>NC_135331.1:21722192-22025973 GCF_023851605.1 Tamandua tetradactyla | reverse complement strand
AACTGTTCGCTGCAAAATGAACACGCTCCCTTACAAAAATAGTCCAGGATGTTCCTGTAAGTCATAATAGGATCTAGCAATGTAAAACTGATTCTCAGAACTAAACTCCGTGGCACTAGTTTCTCTACAGCCTGTCCTAGGGTTCTAGAAGGTTCGGATTGTACGGCACCTGCCAGTGCTGAATGTGGCTGGTGCCTTTTGTCTACCGAAGGTATTTGTATTTGTTCCTCTCACTGGGCCTCGTGTTGGAGTGAGGTCAGCTTGCAGAGAGGACAGGGGCGAGAGCACCTCGAGTGAGAACAGCAAGGTCTTATTAAGGGAGCCTCGTAAAATGAGGACCAAAGTTTCATAGTCAGTCATGGGGTCAAAGAAGACGGGACTGAAGTTGATCTCCACGAGTGAAGAGAAATAATGATGATTTAAAAATCTCCTAATCTGGTTATATATTTAACACACTGTACTAATTCTTAGGCTAAAAAATAAATCAAATATGATTTTTGTTTTCTTTTTTGAGGATTTAAACAGTTTTTTTTCCAGCAAACTGTACAGTAGCATTGCATGTGACTTTCAGAGCAGGTCATTTTGTAAAAATGCTTGAGGGTTTTGTCCATTTTCCCAAGGCCTTCTCCCAACCGTCGAATGATCGAGTTATGTTCTTTTGAAATGCATCGTGTCTCCATCATTGCAAATCTTTTTTCAGGCAGAGCCTCATTACCAGTGACTTTAGAAATGGCTCAAGCCGTTCGCCAGTATTACTTTACCAATTTCCTGTCCCCCATAGCTTTGGCAAAACTGTGTGGTTTTTACTCTGAGATGTATTTGCTCTTGTTTCTAAACATCTGGCAGTTCTGGGGGAGTAAGTTGCAGAGACTTTACTTCTGGGAGGTAAGAGCGGATGCTGCTGGTTGTACGAGATGGGATATTTATGAGGTTGCAGGTTTTACACTGGCCAGTTCATTAATAAATATTCTCATGATATGACACTGTTGGCTTCCTTTGCATCAAGAAAATATTTTAAGATAATGAATAGCCAGATAAGCAGGGAAAGTAAAATTTTCCCCACCCAGCAATATAAATTTTTTTTACACTCATCTAAAATGTTCCCCCTTGAAAGTGTGACATGGGTTCGTTTGCTACTTATTTAAAAGTCAACTTTAGAGTTCATGTGAAAAGTCTTATCAAACCTCTACTGCTGATGATTTTTATATACTCTGTGTTTCTCTAAATACCAAACTTGTATCTCCTTGAGTAAGGGTCTCCTTCCAACTGAGCCCTGCAGGAAGTTTTTGCCAGTAGTTGCTCAGTGAGTCAAATTGTTTTCTGAATTTAAGCACTCTGATTTCCTTACATATTTCAGCTGATATTTTTTGAGACAAATGTCCTCAACTTACATAGCAAAACAAAATAAAACAATTTTTTAAATACAAAAGACGCAAACAAAAAGATAAGCCACTATATAACTTTGAAGTTTTCCCTGAACAGAGGTTTTTAAATACTCCAAATAAATTTGAAAAAAGTAGCAACTGTACCATCATCGTATGCTAGACAATTAGAGTTAAACCTTTTTTTTTCACTTTTCAAAACATTGCAGTACTAGCTTTTGCATCCTTGTAGAGAAAACCGTTTTTATTTAGGAATAGGTATGCTCACGCCTAACCGTGTTTATAAAAATCTGTCCTAATAAAGATGTATTCGAGCACCCCAGTTTTGTGTCAACAGGGGCAGTGTGCCAGAGAGTTGTCTATTAACGACAAGAACGATTGGAAAACTGTTTCCACCCCCTTTTATGTGGTTGATTTTACTGAAGCAGACCTCGAGGTGTAGGGGCCTGGAGGTGGGAAGGGTCAATTCAGACTGAAATTGAGAAAGCAATTCCCGTGTCCGGGTGCCTGAGTTGTAGGGCTACTAGATACAGAAAATAAAAATACAGGATGGGCCATACATTTGAATCTCAGGAAAAATATATATATATATATATATTTTTTGCATATCAGTATATCCCAAATATCATATGGGACATACTTATGCTAAAAAATTAGTCATTGCATTTTTGAAATTCAGATGTAGCTGAGCCATCCTGTATTTTCTTTGGTAACTCTAAATTTTCCCAGGGTTTTGGTCAAGGAGGAGGGAATGTTTTTCCTACCCCACAGCTAAGTCTGATCTGAAACGTTTAGCTCCCAAAGAACTCCCCAGATGATCATTTACATGATTCAAGCTTTTGCTTTGGAACAAACTATAGGACGTATAAACATTTTTTATTTTATATCTTTTGGCCTTTATTATTATTATTATTTAACTATTACTCTTTCAAGGACCAGAATGTAGTTTAAAAAAAAAAAAAAAAGGTATGGGGCTAGGGCATTTGAAAATTAAATAGTTTATTGGTGGTGAGGGGGTGGTTGGGGAAGGTATAAAAATAAAAGTGACCTATCCTAGAGATCGAGTGAGGAGGCGTTTCCACCCCCCATGGAACCCCTTTCTCCTCCTTCCATTAATATTTGAAGTGTGTGAGGAAAGGAGGACCCATTCCGTGAGCTCAGCTGGAATCCGGGAGAGGGGTGGTTCTCCCCCGGGCATCTCCTCTGCCAAGTTGGCATTAGACCGAGCTGTCTTCTCTCCCTTGTCCCCTGGTCCCCTGTCCCGCGCCACTTCCGACATTCCTAGAATCTCTTTGGAATTATTGCCAGTGTCCTACACCTGGGCAACATTTGCTTTCAGGAAGATAACCAAGGCTGTGCCACCATCCCAAGCACCCACGAGATCAAATGGATTGCAAAGGTGCTGTTCTGTTTATGGAAGGGTGGTCCTGGGGGGCTCTTTGGACGTGGGGGGACAGCAGTCGGGAGCATGGCAGGATGGCCACGCCCCAGGTGGCTCACTCAGATGCTGTTTAAGAGGTTTAAACAGCATGGGTGCGGGGAGGGAGTGGGGAAAAGCCAGCAGGGTGAGAGAGCATATGTGGCCTGTTTTGTACTGAAGTATTGTCATAACTCTGAGCCTGGGAAGCCCCACAAGCTCTCTTTGTAAGCTAGCTAGTGAAAGTGGGTCATAGAATTGCACTTTGGTTTCCATTTATTCAGCTCCTGGGGATCTGCCCATCGATGCTTCTGGAAGCTCTCACCACAGAAAAATCGAAACCAAAACTGAAGAGGTAAAGTGGGTCTAGATGGAAATGTAACTGTGCTTTCTGCCACCGCTGTCTCCTGTGGGTAACAGGAAGATGGGGTCCCTGTACAGTCTGGCTCCTACTGGGCTCTCCCACATCAAATTACCCACTTCCAGCACCATCATTAACTCTCCATATCCTAAGCTCATCATGCCTTTTCTCTGCGGGGGCTGGGGGGGGGGGGCAGTCTTAGCACATGCTGTTTCCTCTGCCTGGAATACTGTTCCCTGTGCTTCATCTAGTTAACTCCTTCTCTGCTTCACTTCTCCGGCCACTTCCTCAAGGAGTCTTCCTTGACCACCCCTACCCCCAAAGCACCATATGCATCTCTTTATGACACTCACAACTTGACTCTTTGTGTGATTCTTTGAATGTCCCCCTGGCCCACTCCACCGAACAGTGAGCCTGTGAAAACAGGGACTATTTGTCTTGGTCACAGCTTAGCAACCCAGCACAGGGCCTGGCATATAGGAGATGCTCCAGAAGTAGCTGTTGAGTGAAAGAGCACAGGGGGAGAGCATGTTCCCTCCAGCGTGTTCCCTCATTAGAGGCTAGGTGGGGGCTTTTTTTTTTCTTTAATGTCACGATGTGCCTCATCCATTCTTCGAAGGTGATATGCCCACTGAGGCTAGACCTCTCCATCTATGCCAGGGATGCCATGGCGAAGGCTGTTTATGGAAGGACGTTTACTTGGCTGGTCAACAAGATCAATTCCTCCTTAGTTAACAAGGTTAGTTGATGAGGTTAGTTCCAGTGGCTTGTCTTGTATTACGTGGGAATGTTCCATCACCAAAGTAGTTACTTGAAAGAACTCATGAGAATTGATGGAGTTCCTCCCGGCAGGGGTGGTGTCTTTTCAGGTTTGCATTACTGGTTTCTAGCACACAGTAGGCTCACCCAAAAAATGCACACTGAATGCCTTAAGATGTACACAGCAACTTTTTATTTTAATAGTGGTATATTTTGATGTGTATAAGAGAAAAGATAGCTACCCTGCAAATTCATGCTTAATTCATATCTCCTTTTTTAAATAAACTTTTTATTTTGAAGTAATTTCAAACTTATAGGACAATTGCAAAAATAATGCAAAACCCATACAGAAAACTCCAACATACCCCCTACCAACTTTTAATATTTCCCTGTGTCTACCATTTCCTTGTTCTTTCTCTCTCTCCCTTTTCCTTTTTCTTTCTTTTTCTATCGTTCTATCATTCTATCTTTCCCTCTGTCTTTCCATCTGTTCTAGTTTGCTAGCTGCCAGAATGTGATATACCAGAAATGGAACAGCTTTTTAAATGGGGAACTTAGTAAGTTGCTCGTTTACAGTTCTAAAGCCGAGAAAATGTCCCAATTAAAATAAGTCTATAGAAATGTCCAATCAAAGGCATCCAGGGAAAAATACCTTAGTTCAAGGAGGCCGTTGAAGTTCAGGGTCTCTCTCTCAAGTGAGAAGGCACATGGCAAACACAGTCAGGGTTTGTCTCTCATCTAGAAGGGCACATGGCGAGCACAGAGTCACCTGCTAGCTTTCTCTCCCGGCTTCCTGTTTCATGAAGCTCCTCGCGAGGCGATTTCCTTCTTCATCTCCAAAGGTCACTGACTGGTGGACTCTTGCTTTGTGGTGTTGCAGCATTCTCTGCTCTCTCTGAATCGCCTTCATTCTCCAAAATGTTTCCTTTTTTATAGGACTCCAGAAACTAATCAAGACCCACCCAGATGGGTGGAGACACGCCTCCATCTAATCCAGTTTAACAACCACTCTTGATTGAGTCACATCTCCAGGGAGATGATCGAATTACAGTCTCAAACATACAGTACTGAATAGGGATTATTCCGCCTTTACAAAATGGGATTTTGATTAAAACATGGCTTTTCTAGGGTCCATCCATCCTTTCACACCAGCACACCCTCTATCTTTTATTTGTCTATTTTCTAAACATGTATATATCATGCTTCTTGCACACCTCATATGTCCATGTCCTTTTCCTAAGAACAAGGATATCCACTTATGTAACCACCTTAAATATAGTTTTCAAGTTCAAGAACTTTAATATTGATATAAAGCTTACAGTCTATAGTTCAATCTTTCATACATCCCAATAATGTCCTTTTGAGCCTTTTCTCCTCCACTATTGGAACCAATCCAGGGTCATGTATTGCGTTTAGTTAGGTCTCTTTAATCTCTGTTTCTTAATTGTGAAAACCTATCACATTTCCTTTTTAAGTGGAATTATTTAAATAAGAAGGGACTTGACTCAAAGCTAGACAGTGAGGAAATGAACTAGGGCATGGGATTCTGGATGGGCTGAAACTCACGGAGGTAGACTGCAGAGCTGGGTTTAGGAGGCCTCACCTAGGGGTCCTCACACAGGATATTCAGTTGTATCTCCTTGTTTTTTGGCTTAAAAACAGGACTTTATTGGCTCACAGTTTCAGAGGCTACAAGGCTTGCTTCCTGCCAGGGTGGTGTCTTCTGGCTGGCCAGTAATCTTTGGGGTTTCTTGGCTTTTCCTTCACATGACAATGCACATGGCAGCATCTTCTTTCTCGCCTGGGTTTTCTTGACTTCTAGCTTTTTTTTTTTTCTCCTATGTCCAATTTCCTTTTCTCATAAGGACTTCACTCTTGTTGGATTAGGGTCTACCGTCATTCATTTGTGTCCCCTTGCATTTGTTTCCTGGGGCCACCCTAACAAATGGCCAGGAACTGGATGGCTTAGAACAATAGGATCTATTCTCTCACAGTTCTGGGAAATCTGAACTCAAGCTGCAGGCAGGACCATGCTCTCTCTGATGGCTCCAGGGAGAATCCTTCTTTGCCTCTTGTAGCTTCAGAATGCTCCAGGTGGCCCTTGGCTTGTAGCTCCATCACTCAAGTCTCTGCCTCTTCTCATCTGTCTGTCTTCCCTGACTGTATGTCTGGGTGTCTCTAGATCTCTTCCACCTTAGAAGGGTCCAGACAGTTGGATTTAGGGCTTACCCTGACCCAGTATGGCCTCATCTTAGTGTAACTAATCACATCTGCAGAGACCCTATTTCCGGCTGAGGTTGGTTCACAGATTCCAGGGGTTAAGACTTGAACATATATTTTCGAGGGACACAAGTCAACCCATTATGCCCTGTTCCAGTTTGCTAACTGCTGGAATGCAATATACCAGAAACGGAATGGCTTTTAAAAGGGGGAATTTAATAAATTGCTAGTATACAGATCTAAGGCTGAAAAAATGTCCCAATTAAAACAAATCTACAAAAATGTCCAACCTAAGGCCTCCAAGGAAAGATACCTTGGTTCAAGAAGGCTGGTGAAGTTCAGGGTTTCTCTCTTAAGTGGAAGGGCACATGGTAAACACAGTCAGAGTTTCTGTCTCCTCTGGAAAGGCACATAGTGAACACGGTCAGGGTTCCTCTCTCATCTGCAAGGGCACATGGCAAAATGGCATCATCTGCTAGCTTTTTCTCCTGGCTTCCTGTTTCATGAAGCCCCCCAGGAGGCATTTTCCTTCTTCATCTCCAAAGGTCGCTGGCTGGTGGACTCTTCTTCTCATGGCTATGTCATTCTGCTCTGCTCTCTCTGAAACGCCTTCATTCTCCAAAATGTTTCCTTTTTTATAGGACTCCAGAAACTTATAAAGACCCACCCACATGGATGGAGACACGCTGTCACCTAATCCAGCTTAAGAACCACTCCTGATCTAATCACATTTCCAGAAACATGATCTGATTAATACAGTATTGAATAGGGATTATTCTGCCTTTATGAAATGGGATTTTGATTAAAACATGGCTTTTCTAGGGGGCATACATCCTTTCACAGCAGCATATGCTCCTTGAAAAGAAAGAGGCACGTTATCTTCTCATATCCATCCTTGCCCACCTCATCCTCTATTCAAAATGATACTCAGATCACCTGTCGTCTCTCCTGGATAAACATTTCCTTGGCTGTCTGTAGATCTCTCTTTTTTTTCCCCCTGGGTTGAATATGGGCTTGGAAAGACAAGGAGGGCTAAGAAAGGAAGTAAACCAAAAGTAGAAGGCCACACTGTTTGGGTGATGGATCTGGAAATGCAGAGAGGAGCGAGACAGGAAAGTTGCTTCTGCAAGGGGTTCTCCTGGGAGCCACTGTCGGAGAGAAGGCGTGAGCTTTACAGCCGAGCCTTCTAATGATTAAAAGTTCTAATGATGCATGATTGTGCTATTTTGACTAGGATTTCACCAGAAAAACCGTGATTGGGTTGCTGGATATCTATGGGTTTGAAGTCTTCAAGAAGAATGGGTGAGCTTTACATATGGAATAACAATAAATAATAGGGGGAACAAATGTTAAAATAAATTTAGATTGAAATGCCAGTGACCAATGAAAGGGAGGGGTGGGGGGTATGGTATGTATAAGTTTTTTTCTGTTTTCATTTTATTTCTTTTTTTGAATAGATGCAAATGTTCTAAGAAATGATCATGATGATGAATATGCAACTATGTGATGATATTGTGAATTACTGATTATATACGTAGAACGGAATGATCAAAATAAGAATGTTTAGCTTCCGGAGAAGATGGCGGCTTAGTAAGACACACGGGTCTTAGTTCCTCCTCCAGAACAGCAACTAAAGAAACAGAAACTATACGAAACAGCTCCCGGAGCCACGACAGAGACCAAAAAGACAGTGTAATCCCATTCTGGAACAGCTGAACGGGCAGGGAGAATCCGCTGCAGTGAGATACCCGAGGGGCGCGCGTTTTCCCGGCCGGGGCGGCTGGCGACTGGGGTCCCCTCCACGCATGTGGCTCCCCGGTCTGACTGGGAACGTTGGATAGCGGGGCCCTCCTGCCACGCTTGGCGTCTCGGGCCAGCTGGGCAATTTAGACCAGCACTCCCCCAAGCCGCGGCGGCCGGCGAGCCCCCCTCCACGCGCGGTTTCCCGGGCCGACTGCGAGATTCAGATTGGCAGGTTAAAGGAGCCACAGCATCTTTTACTGGTGGGACCTGCAGACAGACGAGCGCCACGAGCGCCACCTACTGGGCAGGAAAAGAAAAACAGAGCCCAGAGATTTCACAGAAAAACCTTTCAACCACCCGGGTCCCACACCTGGGGAAATCTGATTAAACGCCCAGACGCCAGCAGAAAATAATGGATCACGCTCGGAAAATTGAAGATATGGCCCAGTCAAAGGAACAAACTAATAGTTCAAATGAGATACAGGAGCTGAGACAACTAATGCTGAATATACGAACAGAAATGGAAAAACTCTTCAAAAACCAAATCAATAAATTGAGGGAGGACATGAAGAAGACATGGGCTGAACAAAAAGAAGGAATAGAAAATCTGAAAAAACAAATCACAGAACTTATGGGAGTGAAGGACAAAGAAGAAAAAATGGAAAAAACAATGGATACCAACAATGGTAGATCTAAAGAGACAGAAGCTACAATTAGTGAACTGGAGGATGGAGCATCTGAATTCCAAAAAAAAACAAACTATAGGGAAAAGAATGGAAAAACTTGAGCAGGGGATCAGGGAACTGAATGACAATATGAAGCGCACAAATATACGTGTTGTGGGTGTCCCAGAAGGAGAAGAGAAGGGAAAAGGAGGAGAAAAACTAATGGAAGAAATTATCACTGAAAATTTCCCACCTCTTATGAAAGACCTAAATTTACAGATCCAAGAAGTGCAGCGCACCCCAAAGAGAATAGACCCAAATAGGCGTTCTCCAAGACACTTACTAGTTAGAATGTCAGAGGTCAAAGAGAAAGAGAGGATCTTGAAAGCAGCAAGAGAAAAACAATCCGTCACATACAAGGGAAACCCAATAAGACTATGTGTAGATTTCTCAGCAGAAACCATGGAAGCTAGAAGACAGTGGGATGATATATTTAAATTACTAAAAGAGAAAAACTGCCAACCAAGACTTCTATATCCAGCAAAATTGTCCTTCAAAAATGAAGGAGAAATTAAAACATTTATAGACAAAAAGTCACTGAGAGAATTTGTGACCAAGAGACCAGCTCTGCAAGAAATACTAAAGGGAGCACTAGAGTCAGATACGAAAAGACAGAAGAGAGAGGTATGGAGTAAAGTGTAGAAAGAAGGAAAATCAGGTATATATAATACAAAAGCCAAAATGGTAGAGGAAAATATTATCCAAACAGTAATAACACTAAAAGTTAATAGACTGAATTTTCCAATCAAAAGACATAGACTGACAGAATGGATTACGACCCAGCAATACCACTGCTAGGTATCTACTCAAAGGACTTAAGGGCAAAGACACAGACGGACATTTGCACACCAGTGTTTATAGCAGCATTATCTACAATTGCAAAGAGATGGAAACAGCCAAAATGTCCATCAACAGACGAGTGGCTAAACAAACTGTGGCGTATACCTACGATGGAATATTATGCAGCTTTAAGACAGAATAAACTTATGAAGCATGTAATAACATGGATGGACCTAGAGAACATTATGCTGAGTGAGTCTAGCCAAAAACTAAAGGACAAATACTGTATGGTCCCACTGATGTGAACCGACATTCGAGAATCAGCTTGGAATATATCATTGGTAACAGAGACCAGCAGGAGTTAGAAACAGGGTAAGATAATGGGTAATTGGAGCTGAAGGGATACAGACTGTGCAACAGGACTAGATACAAAAACTCAAAAATGGACAGCACAATAATACCTAAGTGTAATGTAACTATGTTGGAACACTGAATGAAGCTGCACCTGAAATATAGTTTTTTGTTTGTTTGTTTGTATCTTTTGTTTTTGTTTTTTCTTTTTCCTTTTTTTATATATATATTTTTTTATTAGTATTATTATTTTAATTCTCTTCTCTATATTAACATTCTATATCTTTTTCTGCTGTTTTGCTAGTTCTTTTCCTAAATCGATGCAAATGTACTAAGAAATGATGATCATACATCTATGTGATGATACTAAGAATTACTGAGTGCATGTGTAGAATGGAATGATTTCTAAATGTTGTGTTAATTTCTTGTCTTTTTTTTTTGATTAATAAAAAAATTTTTAAAAAAATAGGAATGTTTGCGTTTGTTAGGTGTTTTTTGGTATTTAAAAAAATAAAGTTAAAAAATTAAAAAAAAAAAAAGAATGGGTGAGCTTTTACAACACAGAGAGTGACCCCATACGTAAACCATGGTCTCTAGTTAATAGTATAATTATAATAATAACGTTTCATTAGTTGTAGCCATGGTACCAAAATGTTAATAAGGGAAACTGTGTGTGTACTTTCTGCAGGATACTTCTGTGAACCTGCAATTGCTCTAATAATTATAAATAAATAAAAAGAATGGGTGGGTTATGTCACTACCTACCTGTTCTTTGTTCTCTGTGATCTTTTAGTGAGGCTTACAACATCTCTGATGTTATCAGAATTCATTTTTCTGCCCCCAGAAATTCTCCAGATTTTTATAGCCCCCAACTCAGAGGCCATTCTAGAGGTGGAATAACTGGAGAAAAAAAAATGCAAGTGTCTCATGATCTATTTAGTGAATTATTTGGTTAATAAGGACTTTGTTTTTTCTTTATATAAAAACATCCCTTTAAATAAGTAAATATGATTTTTAAAAAGCTGGCGTATTGGCATAACTTCAGTTATTTAAATCCTTTGCCTCTCTAGTTTTGAACAGTTCTGTATAAATTACTGCAATGAAAAACTCCAGCAACTGTTAATAGAGAGGGCCCTAAAAGCGGAACAGGCAGAGTATAGAATGGAGGGTATAGAGGTAAACATTTTGATGTTTTTCCCTCATTTGATTGCTTAATCTAAGGATATTCACTTGAGAAATATGTGACTGGAGAGTTTTCTGATCGTTACTAAACTCCTTCTCTGCTTACATCCTGGGAAATTGTCTTAGTATTCAGAAAATTTTATTTTAAAGCTGCTTATAAAAAATCGGATTTTAAAAGCAATTTTTGGTACATCAATTTAAAGCCAGTATATTTCATGCTCAGCTACATGCTTCTTGGAGAATTCTTTCCTTTTATTTGTTATTTTAGTGGGAGCCAGTTCAGTATTTCAACAACAAGATCATCTGTGATTTGGTAGAAGAGAGACACAAGGGAATCATTTCCATTCTGGTGAGAAAATTAATGTTTCAAAAGAGTTGATAACCCTTTAAATTATTGAAGGGTACAAGCTGAGGTTTTTCTGTTGAGCTCTTGCTTTAGACCTTCAGGCTGAGCTTCCCCCCACTTATTTACTCTTAAGTGTAAATTACAGCCAGTGGGGTGATGTCAAGGAAAGGCCTTTGAAGTGAAAGCATGCATTTCATCCATCTAAAGGATGGCTTTGAAGTGGATGGAACCAATTCTTTGCATGGCTTGAGCGTCGAAAGGATGAGCTGGAGAACTGGGGACCCACAGTTGGGGCAGGTGTTTGGCAGCTCTATAGGGGCTGTTTTCATGCCTTCCATGAAGCAGGAAACCAGAAAAGCATAAGAAAACCAGAAACCAGAAAGCATAAGGGAATGATCTGGAATTGAGGGTTTGCAGGGGTGGGGCTTGTGAACTTGTTTTCAATTGTGTGACTTCTGAGGACATTGGCATCCTCAAATCTACATCCATTCAAATTTAATCATTTTTTTAAGTAAACATATCTTTAATTGCAAATAATGTTTGTGTAGAAAACTCAAGGAATCTACAAAACCACTCCTGTAACTGATAGGTTAATTTTTTAAAGTTGAGGATATCAGGTCAATATACAAAAATCAGTTGTATTTTTATTTACTAATTGCAAAAAAGTTAAAAAATGAAATAATGAAATCAGTTCCATTTACTGTTAAGCATTAATTTTTATTAATACATTATTCTAAAGAAAAAGGTTGAAATTATTTGGGGGCCCTTGCTTTTCATTTGGCACCATTTGCATTGCTGTTTGCCTTTTAATGAAAATCACTGGCATTTCCCTGCCCTGCTGGTCACAGCGTAAGCCCAGCCAACTGATCAAAAGGTTTGTGGAACTTGTCTTTAAAAATATTTTAGTAAGCAAACATTTGTTTCTATTTGGCTTCCCAGAGGTGGAATCCGAAAGCATAAAAAGGCAATTTCATCCAAGTTGTCTCACCAAGCTTTAACCCCCTGTTGTTTTTAATGACGATTCATTCTTAATTTTTAAGATGGTCATATAAACGTAATCACATTGAAGACCAAAAATAGGCACTAGAAAGACACAGCTTGAGAAACATGAAAGATGAGATTTGCCCGGGTTTGTAGTTCTCTTTCCATGAGGGCGTTTTCCTACTCCACGTGAGAGGAAAACGTCCCCCCCCCTATAAACACACACCAAGGGTGCTCACCCGAGCTTGCCCGAGATGGCAGTACTTTGGTCCTCTGTGTTCTCCCACTGCTGGGGAAAGCATTTCAACTTGGAATTCATGGAGTGTGCCGCTGAAGAATGCAGCTTCGCTTTTTCTTTTGAAGGATGAAGAATGTATCCGTCCTGGTCCCGCTACAGACTTGAGCTTCCTGGAGAAGCTGGAAGAGAGAGTGGGCAAGCATGCACACTTCCAAACGTGCGTCCTTCGCCTGGCAGAGTGTTGCGTGGGGAGAGGTCATTTTCTTGATATGGAAGCAGTGCCACCCAAGAGCAACAGCTACTTCTTCATATCTAGACAGAGAGATTGTAATACACGAACTCATCTGTATGTACACCTTCGGTTAGTGGAACACAAACTTGAGTGGATTCCAGCTAGAATTTATTTTTTCAGATTTCGTATTCTGCTTCACTCAGTGATCATTACGTTTGGGATATCTTCACATGCCATAAAAATATTTGTTTTTTTAATTCAGGCAAAAAACAAAACCATACAGTGATGTCTATGAACTGAAGTGTACACGGTGATAAGTTTTTATCTTATGTGCACGCATGCAACCACTGTGCAGATCAACATATAGCATCCAAGAAGATCAATTTAAAATTTAA
The DNA here is from genome assembly GCF_023851605.1 of Tamandua tetradactyla. Lineage (NCBI taxonomy): Eukaryota > Metazoa > Chordata > Mammalia > Pilosa > Myrmecophagidae > Tamandua > Tamandua tetradactyla. The sequence continues at coordinate 22,012,861 of NC_135331.1, read as the reverse complement.
ATTACTCTCTGAGACCAGTGGGAGACTGTTTAAAGGTATATGCTGGGGAGTCAGAAAGACCTGGCTGAATCCCAGCTGGGTCACTTATTAGATAAGTGACTTTAAACAAACTATCGAAGTCTCCTGCATTTGAGTTTCTCATCCTACAAGATGGGGATGTGAACATACCTACTATACAGAATTGGAAATGATGACATAGAGTCCCAAGCAGCCACAAGCCATGGCAAAGACCTAATAAATAGTAACAGCTACTGTCAACCTGTTTAGAATAGTGAAAAGATAAGTCAATGAATTAAAACCATTATGAATCAAGCAAGGGCAAATAAAGCATCATATATTGACACGGTGGAATGCTCTGTAGCCAAGAAGGGACAATCTATGATTGCAGGTAGTGTGGGGGATACATCACACGAACATGTAAACAAAAGAATTTATATTTCGATAAGATATAAAACCAAGTAAAATGAACCCATGCTTTTAGAAGCCAGGGTAGTATCCCAACCCAGCTCTTGAAGAACTTCTGTTGGGGCAGCCCTGAGACCAAAGAACACGCTAGACAGAGAGTTGTCATGGATTTTATTGGGACTTACCAGCAGAGATTCTTCCCAATAGCTGTGGGTTGGGAAATGAAAGCTAATGCTGTGCAAAGGGGCGGGGGGTGCGAGGGATAGCTTATAAAGGTTTAGGCATGGGGAGTTAGAACAGGGTTGCAGCAGGGTTTTGTGAGATGGAGGTCTGGAGATTTATCATCAGCAGTGATCGGGAGGGGAGTTTTAATGCTTTGTTTAGGATGCCCATACATTCTTCCCCTCTCCCTGGGGAAGGCTGATGACTTTTAACTTCTTTCCGTCATTGTAGGTGGGTATGTGCAGTGGCTTTTTCTCAGTATGGAGGAGGGGGGTGCTGGGCCCTGGGTCTTCCCAGGGAGCAAGTGGAGAGCTTGAGGGGTGGGGGAAGCATGGTGGGCCCTCAGGGACTGGTTTCTTGATCTGGGTACTGGTTTCATGGATGCATTCAGTTTGCAAAAATTCATTGAGCTGTATACTTAGGATAGGTGTGCTGTAAATATATGTATGTTATATTTCAACAAAAAGTTACAAAAAATCATGAATTACCAGAATTTAGAAGATGAAATGTTTCACGAGCATTTTGGTCTCTCATCATAAGAATGTAAGGGCATGAACTCGCTTCTTTTAGTTATCCAGAAAAATACACATTTTTTTAATGTACAAGTAAATACATTTCTGTGGCTCCCTTATATATATTTTTATTCCTCAGTACTGATGAGAAGGAAGGATCTTGTTTCAGAGAGACCTTGATTTATAACCAGAGGAAACAGGTTAGCAAGGTTTTCCAGAAGCTTCCATTGGTGGTTAGCTTTCAGTGCTAGTCTTGAGCTGATTGTTGTGTTTCTTTGCCTTCTAGGTGGGCACACTTTGTTGTGGTGAATTAGAAAGGCTCAGCTCATGTCTCTCTTTCCAAAGGGCCGAAAAGGATTGGCTGGATGGAGTTCCGACTGCTGCATTATGCCGGAGAGGTCACGTACTGCACGGAGGGTGAGCGCTTGAGGGACACATCACAGGTGTGCGGTGTCTGTATATGTGTGTTTGCACGTGTGTGTATACACGCATGTATGTGGCCATGCCCAGCCTGGCATCCCTAAGAAAGCAGTGAGTCTGCCCCCATTTAAGATGTACGATGCAGTGGTTTTTAGTATATTTGCAAAGTTGCAAATTGATATGCCAATCAATTTTAGAACATTTCATCACCCCTAAATGTGATCCCCTACCGAAAACCAGTCGTTCCCCATTTCCCCCCTAACCCCAAACCACTCCAGCCCTAGGCAACCACTAAATCTGCTCTCTGACTCTGTAGATTTGCCTATTCTGGACATTTCATATAAGTAGAATCAAAGAATATATAGTCTTTTTGCCTGGCTTCTTTCATTTAGCATAAGTTTTCAAGCTTCATCTGCATTGTAGCATTATATGAGTACTTGATTCTTTTTTATTGCTGAGTGATATTCCCCTGTATATAGGTATATATTCTATGTTCTGTTTTGCCATTCATCGCTTGATGGACATTTGGGTTATTTCCATTTTTTAACTATTAGGAATGCTGGTATAAACACACCTGTACAAGTTTTTGCTTGGACATATGTTTTTATTTCTTTGGGGTATATACTTAGGAGCAGAATCACTGGATCATATGGTAAGTCTCTGCTTAACATTTTGAGGAACTGCCAGAATGTTTTATCAGAGTGGCTGCACCATTTTAAGTATCCACCAATAGTGTATGAGGGTTCCAGGTTTTTCATCTCCTCCCTTTCACTGCTTTTTTTTTTTTTTACCTCATTAAAAAAAAAATGCTTTATTGTAGTAAAAAGTATATGACACAAAACATCCCATTTTAACTACCTTCAAGTGTGCAATTCAGTAGGTTTTTTTTTGTATATTCATCATCATGATCATTTCTTAGAACATCTGCCTCGATTCAGAAAAAGCAATAAAAAGAAAACAGAAAAACATTCATACATACCATACCCCTTACCCCTCCCCTTCACTGATATCCAGCGTTGCAATCTCCTAAATTTATTTTAACATTTGTTCCCCCTATTATTTATTTATTTTTAATCCATATGCTTTACTTGTCTGTCAATAAGGTAGACAAAAAGAGCATCAGACACAAGGCTCTCACAACCACACAGTCACACTGCGACAGCCATATCAGCATACATTTCTTCAAGAAATGCCACCGGAGCACAGCTCCACATTTTCAGGCACTTCCCTCCAGCCTCTCCATTACATCTTGGATAACAAGATGATATCTACTTGATGCATAAGAATAACCTCCAGGATAACCTCTTGTCTCTGTTTGGAATCTCTCAGCCATTGACACTTTGTTTCATTTCACTCTTCCCCCTTTTGGTCCAGAAGGTTTTCTCAATCCTTTGATGCTGAGTCTCAGCTCATTCTAGGATTTCTGTCCCACATTGCCAAGAAGGTACACACCCCTGGGAGTCATGTCCCATGTAGACAGGGAGAGAGTGGTGAGATTGCTTGTTGTGTTGGCTGGAGAGAGAGGCCACATCTGAGCAACAAAAGAGGCTCTTTTGGGGGTGACTCTTAGGCCTAAATTTTAAGTAGACTTGACCTATCCTTTGTGGGGTTAAGTTTCATATGAACAAACCCCAAGACTGGGGGCTCAGCCTATAGCTTTGGTTGTCCACACTGCTTGTGAGAATATCAAGAATTCAACTAGGGGAAGTTGAATTTCTCCCTGTTGTCACCATTCCCCGAAGGGGGCTTTGCAAATACTTTTCCACTCACTGGTTGAATCACTCTGGGATTCAATGGGGGCATCACTCTGGACAAACCAACAAAATCTCATGTCCTACCTAAGGTTCCATGTACTTATGGTGTTCAATCAAACTATCTACATAAGTTATATTAGGAAATGCACTAGTCAAAATATAAATTTTGTACCAAATAAACATTTTTTGCTTTAGTCTCACACATAAGGTGACATTTCAAAATATGAATTACCATCTATTTTCAACACCCTGCATAATTGACATTCCTTTGTTCTTCCTCATGCAGAAACATTTTTAAATTTGCGCATTTACTCACTATCATTGTACACTCTAGGCATTCCTAGATTAGACCATCTCAGTCGTTATTGTCTACCTTTCCTTCTGGTTTCATTTGTGCCCCCAGCCCTCCTCCCTCTATCATTCCCACATTCAGTTCATTCAGGATCACTGGTTTATTTTCTTTTTATTTGTATTATAGTCATCCTAGGGGACATGAAGGAGAATTTCCCCGTGATTTTTCATTTGCATTTCCCAGTGACTAATATATTTTCCTGTGCTTATTAGCTGTTTGTATATCTTCTTTGGAGACATGTCTATTCAAATCCTTTGCCCGTTTTTTAAATTGAGTTGTCTTTTTTTTCAAGTTGTAAGAATTCTTTACATATGCTGGATACCAGGTCCTTATCAGAAATGATTGCAAGTATTTTTCTCCATTCTGTGGGTTGTCTTTCCATTTTCTTAATGGTATGGTCTGAAGCAGAAAAGCTTTTAATTTTTTAAATGTTTTTCTAAATTGTGAAAAATAACATATACAAAACAATAAATTTCCAAATACATTTTAACAAGTAGTTATAAACACAATTTAAAGTTTGGTATGGGTTACAGTGCCACAATTTGTCATTTTTAGAAGCTTTTAATTTTGAGGAAGTCCAATTTACCTGTATTTTGCCACTTTGCTTTTTGTTCTAATTTATTTGTATTTCTAAAAAAGTTTAAGAATCCCTTAAAAAGCAGTATAGCATGTATTAATGGTGCTATTCTTTAAATACAAAATGGTATAAGGAAGAAGATTTTAAAAAGAGGACAGCTCTCTCAGTGCAGATAATCTGTTGTTCTGCTAAAAAGGATTAAAGTAATAAGCACGTGAAACTAGAAATTGCTCACAGTACAGAAAAGAATAAAAGGAAAACTAAAAGCCTCCTTCACCCTAGGTATTCCCTAAGGTAACCACAAGAATCAGTAGTTTCTTGTAATCACTTCCAGGGAAATGGAAATATTCTATGTATATACCTACGTATGTGGATGCATGCACGCTCTTAAATGACACAGACTATTAACTTGTTATGCATTTTGCTTCCTTTCCCTTAATGGATATTGTATGTCGTTCCCGATTCTGACTGACATTCATTGAACACTAAGTGCTTTGCCTCTGGTATTCGCTTAAACCTCACAGAACCGTATGGTTGGCGGAATAATTATCCCCCTTTGAATCTATAAGGAAACTGAGCTCACAGAAGTTAAGTAACTTGTCCAAGGCCACGCAGCTAGTAAATGGGATGCTGGGAGGAGACCCAGGCCTTTTGTCTCTGGAACTTGCAACGGCTCTCACATCAGCACACGCAGTTCCTACTGTATTTATTCTGAAAGACTACAGGAACACACACACACACCCCCCAATAGAGTTTATCCTCATCTGGATGTTTCCAGCCTTTTCTCGTATAAGCACATGAATATCTTTGAATCAATCACTTGGCCAATTTTTGCACATTCGAAGTGGCATTGCTGAGCTAAAGGTTCTGTCAAAAGTTCATTTTGATAACTCCAAATTCTTATCTGGAAAGGCTGTTTCTTAGACATTTTGATGTCTAAGATTTAGTCTTTATTTTTTTTTAGCTGGCTTTGTCTTTGTAATGCCATGTAGACACTAAATTGTTAAGTGCTTCGGTTTTACGTGAGCGCTTATAAGCCAAGTATTTAAATTGGAAATGCCCCATCTTCCTTTGTGTAAAGGGGATGTTGAGTACCACTAACCCTCGTTCTTGAGTTTGCTCTTTCCTCAGTGGTAAGTCTGACTTTTCTCTTCCGTCTAAATAGGCTTGCCTTCTGGTTTGGCGTGTCTCCATTGTTTCCGGGTCATTCATTGTCATGTAGTTCTTTGCTACTGGACTGGGGCACCTTTCACTACTTAGAAGAAGGGCTGCTTCTGTTCCAGCCATACACTTCTGTGCTAGCTCATCAGGGTTTACTGTTTAGTACATGTGCCATAAGTCAGTTCTGGGGTCCATTTCTATCTAAGCCAATGGTTCTCAACTGGTGGTGATTTTGCCCCTTGCAGGCATGAAATTTCTGGAGACATTTTTTTTTTAATTTTTAATTGTATAATATGGCATATATGCAAAGCAAAGAAAGGAAAGCATAATAGTTTTCAAAGCACTCTTCAACAAGTAGTTACAGTTCAGACCCCAGAGTTTGTCATGGACTACCAGACCATCCTCTCAGATTTCTCCTTCTAGCTGCTCCAGAATATAGGAGACTAGAAAGCATAAATTTTTTTATCATCACAATCAACTTTTTTTTGTAAAAAGATCACATATATACAAAAAAGCAATACATTTCAAAGCACAGCACCACAGTGAGTTGTAGAGCAGATTTCAAAGTTTGGCATGGGTTCCATTTACACAGTTTTAGGATTTTACTACTAGCTGCTCTAAAATACTGGAGAATAAAAGAGATATCAACTTAATGATTCAGCAATCACATTCACTTGTTAAACCTTACCTTCTCGGTATAACTTCGGGAGACATGTTTGATTGCCGCAGTCTTGGGGGGAGTGTGGGGGAGTGGAAGCTGCTCCTGGCGTGCAGTAGGGAGAAGAAGGACTCTCTTGAATATCCTCTAATGCACAGACCAGCCCAGCAAGGTAGAATGATCTGGCCCAAATGTCAATAGTGTTGAGCTTGAGAAACTCTGGTCTAATCCTGAGAAATTATTTTAGGATTTATATTTAGGATTTAGTTGGTATGGATCTGCATTTTTTTTTTTAGGCAAAGTCATTTATTCAAAAATATATATTTTTTATTCAATCTTTTACTACAGGATTCTTGGAAAAAAACAATGATCTACTCTATAGCCATCTGAAAGAAGTAAGTCTGAAACAACTCTATGAATGGTTCAACGGTTATGAAGTTGCCTCTCTCTAAGACCCTGATTTTGGGGTAGATTTTGTCTTTTGGATTCTTCTCTCCCAGGCGGTATGTTAGAACTCCAGCATCTCCTGACCAGAATAAACTTTTAAGATCCTCTCCATGAGCCCTTCACTCAACAAACCAATTCAGCCGTGCCCAGATTCCCTTCTCTGTGCCGGGCACTGTGCTAGCTCTGGAGACCTTGCTTCAGAGTCAGGGGTGAGGGTGGAGTGGGTAGATAAATATATATGCAAGTAACTGATCCATGAGTGAGAGATGCTATAGGACGATGAACGAGCTATTGTGATTTGGGGTGGGAGTTAATGTAGGGGATCAGAGAGGACAGCTCTGTGGAGGTGACCCTGGGCTGAAACCTGAATGATGAGGAAGAGCCAGCTATAGCCATGCTGAGATCAGAAGTTATCCTAGGTCGACACCAGCATATGCAAAGGCCCTCGGGTCCTAGGGAACCCAGATGTGTTCACTGAGGGGTAATGTTAGGAGAAGGGGCTGTGCGAGTTCAGCAGGTTGAGATCTTCAAGGAGGAAAAGAGACTTTGATCTGGTGCAGGGGAAGTGTCTTGGGTGACCTGACCTGAGGAACAGGAAACCAAGACCTGGACATGTTACCTTGCTCAAGGCCACTGTGTGAGGCTGGAACTGCACACAGGATAAAATTCCCAGGTACCTCACCCATCAGCTTGACTTTGGGTTCTTAAAACCTTAATTTCATACTGAAATAGTTAACCATTTGTACCACATCGGATCATATTTTAATTTGCTTAGTCTATAAAACAGCGTAATCGCCAAGGCCCTATTTTCAGAGCGAACACATTGAAACAGTTGCCCTGCAGAGTCCAGAAGGGTTTCTGAACTTCTGGTGCCTGCACCAGGCAGTTACACCCTGGGTCTGAGTCCCAGCCTGGCCCTGTCCCAGCTGGTGTTGATTTCCCCACCCGGGGAGTGAGTTTGATGCCTATTGGACTGTGGCCTCCCGCATACTTTGCTGAGCTTTCCTGGAGGTCCTTAGTGATTCCCTGCACAGCACTCATCCCTCTCGGCTTGCAGGTTCTGTGTGGGTCCCGAAATGGCATCCTGAGGGAATGCTTCCTCACAGCCGAGTTAGAAAAGCGGAGGAGGCCACCAACAGTGAGTGGGAAGGATGCTTTTGCAAAACTGAGACGGTAACAGAAATCGCCGAGATGGTGCAATCACCTCCAGTTGCCTACATTTTTTTAAGCCTCCCTCCCCTTCCTGGAAGAACTGCTCTCGAACAGGTTCTACTAAATATGCACCTTCCGAGTTGAATGACCAGTTGGTTCATTTTCAGACGTTCCTTGATAAGCACCTGTGATTGTCAGGTACTGAGCTGGGCACGGGGATTTAGCAGTAACAAGACAGATGAGCCTGTCCTCATGGGGCTTACAATCCCCATGATAAAGGAAGCCTGGGAAGAAGGAAACAAGGGAAGGGGTTGGTGGGGACCTGGGATTCCATGGCAGCTCCTACTAGGTCCTCACCACATATTTCGCTGCATGAATGAAGCTTCCTCCTTGGATCAACCATACTTGGGCTTCTCAGATCAATACACCAAAGCCTCCTCTTAATGGGCAAATGCCTGAGAACAGATAGGACAGTCTATAGAGTTAGGGTCAAAGAGACTGGAATCTTATGCCCTGCCCAGTCTTTTCCGTACTAACCACAAGCAGCAATGTCTACTCAGCTCAGACGCTCTCTCCACAGGTTGGGACTCAGTTTTAAAACAGTCTAAGCAGTCTTCTAGAAATCCTCATTTCCAAGGAGCCCTCATACATCCGCTGCATCAAGCCCAATGATGGGAAAGAACCTGGTGAGTTGAGAATAGTTCTGAACACCGAGCTCAGGGAAATAAGGCTGGGAAAAGAACCATGATGGCTATGGGTTAAAATTCTTCAAACCACCACTCATTGCCTTCTGTCTATAAATTGTTTCCCTTTTTAAAATAGCATGAGGTCAATACATTTGGGGCTTGGGGACCTCCTTTGGTGGTCCTGAATGAGCACTGCCCAGATGTTGGCCAGTTTCAAGAGCAACAAAGCTGGGCCAGGCAGGTGTCGCAGGTAAGCGGAAGCAACATGGCTTCACGCCAGCCAGTGGGCAAACTTCCAAACCAGTCTATGGCTTGGGTGTTTTCTAAGCCCCTGCCAGGATCTGTAACAAAGTTGTACAATAACAGGTTTACAGAGGCCAGGCAGAAGAACCAAAGAGTGAAGCAGGCTGGGTGTAAGACAGTAGGGAGGGGTGTGGACTGGGGCAGACTGGAGAGGGCACATCCCGCCTAAAGGGTCAGCACTGCTCCCTTCCAGCCAGTTATTGCCGTGGAGGATTCTGGGCCCAGGATGGTTCGCTCTCATGATTTTTCTCACAAGAAATCAGAAATTCAGGGTTTCCTGTAAAATTCTTCCATTTAAGAAACCCAGGGCATTACAGAACTTGTCTGTTGCCAGATTCCACTTGGGGACCATCAGCTTGGGGAGGGTGGAGCCACAGGGTCCTTCACAGTCATTCTCCCGACTATTTCCACAGGCAAGTTTGACAACTTCCTCATAAGGCATCAGGTCAAGTACCTGGGGCTGATGGAGCACCTGTGGGTGAGGCGGGCCGGCTTCGCGTACCGGCGGAGATACGAGCATTTCTTGCAAAGGTAAGTAAAGTAGGCTTTGCTGATGCTAAGTGCCTAACTTGAGTGCCTCTGAGTCCCTGTGGCTGGGATGATGGCTAAAACACCACCCCTCAAGGCTTTTGCTGAAGCCAGGAGAGGGAAAAACACTTAACATTTTGAAGAATACAAAGTCCAGCTGGGTTGAACATCTTCCCTTCATTTCTTAAGTCTGTACCCTACTTCTCAGAATCCAGGATGCTCAAGGCGAAGTTCACAGACCTGCCGCCAGGGGTCAGACGCTGGCAGTGGTCCTCTCAGGCCTGGGTTCAGCTGGGAAGTTCCTTCCATTTGTGACTGCTGGTTTAGTATGGTCGGTTTGGGAGCCATCCCCTTGGCCTCATAAGCTGTCAAAAGCAGCTGATGGATGCAGCGGTAGGGGTACAGGGTTTGGGACCTTACAGACTTTGGTTGGAATCTTCCTTCCGTCTCCTATACCTGTGACCTATTTCCTTAACTATAAAATGAGGATTGAATTGTCTGGTGCTAAGGAGCTTGTGTAATGATTTAATGATATACCCCACACCACTATCGCCCCTAATATTGCTCATATACTAAGGCTTCATGAGTGATGAGCTGCCTGTGAATTTGTGCTCCTGAAATAGCAACACCTCTCACACTCTCAAAATAAGCAAAATAAAATACCCATTTTTCTAAGTTGAAATGGTTAAATATCTGCAATTGCAGATGGTTTGAGCGAAAGCTAGTTGACTTTTGAGTTTAGAGTACAACTTTATAATAATAAAATCACATGTATGAGCTTACATTCTTGCTCTGACTCCTTGCATTTTCGCAAATTACATCCACACTCTGAAACTTCAGCATTTGCATGCATGCTTCTTTTCTTTTTTTTTTTTTTAGTCCTTAGTTCGGTCATTTCAAACTTTTCTCTAGCAAGGATCATGCTTTTTGTTTTTCTCCTGTGAATCTCATGTCTTGACCATTAAGATCTACTTATATGCATTAATTAATAATAACCCATTTCTCCACTTTTATTTTAATGACTTCTATACCCTGATTGGAGACTCTGATTCACATAATCAGTGTTAATCTTTTCAGTTGGTGCAATTTCAGCCTAACATACCAGATTTTGATTCGTTGGCCCTATCTTGAGGAAAGGTACAAATGTCTTCATTTTAGAAACGCTTCGGAGTTAAACAAACCCTCCCTAAATATTCCTTTTGACCTCCCACCCCCACCCCACCCCCACGGCAGATAGTTCTTTAAAGAGGAAAGAGTGACAGGGCCCCCTCTCTGGATAAGGCAATTGGGGAGGGAGCACGTTGTGAGGATAACTGTGGACCAGCAATGGGGCTGGGGAGTCTGGAGGTGGGGACAGGGCAGGCCCAGGGAATAGCCAAGAGGCTGGCATGGCTGCAGTCGGCAGCCAGGGGAGAGAGGCAGGAGAGGTCCTGGGAGTGGGCTGTGTGGCCAGAACAGCTTCCCTAGATCTGGAAGCGACTGTACCTCAAGAGTCTAGAAGGACACAAGTTCCTGTGTCCTACGTCCTCCACCCTGTAGGCAGCCCCCCATTCCCTCCGCCTCTATAGAACCTTCATCGGAACAGCTTCCATGGACATGCTATGGAGGGGCAGGTTCGGTTGGAAGCAGGGTCTCCGGCTGCTCCCAAGCCCCCCAGCTTTCCCTGGAGCTCTGGAGACTGTGTCTTTGCTTATATCCTGTGCCTTTGTGTATGCGGCCAAGTAGAGGGAGCTAATCAAGGAAGAACACGTGACATTTAATCTCTTAATGGATTTGTTCATCAAGTATAGTTCCTGGGAAATAAAAAACAGTTCAAATTTTCATTTTAAAATAATACAAACAGTATGTGACTATTAAAAGCACATAACAGGGGAACTGTTGCTCACAGTTTATGAAGGCTGAGACTGTAGCAGATACTTTAGGTGGATGATCCCATTTAGAGCTGATGACAATGCCTTGAGATTCTACTGTCGATGTTGTGCAGATGAGGGGGAGAAGCTATTTGCCCAGATGCTGAGCAGCTGGATTCCAAACCACCTGTTCTAATCATATTGCTTTTGGCCTCGCTCCATGGTACTTTGGAATCCTGTGTTCATATACTGTTCGTATATTATATTATATATATATACTATATAATATATAGTATACATGCACAATATATAACAAATGTATTTCATCATATTATAGACATTGCAGTCACCTTTATGTTGAGAGGTGTGTTTTATGCTGGAATTAGGTTCTTTTTTTCCTCTTTTTCAAGGAACAACCAGATTATACACAAATAGCTCAGCATCCTGGGATTTAGAAATAACTTTTACAACTCTGGAGTGGCTGTGACTGCTATGAGAGCTTACAATCTAGGAACCCATATAATGAGCCCCACCCTGATAAACCATGCTCTTGACTTCAATTCACTGAATTTTTATAGTTAGTTCATATATTTGTCTTTTGTTTCTGACAATTTATTCAATATACCGCCCTTAAAGTTCATTCACCTAGTTGCATGCTTTACAACTTCACTCCTTCTTGCAGCCACTCAGTGGTCCTTTGTATGTAAACACCACAGTTCCCCCTTCCATTCCTCAGTTATGTACACTTTAGGCCACGCCCATCCATTTCGAATTGCCAACACCAGTGTGCAGATGTCCATTCCTGGCCCCACCCTCAGTTCCTCCAAGTATATACCTAGCAATGGGGTTGCAGGGTCATAGGGCAGCCCCTCCCCTAGCCTCCTGTGACACACCCTGCTGCTCTCCAGGGGGACTGCACCTCTCAGCTTCCCTACCAACAGCGATGAGGTACATCTTTCTCTCAACGTTTTCTCCAGCACTCGTCTCTCTCTCGTTTCACTTTTTTTTTTATAGTTCAGGTGCAGCTTCATTCAGTGTTTTAACGTAGTTACATTACAATTAGGTATTATTGTGCTGTCCATTTTTGAGTTTTTGTATCTAGTCCTGTTGCACAGTCTGTATCCCTTCAGCTTCAATTACCCATTATCTTACCCTGTTTCTAACTCCTGCTGGTCTCTGTTACCAATGATATATTCCAAGTTTATTCTCAAATGTCGGTTCACATCAGTGGGACCATACAGTATTTGTCCTTTAGTTTTTGGCTAGACTCACTCAGCATAATGTTCTCCAGGTCCATCCATGTTATTACATGCTTCATAAGTTTAGTCTGTCTTAAAGCTGCATAATATTCCATCATAGGTACACACCACAGTTCGCTTAGCCACTCGTCCGTCGACGGACACTTTGGCTGTCTCCATCTCTTTGCAACTGTAAACAATGCTGCTATAAACACTGGTGTGCAAATGTCGGTCTGTGTCTTTGCCCTTAAGTCCTTTGAGTAGATACCTAGCAGTGGTATTGCTGGGGCGTAATCCATTCTGCCAGTCTATGTCTTTTGATTGGGGAATTCAGTCCATTAACTTTTAGTGTTATTACTGTTTGGATAATATTTTCCTCTACCATTTTGGCTTTTGTATTATATATATCATATCTGATTTTCCTTCTTTCTACACTTTACTCCATACCTCTCTCTTCTGTCTTTTCGTATCTGACTCTAGTGCTCCCTTTAGTATTTTTTGCAGAGCTGGTCTCTTGGTCACAAATTCTCTCAGTGACTTTTTGTCTGAGAATGTTTTAATTTCTCCCTCATTTTTGAAGGACAATTTTGCTGGATATAGGAGTCTTGGTTGGCAGTTTTTCTCTTTTAGTAATTTAAATATATCATCCCACTGTCTTCTAGCTTCCATGGTTTCTGCTGAGAAATCTACACATAGTCTTATTGGGTTTCCCTTGTATGTGACAGATTGTTTTTCTCTTGCTGCTTTCAAGATCCTCTCTTTCTCTTTGACCTCTGATGTTCTAACTAGTAAGTGTCTTGGAGAACGCCTATTTGGGTCTATTCTCTTTGGGGTGCGCTGCACTTCTTGGATCTGTAAATTTAGGTCTTTCATAAGAGTTGGGAAATTTTTAGTGATAATTTCTTCCATTAGTTTTTCTCCTCCTTTTCCCTTCTCTTCTCCTTCTGGGATACCCACAACACGTATATTTGTGCGCTTCATATTGTCATTCAGTTCCCTGATCCCCTGCTCAAGTTTTTCCATTCTTTTCCCTATAGTTTCTGTTTCTTTTTGGGATTCAGATGTTCCATCCTCCAGTTCACTAATTGTAGCTTCTGTCTCTTTAAATCTACCATTGTAGGTATCCATTGTTTTTTCCATCTTTTCTACTTTGTCCTTCACTCCCATAAGTTCTGTGATTTGTTTTTTCAGATTTTCTATTTCTTCTTTTTGTTCAGCCCATGTCTTCTTCATGTCCTCCCTCAATTTATTGATTTGGTTTTTGAAGAGGTTTTCCATTTCTGTTCGTATATTCAGCATTAGTTGTCTCATTTGAACTATTGGTTTGTTCCTTTGACTGGGCCATATCTTCAATTTTCCGAGCGTGATCCATTATTTTCTGCTGGTGTCTGGGCATTTGATCAGATTTCCCTGGGTGTGGGACCCGGCTGGTTGAAAGGTTTTTCTGTGAAATCTCTGGGCTCTGTTTTTCTTTTCCTTCCCAGTAGGTGGCGCTCGTCTGTCTGCGGGTCCCACCAGTAAAAGATGCTGTGGCTCCTTTAACTTGCCAATCCGAATCTCGCAGTTGGCCCGGGAAACCGCGCGTGGAGTAGGGGTCAATGGCCACCGTGGCTTGGGGGAGTACCGGTCCAAATTGCCCAGCTGGCCCGAGACGCCAAGCGTGGCGGGAAGGCCCCGCTATCCAACGTTACCAGTCAGACCAGGGAGCCACGTGCGTGGAGGGGGCCCCAGTCGCCAGCCGCCCCGCCGGGAAAACGTGCGCCCCTCAGGTATCTCACCGCAGCGGATTCTCCCTGCCCATTCAGCCGTTCCAGAATGGGGTACGCTGTCTTTTTGGTCTCTGTTGTGGCTCCAGGAGCTGTTTCGTATAGTTTCTGTTTCTTTAGTTGCTGTTCTGGAGGAGGAACTAAGACCCGCACGTCTTACTAAGCCGCCATCTTCTCCGTACCTCTCGTTTCACTTTTTAAACAATTTTATGGAATTAGGTTCTTAAATCAGCATGGAGCCATCCTTACCCTTGAAAAATCCCCTGTCACTTACCAAGCCTGGTTGCTTCTCTTCTGGGGCTGGCCTGGATTCTCTTCCTTGGGTTGCCCGTTCACTGATGAAGTCATTGCTGTTTGAAGATAGGTCACATCTCCCACGTTATTGGAAAAGTTTATTTTTCCTTTCTTGCCAAGTGTATATGGTTGAATTCAAGGTGCCCCAGTGGACCTTGGGGGCGGGGGGCGGGATTGTGCAGGGCCCTGCAGCTAGGTGTCTGCTCCTCTCCCTCTAGATACAAGTCCCTGTGTCCAGACACCTGGCCGTACTGGCACGGGCCTCCCGCACAGGGTGTAGAATGGCTCATCAAGTACATCGGTTACAGACCCAAGGAGTACAAGTTGGGGAAGTAAGTGGCTGGGAAACTGTCAAGTGGTCTCCTCTCTTGGTAGGATGTTTTGTGCATTGATTCGCATCCACTTAAGAGCCTGGAGGGTTCATCTTTCAGGGCTGCATGTACATTTACAAGCTGATACTTCCATCGGCTGGATTGCACTGCAGCTCTGAGTGGCTAGAGGGGTTTCAGTGCTGCTAGCAGAGGAGATTAAGTTAATCAGGGAGCCCTGTGTTCCCAGCCTGACCTCCTCTTGCAAAATGAAGAGGGCTGGGGTGGATCACCTAACCTGTGTGCCTGGAGTCTTTCATTGTCAGAATGCTTCCATGCCCTCCCAAAGGTGATATGGGACCTCTAGGATGTGAAAGCATCTTTGGCATCCCAGAAAATGGCATCCTAAAACTCTGAGTTGTCTGTGAGCAGGAAAATATCTATATGCATGGGAAGCTTAAAGGCAGAACGCGGTGGATGACTTGGGATGATTTCCATCTGTTTATTCCAGTTGGGGTAAATTTGGTTGCAAGGAGGAGAGCCAAGCAAGAAGAGGATCTGACCCCAGGCTTCAGAGATTCAGTTTCAGGAATCTCGGCCTTCAAATCTCTCTATCCATTGGCTTTCCTTGCAGACCCCACTTATTTCTTAAGTCCTGCTTGCACATGGCTGTGGCTACCCTGGCCCTTCTCCAGCCTGACACTCCTGTTCTGTCCCTGCCCCAAGTATGTTACCTTTCCGGCCAAATCCCCACAGGGAAATCAGGCTGAGCAAATCCTGTGGGAGGCAGGCCCTGAAGCAGAGGTCAGAGGTGGTATCTGTCCCTAATCTGATAACTTCTGGCGGGGGTGGGGTGGGGTGGGTGTCACGTGGCATGATGGGCCTGTTCCACTGCTGTCTTCCCTCTGCCTCTGTGTCCTCTTCTCTCTCTTCTAAGGTCACTGTTGTTGCATGAGCCCATGCTAATTCAATGTCATCTCATCTCAAGCCTTACCTTAATGGCCTCTGCAGTGACCCTATTTCCAAATAAGGTCACATTATAGGGTTCCGGCTCAACATGAATTTGGGGTTGGGGAGGTTCACTATTCAACCCACTTGCAGATGGTAACAGGCCAACTAATAAGTAAAATGTTCTCTTTTCTTTTCATTCCTAGAACCAAAATATTCATTCGTTTCCCCAGAACTCTTTTTGCTACTGAAGATGCCCTCGAATTTAGTAAACATCAATTAGGTATGATTTATCCTGCCTTGGTTTCAATAGAATGTGAAGCGAACAAACTCAGTTTAGGGATACATTTTAAATGTGGGTGCTTGATGTGTTAGAAGTGATCGCTTTGGCAACCAGGAACAAGATCTGGGATTATGTTAAGCTACATGTAACTTGATGGTTTGGAGAGGGGTTGGAGAGCAGTCATGGATGCAAATGAAATCTGAAACATTGTAGTGCCACCTCAGTCATAGTTTGGATGGGATTTTGCTGTGCTGCACTGTGGGCTAAACCAACAAGAGCCTAATGCCCTTAAATTAAAGTCTTAAAAACTTTATATAAGTATCTGAGGCTGGTTTCAAAGCCTGCAGCCTGGGTGTTTACTGTGAATGGTAAATGAGAAAGAACAACTAGATTTTGGTGCACAGGTAGCTTGCCTGCCACGTGAGAGACACAGGTTCATTTCTTGGCCCATACCCCATCTGCCCCACAAAAATAATCAACTAGACTTGAGTCATTTGAATGGTTGCCATATGCCAGATATGTACTGAGCCCTTGACATTCATGATCTCATTTTATCCCCAGAACAAATCTGTGGAGTGGGCACAGTCATCTCCATTTTACATTAAGGGAAACTGAAGCACTAACTTGTTAGGTAACTTGCTGAAGGCGACACAAGCTAGCAAGCAGCTTATGATTTGAACATACTTCTGTCTGGCTTCAAGGCCTGTGCTTGTAACCACTAATCTCGTCAAGTCACTTGTGACTCCTGTAGCTGGTACCCCAGTCATGGGAAGTGGGTGACGTGCAGGTGCTGACTCAGCCGATCTGGGCTGGGGCCCGGGTTAGCCTCTCTAACCAGCTCCCAGGGGCTGTGCGCTGCTGATTCTGGGCTCTGGTGGGACTTTAGTTGGGAAGTGGAGAGGGCTGGACAAGGATAGAGAAACTTCTGGGTTAATGTGTGCTTTGTGGTCACAGACCTGGGTTCAGATGCTTCCTTAGTAGCTGTGTTGTTGGCTTGTGTTGATGGTCTGAGCCTGCAGTGCCTACGTTTAAGAATATGCTGCTAACCCCTGCCTTGTG
Source organism: Tamandua tetradactyla (assembly GCF_023851605.1). Lineage (NCBI taxonomy): Eukaryota > Metazoa > Chordata > Mammalia > Pilosa > Myrmecophagidae > Tamandua > Tamandua tetradactyla. The sequence continues at coordinate 21,995,938 of NC_135331.1, read as the reverse complement.
GGTGGGCTGTGAGGATGAAGTATAATGCTGAGCCTGGGGTATTGGCTCTTACCATTGAGTCCGTCCTTCCCCTGGGGAAGGAAAGGAAGAAAGGAAACTCCACAGTTGGTGGAAGCTTCTTGGAGCCAGGCTCAATTTAATCTCCCTGCTCTCATTTTGCTGAATCGGCCTCCCGTGTGGTCATTCCACTGCATCCCCCCCTCCTCTGGGGGCCACAATTACAAAGAAGACCAAATGAAAGCCATTTCACTGACTTGTTTGTTTTATTTTAAGTTGCAAGAATCCAAGCCACGTACAAAAGTTGCTTAGGAAGGAGAGCATATGTGAAAAAGAGACGAGCAGGTAAGAATGAAGTAGAAAGCTGCCAGTTTGCCATGGGCCAGAATTACCCCATTTCCCTCTTGTTCCCCTGGCACCCAGCACCTGAAAGCACAGGCTCCTTTGTTCATTATCTCCTCCTGCCTGACCTTGAAACCCACAGTTTAGTTCTGGGACCTCTTCTCATCTTTACTGACCAGAAATTATAACATAGTGGCCTATACTTTTTCCATGGACATGTCTTGAGTCACAACATGTACATTTTAAAGACTTTTTTTTTTTAAGGTTACAAATACAAGTATCCTTAAATGCCCTCCTACAGGCCCCTCCCCCTCACGATTGCCACCCCACCTCAACTATTTTTGGAAGTACCCACTGTCCTGAATTTGGAATTCATCATTCCCTTGCTTCTTTTTATGGTTTTACCATCTATGGGTGTATCACTAAATAATATCGTTATAGTTCTGCATATCTTGAACTTAAAACAATATTGTATTTTGTGACATTTTTAGACTCTAAATCACTTCTGAAATGCAAACAGTCTGTGTGTAGATTTATTCATTTTCATAGCTGCATGTACTTCACTTTACACAGCAAACTTATTCTTAGAGGGCCAGATAGTAAATATTTTAGGCTTATGGGATATGTGGTCTGTCACAGCTTTTCAACTCTTGCTGTAGTAGCATGAAAGTAGTCTTAGACAATCTGTAGATGAATGGACATGGCTCGGGGGCTACATTTACTTCCAATAAGACTTTATTTACGTAAATAGATAGCTGGCTGTAGTTTGCTGACCTCGGCACTATATGAATACACCACAATTTAGCTATTCTGTTGATGGACTTTCTGTGGTAATATAAATACTGCTAAGAGGGGAAAAAAGAAAAACATTAAAAATATCTAAATAAATTCTAACATTTAAAAATTGGGAGATGAGCCAGAAATTTAATTTTTGTGTGTCCCAAGTTTTCAATATACACAGCTAAATGAAAGTAAACACTGGGTGAGACTATACCATCACAAGTACTTCTCCCGTCTTTGAAAATATCTGGGGGAACCCCCCCTGTGGTATTTTTCTTGGGGTGCCATATTCTTCTGTCTCCAAGTTACTTTGTCTGGGCATTCCCAGGTAAGAACCAATGAGGTTGATCTAACTCTGCATCTCTGAGACTAGCAGAGTGCCGTGGTAGGCACCCAAATGTTTGAGTGGATGAATAATTCTGAAAAAGCCTTTTGCATCTATGTGTGATTGTGCTGCCCTTCTAATGCCAGCAGTGACCTCTTTCAGCCATCACACTCGAAGCCCACTGGCGTGGAACCTTGGCTTGCAAGGAGGCCAAAAGGAGAAGGTGGGCTGTGCAGATTATAAGGAAATAAATTCTAGGGCACAGTGGGGGGGTCACTAAACATTGGTGCACTGCAGGGTTGGAGAATCACGGGTTTGGTTGAGGTTTTGTGCATTTTGGGTCTGTGCAGAAAAATTTTTCCTTCAGATTATCAGCCCTTAGAAGTGTTTGGTTCCTTGCCCTTGCTCTGAGCTCCCTAATTTGAGGGTGATCACGACTCTTTAGGTTTACAGTTTCTCTTACCCTAGCTCAAAAGTCACAAAGTCAAATGCCTTCTAGTGCCAGTCAGGTAAAGTGAGACCCTCACACTGCAATAAGGCAAAAGGGCTATGATGGGACCTCGGGTTATCAAGAAAGATCAGTCTGTCTCAAAAGGGGCAGCTACTGGAGAAATGACTAGCCAGTGTTGACCGATTTTTTTTTTTTTCAAGGAAAACTGGAAATCTGGCTTTTGTGTGATATCTCCCTATTCTGTTTTTAGGTAGGCAGAGAACTCAAGTTACTGAAAACACACACACACAGTAGTGGAGATGAAATATAACTATTTTGGGGGGTGATATGGTCTCTATTTCCAGCTTCTAGACTATAGATCTAAACAATCCCTACTATTTTGGCCTCCTCTGAAACAAACTCGGGGAGAATATACAAGTCCTAGAGAAGAAATGGGCCTCAACGTTTACAAAACCTTTCCTGCTTAGGTTCGTAAGCGGCTTCATCAATCGCAACCAACCCCATTCTCCTGACAACAAGGAGTTTATAGTGTTTGTGCGGAAGAATTATATCTTGAATCTGCGGTATCATGTTCCAAAGAATGTGCTGGACAAGAGCTGGCTGAGGCCCCCTGCCATCTTGGAAAATGTAAGGACCGAATGGGAACCTCTGATGTTGCATTAACGGCATTTAACTCTTGCATTCCTTTGTGCTGCTGCTTTGAGTTTGCAAGGGCCGACTTGGCAAAGCACTTTCTTGCGGGGGTGTAGCACCCAAAAAAAAATTTAACTCCTTAGAGTTCGTAATATTGCTACCAGAATTGTAAACCTAATTAGTGGTCTGTTTAGAGAGAGTACCTTTAAGTGGTTTCTGTCCTTGAATGTAGCCTTCCAGATGGGTTTTTGACTATCATCTAGAAGTCTTTCTCAAAAGATGATCAGAGGACCTTCTGTGTCTGAAACATGGAGACCCAGAGAGACAAAACCTCCAGGATTCTTTTGCTTTAACCAGCTCCCCCAGGGATTCATAAACACATCCAAGTTTGAGAATCACTGATTTAGCAACAGCAAATAGCAAGAATGGTAGATGGAAACCTTGCTTTCTCTGAGGACAAAATATTAATGCTGCACTTTAAATCAAACTGAATTCACCTGTGCCTTAAAATCTTCTATTTTGGTTGGCCACAACTCGAGACAGGGTGTGGGTGAGCGAGGCAGGTGGAAAAGTGCATTCTCCACGCAGGCATCAGATCTGCTCAGGAAACTGTGCACAAGGAACCTGGTCCACAAATACTGCACAGCTGAGTAATCACAGCTGAGAGAGAAGCACAGGTGGGGACCTGGTGTGGCTGTGGGGTGGCAGGACGATGGAGGGGTGAGTACCCATTCTACAGACCGTAAGCCTCAGCAGTCCTTGCCCACCATTCACTTGTAGGAAGGGGATCATAGTGCCGTTGCCAATGAGCACGTTGAGGATGAAATGCACGTTGACTCTTAGCAGAGCCCTTGATAAATGTCAGCTATCATTACCATAAGCATCGTTTTCTTGTTACCACTGTGAGCACAATCCAGATGGTTCCAGTCCTGCAAAGAACAAGAGACCCCTTCTCTGCTGCAGGCCTGGCTTTATGATTATCTGCAAATCAGCAAACTGGCAAACTTTTTCCGTAAATGGCCAGAGTAAATACTTTAAGCTTTGCAAGCCACACAGTCTTGCCTGCAGTTACTTGTTCTACTGCTATAACACAGGAGCGCCCACAGAAAACATGTAAATGAACAGGCTTGGCCATCTCCCAGTAAAAGATACAAAAACAGACATTGGGCTGGATTTGGTGCAAGGGCTGTAGTATGCCAATCTCTGGTTTTGAAGTAAGAAACCTGCTCTCTGAAACCTGGAAAATTCCACATTTAGGAAGCCAGTGCAAATAAGGGGACACGCAGGAGCTCTCTACCAGTATAATTTTTAGGACATTTTTGCCAAAGCCAGGGATGTATTCTGATTCCTACTATGCAGAAGTGTAACAGGTTCCTGTAGCTTATCCAGGAAAGTAAATGATATAGTTTATCTAAAATCCTGTGGCTACCATTTTCATGCTCTCAACCATGTATTACCAGATGCAGCAAAAGGTGGTTACAAGTGAAATATTCAGAGGAAAGAAAGATGGCTATGCAGAAAGTTTACATCTACCCTTTTCCCAAAGCAGGATAGGTAAGTAATTTGCCCATCCATGTATTCACTTTTCCTAGTCTAAAAAAAGGCCAAGGGAAGATGCTGTACTCCATGGCATTTCCTGAACGCTGTTTCCCTAGTTGTGATCTTAGTCACAAAGGGACATAACAAAGCCAGCCAAAGACCAGCAGATACTGGGGTGATCCTTGCACCGTGAGGCTGTTTAGTGTGATTCACTGTGTTCTGGTTCCCTCCTTAGCTCCTTAGATGAAGACGACATTAATCCCAAAGTGCTTCAACTAATCAACAACGAGAAAATCCAGGTAAGGATGTGTTTGTCCTCAGCCCCAATCAGGACCCCTCTAAGTCTGAGAACAGAGTCTGTTATCTATGTCAAGAGTGTTTGGAGGCATATTTAAATGTAAGGGAGGGTGGGGGGCAGCTGGAGTGGGCCAGGGCTCTCAATTGTGATGCTCTGACTATTGACTAAGATTAGGGGATCCTGTGACTAGATGGCTGCTGCTGTCCTTATGGTCCTTATCTGTCACCCTGGAAACTGTCCTAGTTTGGTTTCCCGTGAAACTTGAATACATGCTAGCCATTCCCATGCAGTAGAGAGGGCCTGGGTGCAGACTCTGCTTCGTAATTCAGCAGGTGCAAGATCCCAGGCTGGTTACTGAAACTCTCAGTGCCTGCTTTCTTGTGAGTGGGGATGATGGGGTTTTCAAGAGGATGAACGCATGGGTAGGTGTATAGTGCTTAGGTTGCTACTTGGCATGTAGTAGCAGACGTGCATTTGCCACTGTTGGTGCCCATGGCTATTCTGCTCCTTTCGGCTCCTTGGAGACTAGAAGCCCTGCCTGACTTTATTTGGGTTCCCTTTTGGTGTGAGGGCTCATGGTTTTTATAGTTTTAACGTCCGCAGAGGGTTTTCATCTCCTTTGTGTCCTCAGAGCAGACCTGTGAGGCAGGTGACTGCAGCTTTGATGGCTTAGAGGGCAAGGCTCTAAGATAAAGCTGAGAATCGTAATTACTACATAAAGAGCCAGAATGTGGGAAAGAATCTGTTTGAGTTTCTCTCAATGCCAGAAGTCTACAGGAATCTCAGCAAACTGTGAGGCAACTTGGGTCCTCTGCCCCAGCCCTCACCCTCAATGAAACAACTTTTCCCTCCTGGTGATGGGGGACTCCTTGCAGTATGGAATCCCAGTTATTAAGTATGACAGGAAGGGCTTCAAGGCACAGCAGCGGCAACTCCTTCTTACTCAGAAAGCAGCTTATGTGGTGGAACTTGGCAAAATCAAGCAGAAAGTAGAGTACTCAACACTCAAAGGTAAGAAGAGGTGGGCAATCTTAATGCAATTCATTTGGCTGACTTAGCTACTGGAGCTACCAGGAATGAAGAGGTCCTCAAATGAGAGAGAGGTGTGCGGTGGCATTGAAGCCCTGGGCTGCCTGGAATTAAGTTTCAACAGTACCCCCCTTCCCTAGGTGTCCAGGTGGGACAATAACAAGTTGCCTTCTACAGTGACTTAATCGTCACATAAATTACAGACCTTTATCATCCAATAGCATGCTGCTTTTGGGAGTATGCCCTTTATCCCACTGGGCTAGTAAGGAAAAAGAAAAGTATAGAGTTGGGGAGCCCTGGGTACGTCTCTGTTTTTTCTGTTTCAATTTCAAGTTTTCCAGTTATGGCCCCTAACTTTGGATCTGTCTTAAGGTGTTTCTACTAGCAATTTTAGCGATGGAATCTTAGTCATTCATGTGTCACCAGAGGACAAGCAAAAGGTAAGTGGCTGCCTAAAAGAGGGAAACAATACACCAGCAAAATGTTTAAGTTAACTCTGAAACCTCAGTATTTGTATTTTTCTTTTAAACCACTGACCCTGGAACTGCAATGCTCTTCCACTTCTCCTCAGGGGGATACCGTTTTACAGTGTGAACACATATTCGAAGCAGTTACTAAACTTGTGATGCTGGTTAAGGAGAACACTGTGCATGTTGCTCAAGGAAGGAAGGTGGTTTCACTTTCAGTCAGAAAATAACTCAATATTAAAATGTTTAAAATATCAAGGAAAATGCAAATGCTAATCCTTTCCCTCCCTCCCCAAAACAAAGCAAGCACTATCTACTGCAAAGGAGTGTGGGGGAGAAGCCTCTAGTGGGTCCCCTTGGCTTCTCTGATAGAAGAACTTTTCTTCTCCCCCATGCCCTTGATCTTGGGCTCTAGAGAAAGCAAGACTGTCAATGATCACTCAGTGACTTGAGGAAACAGGAGTCTAGCCGTAGTTTTCAAAGGAGCCACATATATCCCTGAGGGAAGCTGTCACAAGGTGAAAGGTGAACTGGGAGGCTAAGGCCACAGCTCTGCTGTTGGTGTTGCTGGCAGACGCTTGAGCACACTGAGCCTGAGCTGCACAGCTGCTTTCAGATTGGTAACGGAAGGTGCTACAATTTACAGGACATAAAACAAAAATACCTAGCAGCATACTCTTATTTAATTCTCCCAAAAATTGTGAAGCAGATACTACCTGCTCTTTCATGGGCAAGGAAAATGGAGTGTATGAAAGTTATCCAGCATGGTCACTGCTACACAGCCGGTCAGTGACCGTGCATGGGTTCCTAAGACCTGGGCTTCATTCTCACACTTTATTACACACAGCAACTTTAGTGCTGTGCTTCTAGGGAGAACCATGTCTTTCCCTTCATAGTTTTGCTGCTCCTGTTAGATTTCAGGTTTTTACAATCTGATGAGCAAGTCTGTATGTGGAGTACAGAGTTGAGTGCTTTGTGAAGTGCTGCTTCTCTACTGCTGAGAGAATACCGAGGCCACTGGAACAGTTTCAGCGTAACAATGAAAATGTAGATGGTTCTTCAGAAATCAAATTGGCCCCTGAAGAACAGAATGTTCTGAGTATCTACTGAAACATGTGGCAAGTTTCCCAGCTGGGGAAGTGGTTTTCTTCTTTTGATCGCCCAAATATGCAATAAGACTATGTAATAAAATAGGAATTTAAAAAATTTCTTTTCCAGATAAAGGCTGAGGGGAAAAAAAATATGTAACATGTAACTTTGTGTGTTTTAAGCTCACAGTTTTATATTAGTCCTGCAAAAGAAGGCACAACAGTTTTCAGTACTGGAGCAGAAGAGCAAATCTATAAAGATAAAAATGGACAGTTAACAGTGGTGAGTGGCTGTGTTTGGGGAGGGAGGCAAGCAGTTTTAGCAGAGAATAGCTGACTGGAATTATAAGCTAGTTCATATCTCCCTCTATTCCTGATTCTACATATGAGAAACAGGAAAGACTTGATGCTACAAGTACAGATTTTAATACTGAATGAAAAAGGGTAAAAAATAACGTTACCTTCCATATTCTTCAAAGCCCAAGTTTTCGCTGGATGGCTAAGGCCTTGTCTATACATAGGAATCTCCTGGAGAGTTTCACAAAAAATAGCAGTGTTTGTGTCCCATCCCCAAGAGACCTGATGTCATTGGTGAGCGGCCTGGGCTTTGGAATTTAAAGCCAGGAATTCCCAGGTCCCAGATCTAATGAGCAGACAGGTTTGGGAACCCTTGGTGCTGGGGATGGGTTCCCAATGGCCCCCACTGGCAAGTAGTAGACAGCTTGTTTTGATCCAATTTTGCCAGGAAATGACACATTAAAAGCAGAGGGAGTCAATCTTTAAGATGGATGTATTTCTACCAATAATTCATTATATGAAAGAAATTTAAAAATGGTCTAACATGGTGTCTCATATACATTTAAACTTACAATCAACTATAATATCTTTTTGTGTACATAAATAGTATAGAAACATGTCTTTTCTAAAATAATTGCCATTAAATACAGTTAACTTCAGGGACACGATATTTAAGGATCATTCTGAATGTACAATATAAGCTGACTTTTCAGTTTACACTCCTAAGATTCAGTCTCTCTCTTTTGAAGTCCTACCATCTGTCTTCCTGCCTGACCAGCCATCTTTCTCGTGAACGACAGGCAGGAGATGGGTGTGGGTAGTGGGGATGACTTCTCAGGGCTTGTCCATACCTACCTGGAGGATGCCAACGGTTGGCACAATAATAACTGCTTCCTTCCGAGTGAGGTGAGATACCAGTTCTAAACCGAAGTGTGGACTCTCTCCTAGGTGTCGGTCCAGATGGAGTCCTCCTGATAGAGGACGGCATCTACCTTCTCCCATCACCATTTTTGCTCCAAATGAGAAAAGTACCCAGGAAGCAGGAATCTGATCCAGTTAGCTGCACCTCTGAGGAAAGGTTCTGGCAGCTCTAGAAAAATGAGCAATACTGAAGTAACTTAGTGGCATTTTATACTTCTTCCAGGAGTGAGCAAAGTCTAGCTCAGCTTCTCAGTTGCCTGTGATATGATATTATCTTCTTCAGAAAGCCAGCTTCAAGTCCCCAAAGGGAATGGTTTTAAACCTCACCAAGGGGACATTTCAACATGCCACCATAGGGTGACCAACCGATTATCTACCTTTGTCAAACTGCCCCTAAGGCATGAGATAGTATGAATGGTCAGAGTAAGTACACGAAATCTCATAAAGCTGCAGTTTCTGATGGACTCCGGATCCCAGGTGGCAAGCTGTACCATGTCCCCCACCCACCCCTTATTAAATCAATGGTGACATCAGCTGACTCACACTCTACTTTGTCAAAAGCCAGGCCCCAGTACCACCTCAGACTTCCTCTCAGGCAATGTTTAAATTAAAACATTCCAGAAAAAGGACTCATCTCTTTTACCCTCAGCAACTTTAAGGTGATAAAGTAGAATGTAAGAGGTCTGCCTTGCTCTCTCTGCTGAAAACCGCACTTCAGTGGCTTGACTGTCCTGGGCATTTCTGAAAAGATCCGGAAAACAGATTTAAATAGAAGTATTCATATAACTTTTATTTTACATATTTCCACAAGTACTTGTACAACATACAATGACTATTTCTAAAACAGAAAAAATGCTAAGCATGGTTACAGTGACTTCTGAGAGACAACACGCACCAAGGGAGAGAAGGCGAGCCCAGTGGTGTTCACATCGCAGGCCCTGCATGGCTGCAGGGAGGTACAGGTATTCCTGACTCAAAGCACAGGCTGGGAGGCCTGCACAGCGACCAACCACGGGGAGATGCCAGAAGTCAGTTACACCCAAGCTTAAAAACGGTTTCACTTTTTTTTTGTAAGCTATGAAAATGTGATAAAACCTTACTTTTAACCAAATCTTGGGCTAGAGTTTTATTTACTTGGATGGTTCTTAAGTATAATATTGACTTCTACCCTTAGTTATATGAGAAAATGCAGTTCCTTGTAGAGTATACTTGAAAACAGCTTGGTACAGCCAATGCTGTCTGTCAGCATCATTCACCATGGAATGGTCTATGCAACTGATCCATATGTCAGGGAGGCAAATGCTACAAAAACTACAGGTGCAAAGTTAGAGTAAAACTGAAGGTCAAGAGAGTTGCCAGAAGCATTAAGTCATTTGGGGGAGAAGCCAAAACAAATCAGAATGTTACATAAACTTTTCACAAACATTTAAAAAAAACAAGTTGCATGATGGCTTTTCCGTTCCTACGGAAAACATCAGAATTAACATTCACTTTAACTTTCTACAAAAGTCAACCCCAGTAGCAGGGCTGATGTTTAAAACTTAAACAGTATAAAATATCTGAAACATTTTGTAAGCCCCCTTTCCTTAACATTTAATAAAACCCAAATGGCCTAATACAAAAGTTTCCCACACAGCAGTTTAAAAAAACATTTACCCAATATGTGATTTTTAGGTTCAGTCATGATTGTTTTAAAGTTTTATTGTAGGCTTTGCTGCTGGATACAAAATAAAAGCAAACAACTGGATGTCAGCCATAGGGAGGGCAGAGTATACAAAGTCCAAGCTGTAAAAACCATTTCAAAATATAAACTCATGTTTTTGGAACTGTGTCAAATGTTGTCTGTATGAATACCTTTGGTATCAAACAAAGTGTTTCCCTTGATAAGCAGACAGAACACATTCATTCCCTTAAGCACATACACATCTCTTCTTAACTACTCACCTACTCTAGTCGCAGCTCACTTTCCTGTCTCTTCCCTGGTGCACAGGCGATGGGGAGGTAGGTAGCCACAAACGCCCCGCCTGTGCAGGCACAGTGCAGAGAGCAGGCCACTTGGTCCCCCAAAATACACATGCCCCATCAACAGTCTCTCACGTTCCTTCAACACACATGGACGCTAACCCAACCTAAAGGTATCTGTACAGCCTTTTCAACCTGTTAACCAATGGCTACTCTACAATGTGTAAAAAAAAATAAGAGGCAAAGGCAAGAAGTGTGCTTTCTAGGCGACGGTTGAGTTTACAGTATGGTAGCTTCCTGAGATGGGCAAGACTCCAGGGTTCCACTTAATATCTAATCCACTTGCTATAAAATCCCAACTTAACAGAGGAGAAAGGCCAAAAGGAAGGAATGATCCCGTGAAGCCCTACAGTTAGGTTAGATGCCCTTCCTGGAATGTAGTCAGTCAACAAGAAGAGAAAGAGGAAGGGGAAGAATCCACTAACAGAGCAGCGCACTCACTGCCAGGGAAAGCGCCACTCCTAACTGGATGTGTGGGGTCTCAGCAAGCACCAGACCAAGTCACGGTGGCACAAAGCTTTCTCTCTAAACAAAGCTATGCTGCCAAAGCTACACCAGTAACAGCTATTTGGAGGCATAAAACTCAAGCTGATCTGGTCATATCTCCACAGCTACAAGCTTTAACTGCTTATCAACAAGCTTTAGGCTCAAAACTGTGTTGCAGAATGGACTTTTAGCAAAGCCATGAAGGTTGTGCCTGGTCACAGCACAGAGGTCAGGAGCCAGTTCACTTGGGGCTGGATGGTTATGAAATCAGTAGCTTGCAGACCCCCTCTGAGGCCACTAGTTACAAAACCTTTTCAGAACTGTCAAACTGAACTCCTATGGGAGCATCCTTAAGAAGCTCAAATAGGTAGTCTACGCCCACAAAAATAAATACTGCAAACCAAAGTTCTTACATCCACTTAATACCCACTCCTACTTTTTCCGCCGAGAACCGAGAAATCCTGGCTCCAAGGAGTCTCAGGGTCTCACAGAAAGTAGATACCTTAGAAACAACTTGTTCAACAACAGGGGTGCATTCACCTGGGTAAAGACAGAATCACTTCACCTTGTCAAGAATAACCAAAATAATCTGGTTTGTCACAAAAGAATCTACAGACTCCAGGGCAAGCAGGAGGTCCCCAAGGAGCCTGCATACAATCTGAGTGCAGCACAGCAGGGTGGGGAGGGAGGGATGGAGGGAGGCCAGCTCAGGTCCTGCTTGCCTGCTCACTGGTGGAGATGAGCTCGGTCGTCGGGGCGCTTGATGTGGATCCGACGCACACGCTCAATCCGCTCGCGCTCCCGCTCCTCGTCCTCGTCCAGATGGTGTGAGCGCCCAGCTGCCCCACCTGTGGCCTCCAGTAGTGCATTGTCAGGTCCCCGGCCGTCCTGGGCCTCGTACAGCAAGATATTCAGGGTCTCCTCATAAATTCGGGCTTCAGGGAACTCTACCTATGTCCCCACAGAACACGAAGCAGCCAGGTTAGCACATCACACATACATAACACACTCCCACCTCTGTACCACTCCTATTTTCGAGAAGGGCAATCAGACTAAATGTAGTCCGTGGGGTTCCATTTAAGAATATCATTATTCTCCAATCATAATTTATTTTGAATGGCCACATTTAGATATGGCCCTAAATTCATGAAGGACTGAGGGGCATGGTAAGAATAAGCTTCAGTCCTCCCTGCCCCCATTTCCCTTCCCGTAGGTCACTGCTCTTTTACCCTCTTGAAAGATTCTCTGCTCATATAAATACGTACACTGTATACTCATGTATATTTAAAAACACGAAAGATGCAAGCCACACAGACTCTTGTGCACCTTTCTCTTTTCCCTAACTTAACTTGGACATCATTCCATATCAGGGAGGGCAAGTCTATATATAGCTACATATGCATCTAATCAGCTCCTTTCGATGGACATTTAGGTCATTTCCAGTATTTTGCTACTAACAGAGTTGCAAGCTTGCACGAGTCATTCCAAACTTTAAAGTACCGTTCTTTTTTAAGCAAGTACTGGCTGGGGACTCTCAGAAAATGGCTATAATCCCTCTAGCTTAGCACTTCTTGTCCTTCATGGAACAGAAGGGCCGCACCACAAGTGGGTCCCAGATACCTGACACTGAGACTAGAAAAACTTTGTTTTAAAGTCTGGACCCTGAAGTATGAGTTCCAGGAGAAATGTGTAAGCACACTCTACCCTGTCTGCCCCATGAAACTACAAAGCCACAAGGAATGCACACAATAGCCAACTAAGGATTCTGCAAAGCAACAGTGGCAGGCAGACCAAGGGAAAAGACCAGACTTTGAAACAACACCAAACCAACAGTGAGTTCACCATTTTTCTTCCACTGGTATGCCATGACCTCAACTCAAATGCAGCCTGAAACACCAAATGGGCACCAGGACAGAGAAAACTCCAGGAGAATCTAATAGCCCTTAGAGCCTATAGAGTCTCCTAATATGCAGACAAGGGGGAAGATTCCTATTTTTCTTATTTTCCCTTTTCTTCATTTGTTTGCACTCCAACCTCCACTTCATGCCGCCTTGTGGCAGCAGCATCAACAAGAGCCTGCAGGAGCCAAAACTGAGGGAGTTTCAAACCATCCTGTGGGGGTTTGAAACTGTATGTGCCCCAGAAATGTAATGTAATCCATTCCTGTGGGTATGAACCCATTGCAAGTAGGACCTTTCAATGAGGTTACTTCAGTTAAGGCATTTCCCACTTCAATCAGGATGGGTCTTAATCCTATTTCTAGAGTCCTTTATAAGCGGAATGAAATTCAGATAAAGAAGCCGCCACAGTAAGAAAAAAGCTGAAACACAACCTGAAAGAAACCAGGAGATGCTGCCATGTGCCTTGCCATGTGACAGAATCACCAGCAGCCAGCCCCAGAATGCCAGAGTCTTCAGGGAGAAAGCATCACCTTAACGATGCCTTGATTTGGACATTTTCCGGGCCTCAAAACTGAGTGAATTATCATTGTCTCAGTCAACCCATTTCATGGTATTTGCTTGAGCAGCCCGAAAAACTAAAATACATCCTTTCAGATGAGAAGGGCTGTCAACAGGATGCATTTATTTCTCTATTTTTGCACTAGTTAGCCTCAGGTGGACACATGGTCATAGGAAGTACGTGGCAGAGTAAGGTAACTAAAGCCCCAACTTCCTGACCAGACATATGACTAAAAAAAGAGGCCGGGGCAGGGAGGGGGAAGTCTCAGGAAAGCTGAAAGTACTAAGGAGATTGTGAAGAAAGAGCTTGAGAAAGTGACTTCTAATTCCTGGACTTGTCACCAGCTGCATGAACTGACCCTAAACAGCAAACACAGACATTCAGAAATGAACAGTGGGCCATACTACTGCTTATAACCCAGAACGGCACACATGTAGGAAAGATCTGAAGGCTCTGAAAACTGAACTGTCACTGGAAACACAACCCACAGAAGGCTGGCTGAAACTTGCAGCCTGAACCCAACTGGTTTGATTGCATGCTAAAATAAAAATATCAATGTTTTCCATAGGATTGAGACAAAACCTAGAGAGTCCTATAACAGAACAGTCACAAAGTTGAGGATACAATTCAACATTTTTCATCATACGAAGAATGAGGGAAATCTCAACTCCCTGGGAAAAGATGAACAACAGGTGCCAATGCCAAGATGACACAAGAAGTTGGAATTATCTGACAAAGACCTTAAGGCAGTTATTATAAAAAAAAAAAATTTCCAACAAGTAATGGTGAACATTCTTAAAACAAATGGAAAGATTAAAAGTCTTAGAAAAGAGAAAGGAGATACTAAGAAGAACCAGAGAAAGCTTTAGAACTGAAAAATACAATAACAATAACAAAAACACCTTGCTGGGGGTGCAAGGATAAAAATTCAGTGGTAGAATTTTAGCCTGTCAGGTGGGAGACCCAGGTTTGATTCCTGGCCTGTGCACATTCCCCCCCACCCCACCCCCCAAAAAAATCAAACAAAAACACCTTGCTGAAAGGCCACAATGACAGAATGGAGATGACAGAGGAAAGAGCGTGTAAACTTGATGATAGATCCATGGAAATTAGGTAATCTGAACAGGGGAAAAACAAAAAACAAAGGGAAGGATTCTGTGCTTTATCATCTGGTCCTGAGTGAGTCAGAATTAAGAACCAAATGTACAACACAAATATTAAACATCTGTTCCAACTTAAATAAGAAAGGGAGTGGCTTGTCAAAATTAATAGAAGACAATGATGATTACAAGAAAAGCACTGGAATGTTGTACCAAGGAAAATATCAATTATGCAAAAATAATAACCAGAACATCTGTAGTAACTTATAAGACAATAAAAGACCTAGAGGTCTGAGCTAAATTAGGGAACTTGTTTCTAAAAGGATAGCCATCCCTAACACCAACTCTCTGAAAAGCCAAAGTCACATGATTCCTAGGAGAAAGAAAGAAGCCTTTAGGGATTGGATGGCAGAGCAAAAGATACCTTGGAGAGGAACACACTTGCCTATCCTGGCTCTGCCACTATCCAGCTTCATGAATACAAGTATAAGCCCACTCTGGAACCTGTTTGCTAGTCTATAAACATTTAGGATTAGTATACATGGTCTCTAAATCCCTTTGCTCTTTGTTAGACTGCTCTAAAATTGAGAGGTCTTAATATCTTAAAGCTTAATCAATATAATTATTCTTCTAATATCTGAGGGATGAGGCAACTCATGTATATAATATATATATAAAAAATGACAAAATGTGGTTTAGTTATAAGAGGAATTCACAGCTCTAAATAAAAAGCTCACAGGAGAAAAGAAGCATGATGTCTCTTGCTAAATGTGGTAAGGAACGCAGAAGATTCTGGTGCCCTGCTATCTGAAAGAAAAAAAGAACCTCATTGTTTTTCCCTTCTCAACTACCTTACAACAACATGTATGTATCATTTTAATATACATTCTAAATACTTATGAATATAATATGTAGTCACATTAAACCTGTGTGTATTTGGGGAGGGGGCTGGGAACAGATTAAGCAAGAGCGGCCATGAGTTGATGGTCCTTGAAGCTGAGTGATGTACACATGGGAGATCACTGTACTGTCCTTTCTGCTTGTGTGTGTGATTTAAATTTTCAAAATAAGACTCTGGTTCCTACTTTGTGGCCTGCCAGTTTTCTCTTATTTGCTCTTTGCTTCTGGGGCTCTATGCCTCCCAGAGCAACAGTGATGATGCGGATCTGAGCGGTCATCTACAGACTGTGAGAGGGTGATCAGAGCATGAATGCCTGCCCACAGCAGCCATCCTGCATGTTCCTGGTCATCACATTTCCTTCAGGTAGGCTGAGAAGGAATGACAGAGTATATGGTGAGGTAAAAGAAAAAAAACTTACTTGCACAGCCCATGGAGGGTAGACAAGCAGGGGAAGACCTAAAGGAAGTAAAGCTCACTTAGAAGTAGAACAGATCTCCAGCAGTACTTTGTGGCATGGAGAAAAGTGGAAGTCTGGGCTATGAGCTAGCTTTGCAGAGCAGCATGCTGGTGGAAGTCAAGGAGCTCAGGTCTATTGTGTGTTTGGATGGGATAAAAAAAAAAGATCCACAAAGTCCTTATCAGTCAAAAAGTCAAACTGTGCACAGAGGGAAGCCAACAAGACTGGAAGCTAAGGAATCCAAAAAGGCTGAGTGAGGGAGGAGGGCAAACCCTAGGTCTGTGGGTAAACAGAGGAGAAAAAGGTGGCAAGTAGGTAGGTCATGATGAAAGAGCCAAGATCAAGATCTTGAAGATGCCACTGTTCCTCTGATGGATGAGACCAGGGGGTATGCTGTGGGAAAAAGGTATCATGTAGAGGAAGGTGAAAAACAGCACAGCCAGTATCAGCAGGATCACTGATGATGGACAGAGAAAATGCTGGCAATGGAGTATGTATGAGTTTAAGGATAAGTTTGAAAAAATATTTAAGGCAAAAGATCTTAGGTATAGTATGACTGTCTACTTGCTGAGCACCAAAGGGAAAATATCATTCTATTTCTCCAAGACCTACACTGAGATCTTTCCAGGACCCAAACATAATGAGTATTTTAACAGTGAAGCAACCAAGTGGTAAGGAAAGCAATTTTTAAAGCCCTTCACTCTTGAAATTTATTTTGCTAACATGGAAAGAGAAATTGTATGAGTTAGAACCATCTGTTTGAAGCTCTTACCTTGGTCTGTTTCTTCTCAGTGGCATAAACGATGGAGGTACAACAGACTTCAGCGATCTTGCGCCCCTGACCATAAAAGGACCAGCAGCAGATTTCATCCCCAATAACATCCTTTATGAATAGGACCCTTCCATTAAAGCGCAGAGACAGCTTATCAAACAGTTCAATGTTTTTCAACATATTGTCGTCAGAATTACTGCGAAAAGAGCATTTGATAAGGTGAACAAACTGGCAATAACTGCCACCATTTGTTGAGTGCTTCTATGTGCGGGTCCCCTCGTGGGCCCTTTACCTCACTATCCCATTTCAGTCTTACCATGAGAAAGGCACTACAGTCCCCATGGCTCAAAGAAGGAAAATGAGGGTCAGAAAAAGTAGGTAATTTCTTGAGGCAAAAGCTAATAAATGGCAGGGCTGAGTAAAAAAACATGACAACTCTAGCCTCTAAGCCTGTATTTCTAACTAGCATGCCAGATTGTGAACTCTGCAATAGCCAAGATAGAGTGTTGAAACACAGGGCCTCCTGTCACAGGTACAAGGTGGGGGAATGTTAAGGAGGGAGGCCTCACTAAGGGAGACTTCTTATCCTGGCTCAGCTTATGGGTCTTGAGTAACCTCACAAAATCACCCTATACCCCCAAGTTCCTGATTTACAGCCATGTGATCCCAAGAACCAAAAGGCATCCTAGAAACCTACACACATTGCTTACGGCACTGTAAATGGTACAGCCACGTTGGAAAACATCTGGCAGTTCCTCAAAAAGTTAAACATAGAGACCATACGACCCAGGAATTCTACTCCTAAGTATGTGCCCGAGAGAAATGATAACACGTTACTTAAAAACTTTCACGTGAACAGTCACAGCAGCATTATTCATAATAGCCAAAAAGTGGACATGACCCAAATGCCCATCAACTGATGAATGGACAAATAAAATATCATATAGGCATACAATGGAATATTATTCAGCACAGAAGGAAATGAAGTACTGATTCATGATACAACATGAACCTTGAAATACTAGGCTCAGTGACAGAAGCCAGACATAACAGACCATACATTGTATGATTCCATTTATATGAAACATACAGAGACTAGGAAAATCCATACAGTCAAAATATAGATTAGTGGTTACCAGTGGCTGGGGGAGAAGAAATGGGAGGACTGCTAATAGTACAGGGATTCCTTACAGAGTGATGAAAGTGTTCTAAAATTAGAGGTGATGGTTGTACAACTCTGTAAATGTACTAAAAACCATGGAATTGTACACTTTAAGAAGGCAAATTTTATATGTGAATTATATCTAAATAAAGCCTAATATGTGCAAGTGTCTTTTCTGGCTGATGCCTTACCTGGTATACGAGTATTTGTTGTTACTTCTGTTGTAGAGCAACTTCACGGCTGGCTGTGAGTTGTTTTAAAAAAGAAAAAGAAAGTTACTTGGTGTGTAATGAACCACTGGCTTCCCAAAGGGCTGAGACCCTGCACATGGCAGAAGAAGAAGACAAGTATACCTTGCCAACTGGAGACAGGGTTGGAAAGGGAGACTACAGGACACAATATTAGGGGAAACAAAAGATAGTTACAGACTCCTTTTCTTAATCCCTTCTCAGGCCTTGCTCAGGCAATTACAGATGTTTTTATTTCAAAACTTATTTAGAACAATCTCCATCATTTCTGATAGCAAAAGAAATCCCACAAAGATGCCTCCAACATACCTTATTTGAAGTTGCTATAAGTTTTTGTTCTTCCTTGGATGAGGTGATGACAGGAACTTTGCAGAAAGGCTCATAAGTATCTTTGTTCTGCTGGAACAAAACACTCTTTCAGACTAGGGGGTCACTCAGCATTAGGTTTTTTAGGCAGGCCTGGGGTCAGGGGAGGGGGAGATAGGTTCTGACAAGGGGAGATGGGGCAGTCATGGCTAGGAAGAGAGAAGGATTCTTACCACCAATGAATTAGGATGGGGGAAGACCAGAAGTTGACTTTTTTATTAAGTCTACCTTTTAGCTGTCGTATGCCAGGATGCTCAGTAAATACTAACAACAATGACATGTTTTCCACAGCCCAGGAAACCATGCAAAAATAAACTTTAAATATGGTGGGTGAAACATGACTTATCAAAAGCTCTGAAAACCCCACTACAGTAACAGCAAAGAAATAAAAAAGGTATGAGCCCATAAGGAGAGAGAAAAATGGGAGAAGGCATGTCGTCAGCAGACGAGATATTGAAAATTTGAGGCTGGAAAGAAGATCATAGATGAAGAGTGATAACCAAGAAGATGAAGAGCTGAAAGAAAGCTATATTGGCAGATGGGAAGGTGTCCTAGAGAGGCTCAGAAACCAGAAGCACACAGTACCTCTGAAGGTCAGTGGGAATGGGATGAGAACAGAAGGATTGCTTGCAAGTTGGCAGAAACACCAATGAGACCCCCATATCGATCTGTTTTCTGCACTGGTAGGAAAAATGCACTTTCCTAGAAGGCAGGGCTCAGCTGCTATTCTCCAAACGGGGATTAAGTGAATGACCACTCACAAAATGGTGACCTCCTTCTCACCACCCCCACCTCCACTCCCCATCCCCTTCCCCTAATCCGATCTCAGAATGTAGCAGGCTGGCTTATCCCACTAAGCAAGAGAGAGGAGAATTCTTCCATTGGGAACTGACCTGCCCCCAAAAAGGTTTCAGATTCTGACATTTGGGATTCAAACCGAAAAAGTAAGCCTTCTCCAACAATGAAACCCACTGGATGAGGACTGCCCATACACACAAAGCTTTTCTAAGTCTTACTTGTGAATTTCAACATACAGCCAAGAAGCATCAGCTTGGATGTGAAAAGTCTCTAAAATATGAGACCAAATTCAAAACAAAGAAAAAGGAATCAGACAATGAAGAGTGCAGAGGAAAACTTGAAATAGTTCCAACAAAGAGAAAAGATAAGATAATGCATCCTATGAAACAAGATCAGCAGGCTTTATAAAAGTATTTAAAGAACAGAAAAAAAACACTCTAGGAAACTAGAAATAAGAGAGCAGAAATGAAAAATTCAATAAAGGGCTGAAAAGATAAAGTTGAAAATAACCTCTGAAAAGATAGAACAGAAAGATAAAGGAACAGAGACTGGGAGGAAATAAAATTATGTCAGTCCTGAAAGTTTAAGCTCAAACAAACAAAAAATGTAGAGAGAGAACCTAGAGGTCTATCCCTTCAAAACAAAGGTGATGTTGAGAGATTCCTGACGTATCTGAACACACCAAAAGATGATTTACCTTTCTGACTGAGCATTTGGGGCTGAATTAGTGATATGTACTTAGAAAAGCAAGCAAACAAAATGAGGTAGCCCAGTAACTGGTAATAGTGAAAAGGTTTATGAGAAAGAAAATAATCATTGTATACTATGTGGTTCAACTGCCAACGATTTACACATGATAACGTTAATCCTGAATATGGATTTAACTATGTCTGTGATAAACTATATTGAAGAATGGAAGAAGAGATTATGTGCATATAAGTGTGGGGGGGGGGGGTTGAAGCGGGTGGCAGGGTGTGAGTAAATTGTTTTTCCATAGTAATGCCAATAAATAATGTGAAAAACTAAGATGTCAATAAGCAGCAACACAAGCAAGTTAGGTAGAAATATGAAAATAAATAAAATAAATTTCTGGAAGAATTCAAAGATTGTTGTGGGAATGGGGAGTAGGAGTATATGTAATGGTATTTTATTTAACTTCTTATAAAAGATACATACATTAATAAACATAAAAATGAAATAAAACTAAAATAAAATGTTGTAACCCTCAGATTTATCATGAATTCACAGGCTCTCAGGGTATAGTGGATGTATGAAAGGAGCAAGGCATTATATGTGCTGCTCCAGTAGAGAGCCAGACACAGAAACAGGGCTTGGGGAAGGCACAAGCGAGAACCTCATGTATACAGATCAGATTCCTATAACACATGGAAGAGACTCTGGATTCTCTGCCATAAATGGAAATATGCTTGAAATAAGTGGCTTCTGGCTGTATCTAGAAGCATTTTGGTTTTGTAGGGATTTTACTATCTCTAGACTTGATCTCAATGTTCCTGCCCCAAGCCCCAGACTGCTCAGGTCCAGCTGAGGTGAGGGGTGTCTGTCTTTAGAAGTTCTGCAAGGCATCCAATGACTCATGGAAAGAATGTGAACTTCCCCAACCTGGGGCCAGACAACAGAGCAAGTCTTACACCTCATGGTTGACTACTAAAGGGCTGCAATGTACACAGGAGATGAGCCTACACCATAGGGATGGAATTAAATCAGAGACAGGTTAGGTGGCTTAAGCACAGAAAAGTCTCTGAGGGTTCACTCTGACCAAAGGGGAGATGCTCCCAGGGTTAACTCATTTACTCTCACAACACATCAGTGAGATGGGAGCTGCTCCCATTTTGCAAATAGGGAAAATGAGGAAGGCA
Organism: Tamandua tetradactyla; assembly: GCF_023851605.1. Lineage (NCBI taxonomy): Eukaryota > Metazoa > Chordata > Mammalia > Pilosa > Myrmecophagidae > Tamandua > Tamandua tetradactyla. The sequence goes on along the minus strand of NC_135331.1, from coordinate 21,975,122 downwards.
AGTGGGTTTACTTTCCACCAACCCCCATAAGGGAAGACAGGAAGATGCCTACTTGTAGGGCCGCCTGGCACTCTTCCACCAGGCCCTGGACCAGATAGTATTTGGCTTCTGCCAGCAGCTCCTCAATTTCCCGGCGGCTCTCAGGCAAGGGGACCGCCCCATCGCGAAGGTAGTTGAGTATCGTACCAAAGTGCTTCCCACACCGGTCAATGAGGATCCAGCCTGTGGTGGAAGGAGGAAGAAGAAAGGGGCTGAGTGATATGGGCACTTAGAAGAGCTGGGGTGTCTCCTGGTTCCTTCCACTTACCAAGTGAGAACAGGACCACAGAGACAGTGGCAGGCCCCCATGCTATCTACCAGCACAGGGTTGACTAGCTCCCCCCCCCCGCCCCCGCCTCCAGTGTTTTAACTGGAGACAATGACAACCCTGGACTCCTCTGCCCTGAGACCCTTAAACTGAAGTCCCCTCAAAAATCTCTTAGACAACAAAAGAGGTCTAATGTAACCACACGCAGGTAAAATGGTTCCAAATGTATAACATACCCCAATAACAGGCAAAAGGCTTCTAGAGTAAAAAATATCTATTCCCTCTTTCTACAATACTTTCAGTTTCTCAAATAGCAAGGCCATGACTAAGGAAGCAAACCCTCACCCCGGCAGACTGAACTCTGGCTCCCAAAATTCCCCAGACACCCACGAGCACTATCAAAGGAAGCCCTATCCATAATTCTCACAAGGAGCACTTAATGGCTAGTGACATCAACGGGAGATAAAATGATGAATGAGCCAGCCCAAGCAGTTCAGTCTCGTTTTTATTAGACATGGGAAAATTCAGCAACTGCTGACCAGGATGAGGCACAGTAAGTAATTCTTGGGGTGGGTGCGGGGAAGGCTAAGCCCTCAGCTTCTCAATGTCGTCTTTCACCATCTTGTCACTGTAGAGATCTAGCCATATGGGATTTTAAACATTCTTCTGTTGAAATGCAAACAGTCCTAGGAGTAGCACTAGGAACGCTGGAAAAAGAGGCATGGAAAGTGGAGGTAGGAATGGAACACAGACTAACTATCTCTTGACAAAAATTGTGAGGTCCTCCTAGAAAGAACGCAGGCCCTGAAACCAGAGAGATGGTTTAGTTCTGGCCTTCCTGAGCACTGGGAGACCTCAGGCAAGGAGCTACATGAAGTGTCCTGTCCCACAGTATAGGTGAGATAATACTAGCACACAGGATTGTTAGGAGGTATAAACAGCTTTCCATAATTTTATGGCCCCACTTTACATTCAACTGGGGAAAAGAGGCCACATTTCCACTCCTAACACCACCATTCCCTGCCCTGAATCCTCCTAAGGCCCCCCTGAAACAGTGGCAGAGGCCAGTGAAAGCCAAAAGAAGCAAATGCATCTTGTTCACACAAGTCACAAGGCTGCCCCAGCCCCCAAGACCCATCCTCTTCCAAGTGCTGTCCTGCGGCATTAGTGACTACCTGGCATTCTTTGCAACAATCACAGAAGAGTTTGCTAACAAGAACAAGTCCTTCTGTTCTGAAGCTACTCCTCTGTGACAGTTCCTGCGCTTGCACTACAAGCCTGGTTCATCCTCCAGAGCCTTCCCCTTCATACTTCCACCCTGCTAAGGCTCCCTGAGTACAGAAGGATGAATAACACCCCATCGGGGCAGCAGTAATACAAATGTGTGGCCCAGAATCAAACCTAAGTTTTGAGGAAGAGACAAGTCATATAATTTCTGACAGCAACCTTCTGGACTCATCCTAACCCTCCTTTCCTACATTTGAAACAACAAAATATGGGCCTAATATCAATTATGCTGCTTCCAGGCACCTCAGATGCTTACAGGGGCCAGTAAGCACCATAAGCAAGCACTAAAGGGCTGGGCTAAGGTCAGTGGCTTGCTGAGAGCATGAGCTGGTCCCTTAGAAATAGCAAGCTCTTCCAGCTCCAGCCAAGAGTGTCCAGGCAGGAATGTGGGCCCAGTGCTACTTGAGCCTTTGATTTTTCAAGCAAAACCAGAGATACAGACGTTATGTGAAATCTCCTGATTTTTAAGGTTGATAAACTATCTAAAAAACTTCCTTTAATCTACCAAAGGGCAAACAAATCACATCTATCTGTAAGCTGAATTGGGCCTGCAGGTTACCAGCTTGCAATCTCTGTATTAATCTGGATCAAGTACTTTTCTTCCAAAGAGCTGACAATATGCGGATGCCTGTATTATCTCCCCAACAATTATTTAGTAGGGAGGTTCAGTGCCCTAAATTTTCCACAGATGAAAACAGCATCTCAGGGAGGTTAAATGACATTCCAAAGTCAGGAAGCAAGACGAGATGGCAAAGAACAAGATTTGTAGGAAAACTCCTTTCACTAGAATCGAGAAAGCAATCTGAACCCATTTTTGTCTTTGTTTTAAGAAAAATGGCAAGCAACTCCACTCAGCTGCTTCCACATTCTGCCTTGGATGCATGGACAATTCAGTTGCTCAGAAAAAAACATGGGCCCCTGAAATCAATTATCCAAGCAACAGCCCAGAGTTTCTATAAACAACTAGGCGGACCGTGACACTGGGCTGCAGCTCAAAAATGCCATCAGGAAATGCCTGTGGCAAAGGAATCATACTTTGGACAAATAAGGGCAAAGGAGTCAGGCTCACTCTCCATGAGGTTTCAATTAGCAATCTGACTTTAAAATATTTTAGTTTCAAAATATTTCAAAGCAAGAATCTATCCCCCACCACCACCACCCCACCCCAATCCTCCCTTTTTTTTTTTTTTTTTTTGCACAGGTAGGCACCAGGAATCAAACCCAGGTCTCCAGTATGGCAGGAGAGAACACACTGCCTGCTGAGCCACCGTGGCCTGCCCAATCTATCTCTTTTAAACAACTGAAATGGCTTACAGAAAAGCAAATGGAAGTCTAGCAGTTCCTTGCTTGTGCAGCATTTTTTTCTGCTGCCACAGAACACACAGGCTACTTCACAAGAAGGATGTTCAAGTCAGGGCAGCCTGGACTCTGCTGGCCTGTAAGGCAAGGCACAGACTGGAGCTTCTGGCCTGGGCTCTAGGACTTCTCCGAGAGGAGAACCACAGCAGTACAGCTTTAGGGTCAGCTGGACTGTGTTTGAAACCCAGCTCTGCCACCTACATGCTGGATAACACTGGGTGCTCTACAGAACCTCTCTGTTTGGCAATTTCCTCCACTAAAAATGGTGCCTCACAGGGCTGGCAGGAAAGTGAAAATGCACAGAAAGCACTTAACACAATGTCTGCTCTACTAGCAGCATTCAAAATTAGCTTTAGGTTTTTGGTGATGAACAATTTACACATTGCACCACCTTCACTGGAGAACAGAGCAGCAGCAGCAGTGTTTGGAGGAGGTGTGTTCTGGCCCTCAGGAGTCTGCCTGGTTTTCAGAGGACCACAGGAGGGGACCACTTCAGGGGTGAGGAGAATTAGGGTGCTAGGGTCACCTCTGTACACTCCCATGAGCATACCATTTCCTGGTTTCTCTCCCCAGGTATATCAGTCTTCTCCTTTCCCTGCCGCCATTTCCTCACCATCTTAAGGTATTTGTACTCTAATATTTTTGTAGTAACAAACATGCCTGATCATAACAATCACCTGGGGTACCTTTTTGCAAATTCAGATATTAGAAACCTGCCTCATTCCTGAATCAGAATTTCTAGAGCCGGGTTTCAACCTCAAGCTGTTCTGTGCAATATGGAATGATAGCATGCCTGGCCTCCATCCACGATGTGCCATTAGCAACCCTGCCCCACACAAGTTGTGATAAGCAAAAATATTGCCAAATGTATCCATAATTTGCCAAATGTCCCCTGAGGGTCAAAATCACCCATGGTTCAGCACCACTGAGAAAGATTAAAGACCTAAATAAAAACGTAGAATCTGAAGTTTCAAAAGACACCATTAAAAAAGCTAAGACAATTCAGACTAAGAGGTGATATTTGCAGCACAGAACCAAAAAAGAAACAGGACCTAGAATATATATTTCTATCAAGCAACAAGAAAAAAATGTGTAAAAAAATATACAGTCTGCTAAAAGATGAAACTCAAATGACTAATAAACATAAAAAGACACTGAATGCCCCCAGAAATTAAGGAGATGCTACATAAAACAAGGTATTTTATCATAACCATCAGCCTGGCAATAATTAAAAGGCCTGACAGTACCAAACGCTGGCAAGCATTCGGACCACCGTGGAGAGAGTAAACTGACACACCACTGAAGAGAGAACTCTAACACTATTTAGAAGCTAGAGACGCTATGCCCAATTTCCCTCCTGGGAATAAATCAAGGGCAGAGCTCCCGAAGGTGGTAGGTAAGGTTCACACCTGGACAGCCCTGGGGAGTTCAAAGTCTACTCACTTGCCAAAATGAAAACATGATTTTCTATGTGTCATGAGGTGGTAAAGGTCGGAAGCACGGCCCTAGAGGAAGTCACATGTGCACAAGAAGAGTGCTCAAGAATGTGAAGTTAATATTCCTACCAGTGAAAACTGGCAACAACCTAAATAACCATCAACAGAACAATGGATAATAAATCACAGGATCATACTAGAATAGAACACTCTATAGCAGGGAAACCTTTCCCCTAGAGCTGATTATCTACAGACTGATCTTACAAACATAATGGTAAACAAAGCAAAAGCAAAAAGGATAGATAAAGCACTGTAACACCATTTATGCAGTTTAGAAACACACCAACAACATATTGTTTAGGGCCACAGAGAGTTGTTGTAAAACATGGAAACATGCCTAGGTTCCCCACCTTAGCAGCATACTAGCATCTCCTAAAGCTCTTCAAAATCGTAATGCCCAGGGCGAGTCTAGGCCAACTACATACATCTCACCCCCTGGGGTGGGAACCAGGCTTCAGTGTTAAAGCTCTCCAGAGGATTTCAATGTATTGTTAAGGATGAGAGACACCAACTGACCCCCAAGTCAGGCTAGTGGTAATCTGTGGAAGGGAAAGATGCAAACCAAGAAAGGTGTAGTGAGGCTCCATCTGTACAGATGATGTTTTATTCTTTATTTGAGTGGCACAGGGGAGCTTGTTACATTACTTACAATGTAAAAGCTCTCAAGGTTTCTGAAAATTTTTAAAGGATTGCGTTATATTTTAAGGCAGGAGGCCAGGAAATCATAGGGAAAAAAAAAAAATCACAGCAGACCCCAGGTGCTGCAGTCTTCCCATATGTTAAACTACCTTCTCTACTGGCTTCCTACAGATAAAGTGTGCTGATAAATTTGATGACTTTCTTCTTAATCTAAACTTTATACATTCCCTATGTCCAAAACCATTAGCAAAAGACCAGAGACCACACTGGGTAAACACACTGTACTACACAGTAAGAATGAGGCAAGTGCCCACCGGACCTCATATTACAAAAGTGCCTCATAAATCCACAGACTAACGGGGATGTTGAAAAGGGCTTGGTAAAGATTAGAACACCATGAGAACTAAACCTGTTTGGGGAAAAGTCTGGGAAAGGCTTACTCACTGCCATAGTGTCTGTGTCTTCTCAGAAAACCACCCCTGTAGCAGGAAATGTGAACTGCACACTGTCATCCCTATTATCTACAGACTGATCTCACAAACATAATGGTAAACAAAGCAAAATAAAGCCAAGACATAAAACTTCTCCCCACCACACTGCTGAGACTTAACTTCTCCAAAGAACCTCAGGATTACTTCTCCCTCCATCTCTAAACCCCCACCCCAAGGAGGACTAAAGCAATAATCAACAGCTTTACTGAGTTATCTCAAAGTATCAGGCACTGTGTCAGGTGCTTTTACATGCCCTCGTTTAATCCCCATAACCACCCAGCAAAGCATTATTATTCACAGTTTAGAAATGAGGAATCAGGCTCAGAGAAAAAGTCACTTGTCCAACATCACACACTGGTAAATGGCAAATGAGCCAAGATTAGCACAAAGTATGACACACAGAAATAGCTCCATAAATGTTAGCTGCAACTGTGACCACGTGGCAGAGACAGAACTCAAACTCAAGTCTGACCCCAGCACTTTTGGTTATTCTCTGTTTAGAATTCACACACACACAGTATAGAACTCAGACAGAAGGGCACAGAATGACAAAGGAGAGCCTTCCACCCAACCTGGGCCCTAGTCCCTCTTCCCAGAAGCAACCACTTTCCTTTTAAAAATTTCTAGCAACATGATAGGCACACCATTCTATATTTTCAAAACTCATTCTTTAAATATACTGCTGGCTTCGCTCACTGGGCTGAACTGCACTTGGCATTTCTGCCTGTCACAAACTTCACTCTAGCTGTTAGTCTTCCTCCCTGAGGGGTCAGGGTGAAGCTGTAAAATTCAGGAAGTCTATCCCAATTTGTAGACCCAAGGGTGAGCTTGACTCAACAATTAGACCACAGGTCAAGCTGTCAGGTGAGCTCTCCAAAGGTCAGCAGGATGGCTGTGCCTAGCACAGATACTGGCTAGAAGACCAGACACTTTGGCCTGACAGCCCAGGCCCTGTAGCCTCAAAAGGGCTTCAGCAATGGAACTTCCAAGAAGATGGCAGAGTAGCGCAGACTGGATTCACCCCTGCTCCACAGAGCAAGATAAGGGATCAGAGAAAAAAATGACTGGGACTGCAGTCCTGGGGGGTGAGTAACTGAAGAGGGTCTTCAATATTTCATAGGTAAGATAGAGGCAGGGAAATGGGGACAGAGAGAGCAGTGTCAGTCTGACTGGCCATGACCCCCACTGGGGGTGGACTGACTGTCCCTCCACTCCAGCTGCTAGCTGGGGAAGCCTCCCCCAGGGGCTCCACAGCTGGCAGAACTCATGGGAAGCCTAGCAATGTGCCTAGCTATCCAATCCAAAAAGCCACATCCCCAGGCGCTGGGGGCAGATGCCAAACTGGCCAGTAGTGCAAATAGCTTTCCCATTGAATTCAGTCAATGGCAGATCCACTGGGCACTGTGATTGGCTCCCGATTCCTACACACCAGGAATGGCCCTCCAGCTGCCATGCACAGCCACCCTCCACCACCACCAACACATCACCTTCTCAGACGGCCACTGCAGTCTGGGAGAGGCAGGCCTGAGAAGAACAGATGCCTCAGGAGCACTATCTGCTAACAAGACACAGTTAAGTGTAGTCTGGCAAACTCCTTACATGCATAGTTTTCTTTTTTAAATATATTTTGTTATTAGTATTATTTTTTATTTGTATATATTTTATATATTTATATTTTTATTGATTTATTATTTTCAAAATTTTCTCTCCCTTCTGTAGGCACCAGTCCAAGTTCACTCCCAATATATACTGGGGTGTCTCCTTTTACTTTGGGGCCTACTACTGCTGAGGTGTATCTTTTTAAAACACATTTTTAATTATTAATTTTTAGGGGGTCGCATGGGGTGGGAATCAAGCCCAGTCTCCTGTGTGGTGGACAGGTGTTCTGCCACTGAAGTACCCCTGCACCCCTGCCTAGCTTTCAGCAGACCCGAAAGTAGAATTGTACTTCCTACATGAGATGCAAGCCTTGGTTTGGTGGGGAATTACTGACAAACCAAGTACAAAAGGGAGCCTTCAACACAAAACCAAGTAAATACAAAGCTTCAGATAAGTGAAGGAAACCAACTTGCAAAATAACCTTATTAAGATAATCAAATGGCTAGAACACAACAGGAAATCACAAAGCATATGAAAATCCAAGCAGAAATAGCCCAAACAACCAAACCAAAACACCAGAGGGGATACATAATATAGAACTACTCAAGGATGTTTACAAAGAAACAAAGGATATCAGGAAGACACTAGAAGAGCATAAAGAAGAATTCAAAAAATTAAATAGAAAAACAGCAGATCTCACAGAGATGACAGCTACAGTAGACCAAATTAGAAATATAGTAGAGACACATAAAAGCAGATTCAAAGAAGTAAAAGGAAGAATAAGTGAGCTGGAAGACAGAATAATTGAACTAGAGTTCACATAAGAACAAATGGCAAGAAAGAGGGGAAAAACAGAACTGGATTTTAGAGAAATGATGGACAACAAATGGCACAAAAATTAGTTGTAGATACAATCAGGGAAAACTTCCCAACCTTTATAAAGACATAAATATGCAAATCAAAGAGGCCCAGGGAATCCCAAACAGCAGAAATCAAACACGATTGCTCCAAGACAAACACTAATCGAACTCTCAAACGTTGAAGAGAAACAGACAAGCGTGAAAGCAGCACGAGAAAAGTGATCTCTACATATAAGACCGAGTTCAGATTACTTAACAGGTACCATGGAGGCAAGAAGGCAGTGGTATGATATGTTTAAGATACTAAATGAGAAAGGCTTCTAGCCAAGAATTCTTTAACCAGCTGAAAACAAAAGATGGGAGAGGGAGGTCTGGAGGAGGGTACAGAATTGAAGAGAACCAGGAAGGGTAAGTAAAAGGATAAAAAGAGAGAGAGGGGAAAAGTATACAGATTTGACAAATAACTAAAAGATAAGATGGTAGATTCAAGAACTGCTTCTACAGAAATAACTTCGAATGTTAATGGACAAAACTCACCAATTAAAAGATACAGATTGGCAGAATGGATTAAAAAATATAATTCAGGGAGAGTGCCGAGATGGTGGCTCAGGGAGGTATGGGATTTAGTTTGTCCTCCAGAGCAGTTACTAAATAGCCTGGAACAGTATGGAACAACTGCTGGGGCCACGTCAGTGACCAGACCACAAAGCATATACCAGTCTGCACCAGCTGCAAGCCCACCCAGAACCATGAGTTCCCCAAGCCGCAGCAGCTGGCACCCCTCACCCACAGGCTGCTTCCCAGAGGGGAAAGGAAAGGGACCTTAGTAGCAGCAAGGGCTGAGCGCAACTAAGCTCCAATTGTGGAATTAATTCACAAATTCTGACTACTAAAAATAGGCCCCCAGCTCAGCTGAACCTCAAGTCAAAGCTGAGGTTGCTGGTTTTTGCCCCACCACAGAGGGGGTAGGGCTGACTGAAAAAGAATAAAGAAAAAAAGAAACAGAGGTTTTTTGGCTCGGATAGCAAATAATATTTGAAAGGGCCTGGGCTCTGAATGAAAGGAGGGGACACATAGGATCTGAAGGTACACAGAGCAACATACCAGCTTAAGCTCTTGATTGGAAAAACCGAGGAATGGGGGTCCTGCTCTGTATAGGATTTTTCTCTTTCTTTTTGAGGCTGTGTTTCTACAGCTTGACTGTCTTTGGATTCAGCTGCAAGGTTTCTCAGGCTTCTACTGCCCCAGGCATAGGCGAATTAAGCTTCTCTGAGTGCTTGTCTGGAGCCTATGCCTTCCCCAGGAGAGGGGTGGGGCCCAGGTCAGATGGATTCCCTCCCTCAAGGAATTCAGACCCCAGGGTCTGGAAAAGTGAAACAATTAAAGCCAGCCTACAACCTCTCCTCTGTCTCAAACATGTCCCCAGCAAGGAGACTCTGCTGAAGTTAAAGGTACCACATCACCTTATGCTGGTGGGACCCAAAGGCAAACAAGTGCCACAACCTAGGTAGGGCAGGAAAAACACAGAGTCCAGAGGCTTCATAGGAAAGTCTTTCAATCTGCAAGGTCTTATTCTCAGGGAAAACTGATGCAGGTGACTCTTTCCTCATAAGAGAGGCCAGTTTGGTCTGGGAAAATCTGGCTGGGGCCTATAATATCTAATTAGACCCTCATAAGGGGGTGTGGGAAGGCACCATACAGGCAGGGGAACAAACAAGAAAACAAGAACTGAAAAATTCTGCTCTGTTAAACAAAACCTAAGCTAGTGGTCCATAATAAGCTGAACTGAATGTTAAAAGGACAGATAAACAACAAAGTCACCCAGCAAGAAAATCCTAGGTAAAAGAAGTGAAAACAAACTCCAGAATAAACTAATTAAGGTAATTACATGTCTAGATGCCAGCAAAATATAATGAATCACACTAGGAAAACCAAAGATATGGCCCAGTCAAAGGAACAAACCAACAATTCAAATGATATACAGGGATTGAAACAATTAATTCAGAATGTTCAAACAGGCATGGAAAACCTCATCAAAAATCAAATTAATGAATTGAGGGAAGATATAAAGAAGGCAAGCAATGAACAAAAAGAAACCAAAAGCCTGAAAAAACAAATCACAGAGCTTATGGGAATGAAAGGCACAGTAGAAGAGATGAAAAAAACAATGGAAACCTACGATGTCAGATTTCAAGAGGCAGAAGATAGGATTAGTGAACTGGAGGACAGAACATCTGAAATCCGACAAGCAAAAGAAAATATAGGGAAAAGAATGGAAAAATACGAGCAGGGACTCAGGGAACTGAATGACAACATCATGAATTGCACGAATATACGTGTTGTGGGTGTCCCAGAAGGAGACGAGAAGGGAAAAGGAGGAGAAAAACTAATGGAGGAAATTATCATTGAAAATTTCCCAACTCTCTTATGAAAGACTTAAAATTACAGACCCAAGAAGTGCAGTGTACCCCAAACAGAATAGATCCAAATAGACGTACTCCAAGACACTTACAAATCAGAATGTCAGAGGTCAAAGAGAAAGAGAGAATCTTGAAACAGCAAGAGGAAAGCAATCCATCACATACAAGGGAAACCCACTAAGACTTATGTGTAGATTGCTCAGCAGAAACCATGGAGGAAAGAAGACAGTGGGATGATAGATTTAAATTACTAAAAGAGAAAAATTGCCAACCAAGAATTCTATATCCAACAAAATTGTCCTTCAAAATGAGGGAGAGATTAAAACATTTTCAGACAAAAAATCACTGAGAGAATTTGTAACCAAATGACCAGCCCTGCAAGAAATACTAAAGGGAGCACTACAGACAGATACGAAAAGGCAGGAGAGAGAGAGGTGTGGAGAAGAGTGTAGAAATGAAGACTATCAGTAAAGGTAAAAAGAAGAAAAATTAGATATGACATATAAAATCCAAAAGGCAAAATGGTAGAAGAAAGTATTGCCCGTACAGTAACAACATTAAATGTTAATGGATTAAACTCCCCAATCAAAAGACACAGACTGGAAGAATGGATTTAAAAACAGGACCCATCTATATGTTGTCTACAGGAAATGCATCTTAGACCCAAGGATAAACATAGGTTGAAAGTCAAAGACTGCAAAAAGATATTTCATGCAAGTAACAATCAGGAAAGAGCAGGAGTAGCTATATTAATTTCCAACAAATTAGACTTCAAATGTAAAACAGTTAAAAGAGACAAAGAAGGACACTATGTATTAATAAAAGGAACAATTCAACAAGAAGACATAACAATCATAAATATTTATGCACTGAGCCAGAATGCTCCAAAATACATGAGGCAAACAATGAAAAGAGAAATAGACACATCTACCATAATAGCTGGAGACTTCAATTCCCCACTGTCATCAATGGACAGACCATCTAGACAGAGGATCAATAAAGAAACAGAGTCTTTGAATAATACAATAAACGAGCTAGACTTAACAGACATTTATAGAACATTACACCCCACAACAGCAGGATACACCTTTTTCTCAAGTGCTCATGGCTCATTCTCAAGGACAGACCATATTCTGGGTCACAAAGCAAGTCTCAATAAATTTAAAAAGACTGAAATCATACAAAACATTTTCTCAAATCATAAAGAAATGAAACTGGAAATCAATAGTAGGCAGAGTACAAAAAAATTCACAAATATGTGGAGGCTCAACAACACACTCTTAAACAACCAGTGGGTCAAGGAAGAAATTACAAGAGAAATCAGTAAATATCTCAAGGCAAATGAAAATAAAAACACAACATGTCAAAATTTATGGAATGCAGCAAAGGCAGTGCTAAGAGGGAAATTCATTGCCCTAAATGCCTATATCTAAAAAGAAGAAAGGGCAAAAATTCAGGAATTAACTGTCCACTTGGAAGAACTAGAGAAAGAACAGCACACTGATCCCATAGCAAACAAAAGGAAAGAAATAAAGAAGAGCAGAAATAAATGAAACCGAGAACATGAAAACAATTGAGAAAATCAACAAAACCATAAATTGGTTCTATGAGAAAATCAATTAAGATTGATGGATCCTTAGCGAGGTTGACAAAAAGAAGAAGAGAGAAGATGCAAATAAATAAAATCAGAAATGGAAAAGGAGACATAACCACCGACTCCACAGAAACAAAGGAAGTAATGAGAGGATACTATGAACAACTTTATGCTAATAAATGCAACAATGTAGATGAAATGGACAACTTCCTAGAAAGGCTTGAACAACCAACACTGACTTGAGAAGAAATAGACGACTTCAACAAACCAATCACAAGTAAAGAAACTGAATCAGTCATTAAGAAGCTTCCCAAAGAGAAAAGTCCAGGACCAGACGGCTTCACATGTGAATTCTACCAAACATTCCAGAAAGAATTACTACCAATCCTGCTCAAACACTTCAAAAAATTTAAAGAGGAGGGAAAGCTATCTAACTCATTTTATGAAGCTAATATCACCCTCATACCAAAGCCAGACAAAGATGTTACAAAAAAAGAAAACTACAGACCAATCTCTCTAATGAATATAGATGCAAAAATCCTCAACAAAATTTTAGCAATTCTAATCCAGCAGCACATTAAAAGAATTATACACCATGACCAAGTAAAATTCATCCCAAATATGCAAGGATGGTTCAACATAAGAAAATCAATTAATGTAATACACCATATCAACAATCAAAGCAGAAAAACCACATGATCATCTCCATTGATGCATAAAAGGCATTAGACAAGATTCAACATCCTTTCCTGTTGAAAACACTTCAAAGGATAGGAATAGAAGGGAACTTCCTCAACATGGTAAAGGGAATAAATGAAAAACCCACAGCTAACATCATCCTCAATGGGGAAACACTGAAAACATTCCCCCTAAGATCAGGAACAAGACAAGGATGTCCACTGTCATCACTGTTATTCAACATTGTATTGGAAGTTCTAGCCAGAGCAATTAGACAAGAAAAAGAAATACAAGGCATCAAAACTGGAAAGGAAGAAGTAAAACTCTGTTTGTAGATGATATACTATATGTCAAAAACTCCAAAAAATCCACAGCAAAACTACTACACTAATAAATGAGTATAGCAAAGTGGTGGGTTACAAGATCAACACTCAAAAATCTGTAATGTTTCTATACACCAGTAATGAACAATATGAGGGGGAAATCAAGAAAAAATTCCATTTACAATTGCAACCAAAAGAATAAAATATTTAGGAATAAATTTAATTGAAGAGACAAAAGACCTATACAAAGAAAACTACAAGAAATTGTCAAAAGAAATCACAGAAGACCTAAATAAATGGAAGGGCATACTGTTTTCATGGACTGGAAGACTAAATATAGTTAAGATGTCAATTCTACCTAAATTGATTTACAGATTCAATACAATACCAATTAAAATCCCAAAAACTTACTTTTCAGAAACAGGAAAACCAATAATCAAATTTATCTGGAAGAGCAGGGTGCCCTGAATAGCTAAAAGTATCCTGTGAAAGAAAAATGAAATCAGAGGTCTCACACACTTGACTTTAATGCGTATTACAAAGCTACAGTGGTCAAAACAGGATGGTACTAGCATGAAGATAGATATATCGACCAATGGAATAGAACAGAGTGTTCAGATATAGACCCTCTCATCTGTGGACAATCGGTCTTTGATAAGGCAGCCAAGCCAACTCACCTGGGACAGAATAGTCTTTTCAATAAATGGTGCCTAGAGAAGTGGATATCCACATGCAAAAGAATGAAATAGGATCCATATCTCACACCCTATACAAAAATTAACTCAAAATGGATCAAAGATCTAAACATTAGATCTAAGACCATAAAACTTTTAGAAGAAAATGTAGGGAAATATCTTATCAATCTTATAATAGGAGATAGAAAGGTAGTTTTCTAGTTCTTACACCCAAAGCACAAGCATTGAAGAAATAAATAACTGGGTACTTCTCAAAATTAAACATTTTTGTGCATCAAAGAACTTTGTCAAGAAAGTATACAGACAGCCTACACAATGGGAGACAATATTTGGAAACTATCAGATAAGGGCCTAGTATCCAGAATATATAAAGAGACTGTTCAACTCAATAGCAAAAAAGATAAACAACCCAATTACAAAATGGGAAAAAGACATGAACAGATACTTCTCTGAAGAGGAAATACAAATGGCCAAAAGACCCATGAAAAAATGCTCGACTTCCCTGGCTATTAGGGAAATGCAAATCAAAACCACAATGAGACAGATGAGTAAAACATATGGATTAAAAATAAATAAACAGGGAGAACAAATGTTAAAATAAATTTAGTAGATTGAAATGCTAGTGATCAATGAAAGAGTTGTAAGGGGTATGGTATGTATGAATTTTTTTCTGTGTTCTTTTTATTTCTTTTTCTGAATTGATTCAAATGTTCTAAGAAATGATCATGATGATGAATATACTACGATGTGATGATATTATGAATTAATAATTATATATGTAGAATGGAATGATCGTATGGTAAGAATGTTTGTGTTTGTATGTTGGTATGTTTAATAAATAAAATTTAAAAAAAAAGAAAACCACAATGAGGTATATTACCTCACACCCACCAGAATGGCCTTTATGAAGAAAACAGAAAACAAGTGCTGGAGAGGATGTGGAGAAAGAGGCACACTTATGCACTGTTAGTGGGGATTTAAAATGGTATAACCACTGTGGAAGGCAGTCTGGCAGTTCCTCAGGAAGTTCTATACAGGAAGTTTAGAATTGCCATATGACCTGGCAATACCACTGATAGGTATGTACTCAGAGGACATAAGGACAAGCACACAAACAGTCATTTGCACACCAATGTTTATAGAAGCATTATTTACAATTGCCAAGAGATGGAAACAGCCAAAATGGCCGTTAACAGACAAGCGCTAAACAAACTGTGGTATATACATATGATGGAATATCATTCAGCTGTAAGAAAGAATAAAGTTATTCTTACATAAAGTAATTTATGCTTTAATAAATTATAATTATTTTAATTATAATTATAATAATAATTATACTTATTATAATATATTATATATTATATAATATTATTATATTATATTATTAAATAATTATTGGTAATTATAATTATTTTAATTATAATTAATAATTATTCTTATTATTAACAAATAATTTATTCTTACATAAAGTATGTAACAACATGGCTAGACCCTGAGGACATTATGCTGAGTGAGATTAGCCAGAAACAAAAGGACAAATACTGTATGGTCTCACTGACATGAACTAACTTCAGTGAATAAACTTGGAGAATTTCAGTTAAGAACAGTGACCACGAGGAGGTAGAAACAGGGCAGATACAGGGTAACTGGAGCTGAAGGATACAGATTTACAACAAGACTGACTGTAAAAATTCAGAAATGGATAGCACAATACTGCCTAACTATAATACAATAATGTTGGTACACTGAATAAAGTTGAATGTGAGAATGATAGAGGCAGGAGAGCTGGGGGCACAAATGAAATCAGAAGGAAAGATAGATGGTATAGACTGAGATGGTATAATCTAGGAATGCTTAAGTGTATAATGATAATGACTAAATGTACAAATGTAAAAATGTTTTTGCATGAGGAAGAACAAAGGAATGTCAATTCAATATTGCAGGATGTTGAAAATAGATTGTAATTCATAGTTTAAAACTTTAACTTATGGGTGAGACTAAAGCAAAAAATATTCATTTGGTACAAAATTTATATTTTGACAAGCACATTTCCTAATATAACTTATATGGACAGTTTAAGTGAACACCATAAGTACATGGAATCTTAAGTAGGGCATGAGATTTTGCAGGTTTGTCCAGAGTGATACCACGATAAATCCCAGAGTGATTTGAACAGTGAATAAAAAGTATTTCCAAAGTCCCCTTAGGGGAATGGTGAGAAAGGGGGAAAATTCAACTTTCCCATATGGAGAATTCCTGATATTCTCACAAGCAGTGGGGACAATCAAAGCAACAGGCTGAGCCCTCAATCTTGGGGTTTCTTCATATGAAACTTATCCCCAGAAAGGATAGGCTAAGCCTACTTAAAATTAGGCCTAAGAGTCACCCCTAGAGAACCTCCTTTGTTGCTCAGATGTGGCCTCTCTCTCTCAGCCAACATAACAAGCAAACTCACCGCCCTCCCCCTCTCTACATGGGACATGACTCCCAAGGGTGTGAACTTTCCTGGCAATGTGGGACAGAAAACCTAGAACGAGCTGGGACTCAGCATCAAGGGTTTGAGAAAACCTTCTCGATCAAAAGGGGGAAGAGAGAAATGAGATAGTCTTTTATCATCTATCTTTCTTTATGATTTCATTTGTGAATGGCTGAGAGATTTCAAACAGAGTAGAGAGTTTATCCTGGAGGTTATTCTTATGCATTATATAGATATCACCTTTTTAGTTAAGGTATATTGGAGAGGCTGGAGGGAAGTGCCTGAAAATGCAGAGCTGTGTTCCAGTAGCCATGTTTTTTGAAGATGACTGTACAATGATATAGCTTTTGCAACGTGACTGTGTGAAAACCTTGTGTCTCATGCTCCCTTTATCTATGGTATGGACAGATGAGTAAAACATATGGATTAAAAGTAAATAAATAATAGGGAGAACAAAGGTTAAACTAAATTTAGTAGCTTGAAATGCTAGCGATGAAAGAAAGGGACTGGTAAGAGGTATAGAAAAAAATAGGTGAAAGAAAGGCTAAAATATATTGGGTAGATGGAAACAGTAGCAGTCAATGAGAGGGAGGGGCAAGGGGTATGGTATGTATGAGTTTTTTTCTTTTTGTTTCTTTTTCTGAATTGATGCAAATGTTCTAAGAAATGATCATGATTATGAATATATAACTATGTGATGATATTGTGAGTTATTGATTCTATCCCAAAAATGGAATGCTCATATGTTAAGAATGTTCACGTTTGTATGTTGTTATGTTTAAAAAATTAAAAATAAAAAAAAAGGTAAAGAGGCAACCAATTCAATGGGAGAAAATATTTGGAAACCACATATCAGATAAAGGCTTGATATTCTGTGTACATAAACAACTTATACAGCTCAACAGCAAAAGAACAAACAACCCAATTATAAAACGGGCAGAGGATACGAGGACACTTTCCCAAAGAGCAAATACAAATGGCTAAAAAGCACATAAAGAGATGCTCATTTTCACTAGCTATAAGGGAAATACAAATCAAGATGACGATGAGATATCATCCCACACCTATAAAAATGGCTGCTATTAAACAAACAGAAAACTATAAACATTGGAAATTTGAAGAAATTAGAAGAGTTATTCACTGTTGGTGGGAATGTATAATGGTACAGCCGCTGTGGAAAACAGTATGCCAATTCCTCAGAAAACTAAATATTGAGTTGCCCTATGGCCAGGCAATATAAGCACTCAGTGTATACCCATAAGAGCTGAAAGCAGTGACACAAACAGACATTTACACACCAATGTTCACAGTGCCACTATTCACAATTGCCAAAAGATGGAAACTATCCAAGTGCCATCAATAGATGAGAATAAACAAAATGTGGTATATACATTCAATGGAATATTACACAGCAGTAAGACGAAATGAAGCATATCCTGAAGCATATGACGACTTGGATGAACCTTGAGGACATAATGCTGAGTGAAATAAGTCAGACACAAAAGGACAGATACTGTATGATTTTGCTATTATGATTCCAGTAAAGGTAATCCCAGAGGTTACACTGTAGAATATAGTGCAGACCTAGAGGCACACAGAAGCTTGAGATGGAGAAAGACTATGCAGTGAGGCTGAACTTAGATTCCAGGGAACAGAATGGTATCTAATGGTATTGATGGTAAACTAATCAATGGGGTTATAAGTTACACTGCCATATTGAGGATGAGTATGATTGAAAGGGGATGTATAGTGTCATGTATCCCACTGATTATAAATAAATTCTAGTATGAACTATGTCATGGTCAGGTTCATGTGTCAACTTGACCAGGTGGTGGTAGCCGTTTGTCAGGTTGGGCGAGTGCTGGCCTGTCTGTTGCCTTGAGGACATTTCACAGAATTAAATCATGATCACGGTAGCTGCATCCACAGCTGATTGCATTTGTAATCAATCAACGGGAGTGCCCTCTGCAATGAGTGACTCGTAATCTAGTCAGTGGAAAGCTTTTAAAGAGGCTTCAGAAGAGACAATCTCTCTTCCTGCTTGGGCCAGCGAGCCTCTCCTGAGGAGTTCATCCAAACCCTTCATCGGAGTCATCAGCTTCACACCATGGTTATGTGAGACACTTTTTTTTTTTGGTGCACGTTCTAGGAATCAAACCCGGGTCTCCCACATGGAAGGCAGGCATTCTAACCTCTGAACTACCTATGCACCCCATGAGACACTTTTATAAATTTTATATTTATGGATATTTCCTGCTGATTCTGTTTCTCTAGAGAACCCTAGCCAATACAAACTATTTCAAAGGTTTGATATTGGTCAAAGACAATAGTAGAGGGGTACAGGGGGAAAACTAAAATTGCATGCTATAGCCAATAGTTAACGGGAAGACATCAACAATACCACAGCACTACTGGGGCAAATAATTGGGGGTGGGAGGGACAAGTGATAAGAGGTAGTTCTGATATGATATTTGGTAAGGCCGTGTCTGTCGGTTCTTCATCTCTATGAACCAATGAAAACTGTCTAAAATTGAGAGTGCTGTTGATTATATAACCAAGTGAGGATACTGTAAGACATCATTTATTCTGGACATTATCCATGATAAGAGATGAAGGGAATCAAAGGACATAATGACTGAGAAGCAGAATAGCAACCTGATACATTTATATGGTGGAATATAGTGCAGCTATAAAAACAAAGGACATTGAGAGGAATGCAATGAACTGAATGTGTTGCGCAAAGTAAGCCAGAAAACAAAAGTACAGATATGCTAATGTCTCTTTCAGAAAATACTTTTAAGAAAAATTGGAGCTTAGATTGCAAGCCCTTATAGCACCCACAGTTAGTCTGAAGTTATAAGTTTATTTCTAGATTCTGAGACTCTGAGCTCTATGTGTATCAGCTGGTATTTCCCTGGAACTTTGAGTAACTCTGTGACACCTAAAACCCAGAAATGGAGTGCTGCACCCCCGAAAGTCAGCCTAGCTATATACAATAATAGTTAAAGTAACCAAGAAAGAGATCAGGCATCAATTAGAGATAAAAACGAAGCCAGTCTGGCTGGGACTAAGGTAAATCACAATGTAAAAGATGATAGCATATGCACTCTAGACTTTCACTTATTGTATGAGACCAAAGGCAGAGAGGTTTATTATGTGCAGAACATAAATTTTCTGTAACACATAATCTAAATCAACCTATCTGGATAGCTCATTTAAACAACACAAATTCCTGGAGTCCAAAACAGGAATTACACCCGGCAATTCTGTACAGCTTAATGTAATACCCGGAAACATCTCAGTCTATGACGGGCTGATAATTTAAAAGTATTTGTAGAGTCCCTTGAGAGTCCAAAGTGGAAGGGGAATATGGAACTATTAAACATTTCCAACTGGGAAACCCTGGGTACCCTCTCAAACACTGGGGACTCCCAAGAAAACAGGCCAAGCCCTTAATTTTGATACTTCCCCTTATAAAACTTTTTTCTGTAGCAGAGAAGCTAAGACTACCTATAACAAGACTTAAGAGCTGCTTCCAGGAAATCTCTTTTGTTACTCAGATGTGATCTCTAAGCCCAACTCTGCAAGGAAAATCATTACCCTTCCCCCTACATGGGACATGATATTCAGGGGTGAAAGTCTCCCAGACAATGTGGCACATAACTCCCAGGATTGCGTCTGGCACTGGCACCATGGGATCAACAATGCTTTCCTGACTAAAAGGGAGGAAAGAAGTGCAATAAAATAAGAATCAGTGGCTAAGAGATCAAATAGAGTGAAGAGGCTATTCTGGAGGCTAGTCTTTTGCAAGCTTCAGTTACACAGTGATAACTGCCATGGTTTTCTAAACCCCAACCACCATCACTCTTGTTAACTCTTAAGAACACCTAGGGCTCAAACTGAGACTCTATAAGAGTTTCATGCACTAAATTTGCTTTCTTGTCCTTAGGCCAGATAAATCCTGAAATCCGGAGGCAACTGCCTCTCCAAGATTACTGACTAATTACATCTCCCTATCTTTTAGTGTTGATACCCCTTCTCAATAAGAAAAAATCAAAACAGGCACTGTCTAAAGGTTGGGAGGAGGAATTTTAACAGAGAAAACAGGACTTAACAAATGAGTATAACTGCTCAATCACTATACTGATAGTTCTTCTAGCCTCCAGTGTTTTGGAACAGGTAATAGGAAAAATCTGAAACAGTAGAACGGTAACCCATAAGAAACTCTGAAATCTGTTCTATAACTACTTGTTGAAGTGTACTTTGAAAATTATTGCTTTTTCTTTTTTTCACAATAAACATTTTTAAAAAGGGGGTCTTCTGCACAAAGCTAGCAGTTGAACCGTAAAGTTGCCACACTGAGGCGATGTACCCTGGGAGCTGGAAGCACATCAAAACTATGGGCAGCAGATGATAAAAGCTAGGCAAATACCCAGTTCAATAACTTCACCTTTTCCAGCCCATACCTTTTGAAAACTCATTTCACCTTTCGGAGATGCAGTTTCCTCAGTTATCAAATGGTAACAATAGTACTCCCTCTCAAAAGGTTATGGTGAAGATTAAATGAAATCACCCATTATGAGATTTTCATTAATAATAATGATATTAAGGAGGCTAGAGCTCTAATGACATGAAAACAAGACAGTTTGGGGTGTCAAAAAGACTGCACTGTTTAAGAAATGTGAGCAGTCCCATGGTACCACTTACACCCTTACCCTGAAGGGCAAGAGATGGGGGTGCTTAAGGACTCTGTCCCTTTGGCAACATGGCATTAGACCACTGAAGCAAGAGGTTTCAAAGGATAAGAGGCTTCAATGAGCCTTTTAACTTTTAATTTCGATGTAATTTCAAACTTACAGGACAATTGTAAAAATAATATAAACCCCATACAGGGAGCTCCAACATACTCCCTCACCCCTAGATTCTCAGATACACCAATGTCAACATTTTGCTACTTTTGCCGTCGTCATTCTATCATCTTTAGGAACATGAGAGAGCAGGTTGTACATATTATAGTCCATGAATATATAATATTTTCATGTACATTTCCTACAAATAATGATATTTACTTTGTGTAATCACCTTAAGGTCAGTTATCAAGTTCAAGAAATTTAACATTGACATAAAGCTTATATTCTGTATTTCATTTTTTTCTTATATCCCAATAATGTCATTTTTACCCTTTTCTCCTCCATTCTTAGGACCTACCCAGTACCATGCAGTGCATTTAATTGTCATTTCCATTAGCTTTTGAAGCTACTGAGCTGCTTTTCCTGAGCCCCGTCAGCCAGAGACTAGGTAGGGTGGAAGAAAAATCACAACAATCCCGGGTTCTCAGATAAGGTCTGCTTCCTTCTGCAGCTGGGGTGCTATTGTCTTGATTTCCACAAATACTCCCAGGAATACTAGGTGTAGCACAGCAAATGGGATCCTCCCACTCATAAAAAGTTCAATGTTTTCTGGGTAAGACACAGATGGCAGCTTTGGGGCTCCAACCTCATTGTACTGTGGCTGGGCCAGAATTCTGAGTTCACAGGAAGCCTAAGGAAGCCACAATCTCAAGTCCCACAGCCTAGCTGCCTCCGGATGCATGGAGGGAAACACCCTAACTACTGGGCAGCCCAACTCCCAGCCCCTCAGGATCAGAGAATGAACTGTGTGACACACCAGGCTTAGAAAACCCAATACTTAATGTCAAAACTGGCCTATCCTCTCAAGTTAATGTTGCTTGAAAGGTGGCTGGATCAGCACAGAAAGCCAAATCTCTGAAACAGATACAGTAAGATCAAGCCAGGTGTGAGCTGATCAGATCTTAAGCATTTGTGGGCCAAGAACTGAAGAACAGGAGCATTTTAAAACCTCATGTGACCTATCCAGAAACCCAGCCAAATAAGGACTTATCCCCTCACCAGGAGCTGTTTCACTGCTCCAGGTGGGTAAGAAGTAGTTACTACAAGGCCACTTTAAATAAAGTTTTGCCTTTTACTAACATGACTTTCCACTAAAAAAAAAAGGAAAAAGAAAAAATGGATTGATATACACATGCTTACTGTGTGCCAACAACCTCATAAGGTGGGTATCATTATCCCTATATTACCAGATGATGAAACAACACATCAAAAGTCTAAACAACTTGGTCAGGATCACCAGATACTAAGTGGGGAACTGGGAGTGAAATCCAGGTCTGTGCGTCTTCATCAAAACTCCATTCTAAAGTGGAGAATTCTTAATATTCTCCCAAGCAGTGGGTATAATCAATGCAATAGGCTGAGCCCCCAATTTTGGGGTTTCTTCATATGAAACTTAATCCTGCAAAGGACAGGCTAAGCCTACTTAAAATTAGGCCTAAGAGTCACCCCCAAGAGAACCTCTTTTATTGCCCAGATGTGGACTCTCTCTCTCAGCCAACACGACAAGCAAACTCACTGCCCTCCACCTTTCCACATGGACATGACTCCCAGGGGTGTGAACCTTCCTAGCAAAGTGGGACAGAAATTCTAGAATGAGCTGAGACTCAGCATCAAGGGATTGAGAAAACCTTCTCAACCAAAAGGGGGAAGGGTGAAATGAGACAAAGTGTCAATGGCTGAGAGATTCCAAACAGAGTCAAGAGGTTATCCTGGAGGTTATTCTTACGCATTAAGTAGATATCACCTTGTTATCCAAGATGTAGTGGAGAGGCTGGAGGGAACTGCCTGAAACTGTAGAGCTGTGTTCCAGTAGTCATGTTTCTTGCAGATGACTGTATAATGATATAGTTTTCACAATGTGACTGTGTGATTGTGAAAACTTTGTGTCTGATGCTCCTTTTATCTACCTTATGGACAGATGAGTAAAACTTGTGGATTAAAATTAAACCGGGGAAACAAATGTTAAAATAAATTCAGTAGATTGAAATGCTAGTGATCAATGAAAGGGAGGGGTAAGGGGTATGGTATGTATGAATTTTTTTTTCTTTTTATTTCTTTTTCTGAATTGATGCAAATGTTCTAAGAAATGATCATGATGATGAATATACAACTATGTGATGATATTGTGAATTACTGATTATATATGTAAAAATGAAATGATCATATGGTAAGAATGTTTGTGCTTGTATGCTGGTATGTTTAATAAATAAAAACATACCAACAAACAAACAAAAAACTCCATCCTAGGAGGACTAGGGTCCAGAGAAAACTTATCCCTCTCTCAGGCATGAATTTTGCCCTGAAGCTGCAGAATCATAGAAGAGAGAACTGGAAGGGAACAAACTAGGTCAGCTAGTGCAGCCTCTGTTAGACAATTAAATAATGTGAGGACTGGAATGGGAAATGACTTTCTCAAAGTCACACAGCTAATCAACAACAAAGTCAAGACTGGAAGAGTCCCTGTCCAGCTGACTCCTACTCATCTTTTCTGGTCTCAGCCTAGATGCCACTTCCTCAGGAAGCCCTCAAAGGCCATCTAACCTCTAGACTAGATCCCATCACCCTATTACTCTCAAGGCTCTATGCATACCTGAGCACAACTAGGCTTCCATACCTGAGTATGTAACTGCTTCTATATTGGTCTTTTGAACTACCCCAAGCTCTCAATCACAAGCACATCCCCGGCACCTGGTTGAAATGCATGACCAGAGGCAGGTGCCTGGCAAGGATGGCTTACCTTCACTGTCGGTGAGCACTTCCATGCGCCCACTGAACATAGCTTTCAGCATGGTGTCCTGCTTGGTCAATGTCTGCATGGTGGTGTAGTAGAGGGCTCCACCCACATTCAGCTTCACATACTTGGAGCTGGGACTTGTACCCTTGAAGGAAGTGGTGCGGGTAGCAGCCGCTGGCACCGCTGAGCTCACCACACTTTCTCCTGACATCTCTTCCTGCCAGTGGAAAAGATACAGGTCACAACACTAGGCCTGGTTTACCCTTTCAGCCCATGGGCTGAATCTGGCCTACAGATTTGTTTTATTTAGCCCCCATATTTACTATATTTAAATTAAAGCTTGTTCCCAACATTGATAACTCTGAAGATTTCACAGAAAAATCTGAATTTCCAGCTTTTCTTCAGATTAGAGGTACAACTGGGCCAGTAGGGCAAGAGATCGCTGAGCTGGGGTATTAGCTGCTTCCTGGAGAGGGGAAGGTGTTCCCCAGTTTGTCTACTCATATAGCCTCATACACTGACCTTGCCTGCTTACCCTGTAGGCATGGATCTGCCACTAACTCTTGAATTACAAGGACTTCCCTTCTACCCTATACCTGTATAAAAGAACCCCTTGGCTGCATCCTAAAAAAAAACCTGCTCTTCTCTCTCCATGTTTCCTTATTTTTGCCATGTACACTGAACAGCTAAAAGGATCATCTTTCAGCTGAATTACAGATGAAGTAGCTTTTATGACATTGTATAGGATCCCAACTATCAGCCCTAATACTTTCTATGGGGAAAAGGTGGTTTTGAGGACTAAACAAAAGACTTGGAAACTCTTGGAAGCAAGAGTTAGACCAATTAGACTTCCTGTACTACCACTGCCCAAAGCAGTTAAAAGCCTATGACCCTTCCCTAATGGTCAGCTTTCCTGTACATCTCAGTCACAGAAATGGAGATAACATCTGATTTAAGCAAGCCGTGGGAAGGGGGGTTGGTATCTGGCACATGTGTACTTAGAGAAAACATTTCTTGAATGAACAGGTAAAAGTTTATCGTAGTAGAAGATGTTCAAAAGCAGGCAGCATCTTTACTGAGTCTGGGGCACAGTAACTGAGAGAGAAAAACAGCTCCTGGCTGCCAAGAGCTGGCCTGGGTCTCACAGGAAGGCCTTGGTATTGAACATAAACGATTTCACAGCATATCACCATTAGACAAGGTCACTCTATGACTACAATGAGTCAAACTAAGAAACATTCTGTAATCATATCTGCACACAGACAAAAAACAAGAACTTCATCCAAAACACAAAAATGACCAAACATTTCCCTATACTGGTTAATGTGAGTGATTGCTGTTTCTTTACCGATAGGTTTTAGCCTCACTACATTTCTCCTACCTTCAAGACAGAATTATTTAGATACCCAACAGCAGAATTACCTCTGCTTCCTGCCAGGATCCAAAGCAGAGAAAAGTCCCAATTCCCTCAATCCTCCCCCAAACCACCCAACACAAGCCCAATAAATCCCTCCTCTTTCTCAGACACCTGACAGTCCCTGCAGCATGTATTCTTCCTCCATGCAATGAGTAAATAAGCCCAACTCAGATTACACTTGTGCTCTTGGTAGGTTTTGGCTGAAGGGTACTGGCAGCATGAAACTTTTTTTTAACCATTCCCTGATCTAAAAACAAAAGCACTGCTGCTTTTAAAATTCTTTGTCCCTCTCTATCTTTTCCAAATTTTCCACAATGAACATGTATTACATTTATAATTGGTAAATACAAAATATTTTTAAAGCAGGACAGAAGACTAATGGGCAGCAAAGTGCCATTCATCAGTAATACCTTGACAATGACTTAGCGAAAGCCACTGACAACTTTCAATGCAAAATTCTCCAACTCCTCCCAGCAAGCCTCCCCACCTTCACCCCCCCCACCCCACCCCAACCCAGGGAAATCAACCGGCGGGGAGCCCATAGAGGGAAACAGAAAGGGCCTCCTGGTAAGAAATGTGTTTTCTCAAGAAACAGTTTCTGCTTCATCAAGTGAAAATGTCACAAAGAGGTTAGTTCTCAAAAGCTCAGGCTTAGCTCACCTGGGGTCTTGGTTGTGTGATGCCAAACATAAAAGAAAAAATGTCAAGGGGTACCCCTCCCTTCTAGCTTTCTGTTGAAATTAGTCTCCAGAGACCCAACATTAACAATTATCTGCAACCCAGAAAAATTATTTGTCCACAATGACAGAAGTAGCTATGGGAATAAAGAGTTTCCAAAAACTGAAGATCTGGAAGAAAAAAAAAAAGGCTTATCGGTGTGGGTTTTTGTTTTTGTTTTTAGTAGGAGGGAGTGGGTAGTTAGTTAATGAAATTTGCCCCCAAAACAGAAATACTTTTTAGTACCTCTATCAGAATTAAATTCATACAGGGAAAAAAATACGTTTATGGGAAATGGTTTAGCATTTTGTAAAGCAACTACAATAAAACAGATTTTTTTTAAAGCCATCAGTATACTTTACGTATTTTTTTTTGCTATGCAATATCATTTAAAGAATTTGCATAGACTAAAACACAGGTTTTAAGTATAGTTTGATGAGTTTTGGTCAATATTTGCATCTGTGTAGCCCCCACCCCAATCAACATAGAAAACATTTCCACTGCTCCAGAAAGTTCTTCTGTTCCCCTTTCCCAACAATTCTCCCAACCCTTCCCATATGATTCCATCTTTTTTTTATGTCTACCACCACGTGTGTGTATATATATATATATATATATACAAACAATTCAGGAAGACAGGTAGCATTACTTCCATGTTGTGAATTGGGATACCATGGCTCAGAGAGGTTCAGTCACTTGCCCAAAGACATGAGGTGAGTCAAGTCCTTGCTGGCCTGGAGCCCATGATTTTATCAACAATCAGATTTAGAGCTATGATATAAGTTGAGAAAAGAGAGCCCCCTCTCCCTCTTTGAAGTACAAACAACCTCTGAAAAGTAGATGGGAGGCAATGTGTGTTTAAGAACTTGGGCTTTGGATTCTGACCTGAGTTTAAGCCCCCAGTTTTGCCACTTACTAGCTGTGGAGCCTGGGTGAGTCAACTTTCTCAGTCTAGTCCCATCTATGAAATGGGGACCACGGCCGTACCTTCCCCACCAGGGTGCTGCGAGGGAAGCCACAGAAAGCATTCAGCATAGCCCCCAGCTAAGGGTAAACACTCAGCATGAACTGCAACTATGATTATTTGAAAATGCCTCTCACAGACTAAATTATCTCCTCTTTGGAGGCCACAGAAATAGTTTCGATTGAATTACTAAAAGATAAAGGCAGCAACTATCCTCATCTAGAGCCTGAGATTCCAGATTAGGCAAAGAAAGCTCTGAATCTTTCTGGAGCCCACACCCTCCAAAAGTCAATCAGTCAAAAAGAAAAGATGTTTACTCCAGTTAGATGGATAAGGCATAATTTCTTCTTTTCCCATCTTCCCTAAATATACTGTTGCTGATTCTCAACAGCTCTCTACTTGACAGTGCATCAGAATCACCTGTGAAACTTAAAAAACTACTGATGCCTGGGTCCTAATCCATGAAAATTCTGATGCAACTGGTCTGTGGGTGTTACGCGGCAACCGAATTTTTTAAACTCTAGATGATTCTAACATGCAGCCAAGTTTGTGGACCACTGTTCAAAAGGTTCTGTACCAAAATTTATATTGACTAGTGCATTTCCTAATACAACGTATGTAGACAGCTTAACTGAACACCATAAGTACATGGAACCTTGAGTAGGGCATGAGATTTTGTTGGTTTGTCCAGAGCAATGCCCTGATAAATCCCAGAGTGATTTGAACAGTGAATAAAACAGTATTTGCAAAGTCTGTTTGCAAATGGTGAGAAAGGGGGAAAATTCAACTTTCCGAAGTTGAATTCTTGATATTCTCACAAGCAGTAGGGACAACCAAAGCTGTAGGCTGAGCCCCCAGTCTTGGGGTTTGTTCATATGAAACTTAACCCCACAAAGGATAGGTCAAGCCTACTTAAAATCAGGCCTAAGAGTCACCCTCAAGGGCGGGCCACGGTGGCTCAACAGGCAAGAATGCTCGCCTGCCATGCCAGAGGACCCGGGTTCGATTCCCAGTGCCTGCCCACGTTAAAAAAAAAAAAGAGTCACCCTCAAGAGAACCTCTTTTGTTGCTCAGATGTGGCCTCTCTCTCTCCAGCCAACATAACAAGCAAACTCACTGCCCTCTCCCTGTCTACATGGGACATGACTCCCTAAGGGTGTGGACCTTTGTGGCAAAGTGGGACAGAAATCCTACAATGAGCTAAGACTCAGCATCAAGGGATTGAGAAAACCTTCTCGATAAAAAGGGGGAAGGAGCAAAATGAGACAAAATCGAGCATCAATGGCTGAGAGATTGCAAACAGAGTCAAGAGGCTATCCTGGTTACTCTTATGCATTAAATAGATATCATCTTGTTAGTCAAGATGTAATGCAGAGGCTGGAGAGAACTGCCTGAAAATGTAGAGCTGTGTTCCAGTAGCCATGTTTCTTGAAGATGATTGTATAATGATATAGCTTTCACAGTGTGACTGTGTGATTTGGTTATTCTTATGCATTAAACAGATACCACCTTGTTAGTCAAGATGTAATGCAGAGGCTGGAGGGAACTGCCTGAAAATGTAGAGCTGTGTTTCAGTAGCCATGTTTCTTGAACATGACTGTATAATGATACAGCTTTCACAATGTGACTGTGTGATTGTGAAAATCTTGTGTCTATGCTCCTTTTATCTACCTTTTCAACCGACAAGTAAAACATGGAATAAAAATAAATAATAGGGGGAACAAATGTTAAGATAAATTTAGATTGAAATTGTAGTGATCAATGAAAGGGAGGGGTAAGGAGTATAGCATGAATGAATTTTTTTCTGTTGTCTATTTCTTTTTCTGAGTTGATGCAAATGTTCTAAGAAATGATCACGATGATGAAATATGCAACTATGTGATGATATTGTGAATTACTGATTATATATGTAGAATGGAATGATCAAAAGTTAAGAATGTTTGCGTTTGTTATATTTTTTTAAAAAATTAAAAAAATATGCCCAAAAAAACCCTTCTGTTCCCCTTAAGAAGGCGACAAGTAATCCCTGACCCACATATAAAAACAAACCAAAGCACCGTAAACAAAAGTAAGCCTCTACTTCACAAAGACAAAGGAGCCAAAGACAAGGAGTAACTGTATGCATGCTTAAAATATAAAAACCCACTGAAGAGAAAAAAACAGTTAACTTCAAAGGAAACCCAGTTAAGTAAAATGAATATAAAGGCTCCAAATCCCTGGCCCCTTAGATGTTTTCTACATAATATCCTTAAATCCAGAGTCTGGCAAACCTGGACTGCAGTCCCAGTTTCATCAATTCCTGTGTGAAGTTCAGGCAAGAAATTTAACCTGAGTCTCAGTTTCCTAACTTGTAAAATTGGAGTCTTAGAGCCATAATCTTTATAACCCTCAGGGAATGAATGTTAAAATATTTGGCACACAGTCCTTGGCGCAGTTTCCCTTCTGGTCCTCAAGCTTTCCTTACAACCAGTTCTCAGCCTCGCTGCATGTTAAGTATTTTAAAAATACTTAAGCCTTAGCTTCACCCAGAACCAACTGAATAAAAATGGGGAGCCCAGTAGCTAGTGTTTAAAATGGTCTTCAGGTGATTCTATCATGCAGCCAGGGCTGTGCATCACTAAGCTAAAAGTGTTTCTTTACCCAGCTTGATCTAAGAATCATGAGAGATTGATGGGAAAAAAAGAGTTCAGCTGATTCTTTCAGCAGGGAAGTGTAAGAGACATTGTCTGGAGGCTAACTATAAAACTCACTTTGGTGACAGCATTTCTACAACTCAGAAAACTCTGTTCCATTTTAACCAAACTAATATTAGCTACATAACTACAGCATTATTTTGCATCCAAAACCTGCTTATATGACAGCTATTCTTATTTCCAGATGTTCTGCTGAGCAACATTCTCTTCCTGTGTGCAGCACACAATGTATTAGCCTAATTCTCAAATGGTGTTGTGAGGAGGACATTACCATCGATCCAACTTTTCAAATGAGAATTAGAATAAGGGGCCTCTGACTCCAAATTTCATGATCCTTTCATTACATAGTCCAGATCAGGAAATCATTTTTTTTCCCTGGAAGCTTGTTAAAACAAACTTCTGGGCTTCACGGGAGTTTCTGATACAGGAGTCTGAGGTAGGGCCTGAAAATATGCATTTCTAACAAGTTGCCAGGTGATGGTGCTGCTGATCTGGGGACTACTCTTTGAGAACCACTGGTTTATGCCTTCTCCTTCCCCTCTAACAATCCTTACTTTGTACAAAATGAAGACGACCAATCAAAGTCGTCTCAAGTTGACTCTTTTTCTGGGACTCACCTTCCCGAAAGAATGCACTTTCCCAAGTAAGAGACTCTGAGAAAACAAGTAAAAAGAAAATCCGGGCGGGCCTTTGCTTGTTCCCACTAAGGGACGACAAGCTATTCAAAGAACAGACTCTTGAAAAGCCCCAAGCAAACCTTCCCAGGGCTGAGACAGCATGTAAAATATTCTCAGCTCCTCAGGTATGGCCACACGGAGCCTCACCGGAAGCGACTAGATAGATATACGGGACACAACTAAGGCGCCGGATTTCGGGACGAAAGACTGACCTCAGGCCCCTGGCATCTCTCCCTGGGGGTCCAAGCACCGAACGCCACCCACCCTCCGACTCCCTCAATCCACTCATCCATATGTTCCAGCCTCACCTGGAACTCCAATATCCACTTCCCTGAAACCCTGACGCTCCTACTACAACCTCTAAAACCCCCTACAGCTCCGCCCCAAGGATTCCCACTTCACTCTCTCATAACCCATCCTTTCTTCTCCATAACTTCCCCCCGCCCAAATCCTCATTTTACTCCCCCAAACGCGTCTCCAATAGCATCTCTTTGTTCTCCTCACACCCACCAATTTCCATCTCCAACACGCACGCAAGACTGAGAGACGCCGCCCTCACCCACCCACCTATGAAAAATTTGATTTTGATATTCCAAATCAAAACGCCCTTTTCCGGATCCCCAACGCAGAGACTCCAATTCCCCACCAAAGCCCTTCCCCCGGCCCCGGCCTCGCCCTCATCCAATTCCCCAACTGCCTCTCCCCTACAGTGACCGCGACCGCCCCTCATCGCGCCTTTTCCTCCCGGTCCCTTTCCCCTCTGCTCTGCCACTGCTAGGCTCCCTCGGCCAGCCAGGACCCCCAGTTGTGGGCACGGTCCTCCTCACCATGAAAAGTCGGAGGACGCCGGAGTCTCCACACCCGGACTGCGGGAGGCAGGAAACACCCAGCTCGCGCGAGCCGGAGCGGAGGCGCGGCCGAGGCGGGCCCCTCTACTGTCCCCACCCCACTTCCGCCCCGCTGAGGGCACCATCTTAAAGCATCCGTTGTGCTCCTAGACATGGGCCGCTTTCCAGCCCGCTTTCCCGACCGGAATAGATCCCACTCCTCTCGTTTCAGGCATTTTTTCCGACTCTTAAATGCTCCTCTCTTTCAGTTTCCGATAAGAGGATGGCGTGCCGGGAGTATTTTCCTTGCCGGGCACAGAGGCTATGCGGAACTGTAGTCTCCCGGAATTGGATACTTGCGTCTAGGCGGAGCTCTGAGCGCGGACTCTCTGGGGCAAGATGGCGGCCAAACCTCGGCTGCGGCCCCGGGCCTGGCAGAACTCGGGGGGATCGGGCTGAGGCGACGGGAGCTGCAGCTCCGACCCAGAGCGCGGGGTTCCCGAGCGGGTAAAGGTCTACGGCTGGCGGGTAGCGAGTGGGAATAGAGTCGGCGTACTCCGGGCCGTGGGGCCGGAGATTTAAAGGGAGTTGGCCCCAGGGCCCGGTCCCCGCCTGCCTGGTCAGAGGTGCAGGTGTTGGGAGGTGGTTTTGGAGCTCCTGGGAGTCTTTCCGCGGCCCTTTCCACCTCGTGTGGTCTCCGGGGCAATAACCCTTTATAAACGTAATACAGAAAAGGATTTGCTGTTGTGCTTTTCGATGCCGAGGAAAAACCCCAGGTCTCAGGAGACACCCAAACCGGAGTTCAAACTGATTTATACGCTGTGTGACTTTGGCCGAATTTCTTCACCACTCTGAGCCTCAGTTTCCGCCTCTGTAATGTAGGGTAATAGCCGGTTCGTAATACGCTTTAAGTATCGTGCCAGGCACACAGTGCTCAATAAAGACAGCTGTTAATGATATCAATAAAGAACATTTTGGACTTGATCGTAATTTGACTTCAATTTGATCCCAGGGACAGCCTTGCTATTATATGAGTGGGGGAGTCTCTGAGCCTTGTCTGTTGCACTTGTAAATAAATAAAATTGCTTTAGAGTCAGAAGTGGGTTCAAATTCAAGGGCCCGGCGACCTCAGGCAAGTCATGTCCTCTCTGCATTTCTTTTTTTCCCGTGAGAAAATATAAATGATAATTGTACCTACCTCGATAGACTGTCGTCTACATTAAATGATAGCTATTAATAATAGTCTGTCTAAACCCTGTTACCTAATAATAATAAAAAAGAAAAGACTATTGGGACCTGATAGCTGTGGAAAAGACAGGGTTGGTTAAATATCTATATGGTGTCTGGTACATGGTTGTCCCTTAAATCGTGGTGGATAAATCTGGCTACCCAGCTATTCCCACCATTCAGGGAGTCTCTTCTTGGGCTCAATCAGCGGTTGTTATTTATGGCACTTCCGTTTTGAACAATACTTTCTGGACTTCCATGCTCTTTTGTAGTTCTCCATAAGGTTGGCCTCATTTCTGTGTATCCACAATCATTTGGACCCAGAAAAGCCTATTTTGGGCAGTTCTCATGGGAATATAGAGGCAGAGAGGAATCTGAGTTCTGTCCTCAGAGATAGGTGTTAAAATCTTGACTTTGCCACCACTAGTGGTTTAACTTGGACTGAGGGAGATAAATGATCTCACAGGGTTGCCATTCTTAATAGATGAGATCACTCAAAAAGGTCTTGACACATAATGAATACTCAACTTGGTTTCCTCTTGCTTTACAAATGATTTTGGCCTTTGCCAATATCTTGTTTCCTAATTTTTCCACCTATGTAATTCATGTTTTCCCAACTGGATTTTCTTAAGCTTCCTGAGAACAATATAATAAAGCTCACATTCATGCTTTATACTTTCAGATTCCCCTTATCAATATTTTCACTTAGTTCTATTCACAGTACTGTGGTAACTAAATTGAAGTAGAAAAAGGGTAAATACTTCATTTAGTTCTTTTAGCAACCCTAGGAGGTAGGTAATATTATTACCCTCCATTTACAAATAAGGAAACTGAGGCCTAGAAAGGATAAGAAACTTGATAAAATAAGAGGTAGAATCAGGACTAAAGAGAACCAAGGACTACACTCGCTGATCCAAGGCTTTTTCCACTACACAAAGCCTTTGTCTGTCATTCCCCATGGTATTTAGCAGAGTAAGTACTTTATAGATACTTGTGTGTTTTATTTGATTGGTGAATTGTAGTAGGTGCTATGTGGCTTGAGGAGATAAATAAAAAATAATTAGAAACACTGCACAGTATAGACTGTTGGGTGGTATAAATAGAAACCAAAATAGAGTGTTGCTGAGGGCTTAATAATCTGAAGGAAGGGATCTTATCCTGAAAGGCCCCCTGGAAGAAGTGAAGGTTTTGAGATAGTCTTAAAGGTACTTGTTCGTAACTTGCATGCAACCTCCTGTTTTTCCATTTGGAGGAGGCTCCTTCTTCCCCCTTGACTTCACTTTCCCCACCATGGAGGGACTGTGTGTGTAAGAGCACACCATTGTGTTTGTGACTTGTGCTCAGTTCTTTTGCAACTCTCAGGAACCTGAAGCTTTTACCAAGTCTAATACAAAGGCTAGGGTTCATGAGCTCAAGCAATGGGGCTGGTGAATTTTGGTGTACCCAGAAATAGAAAAAAATTGATGGGGCAAGGAATGGTGGGGGGTTCTGCATCATTTCCTACTCAAAGAACCCGAGTGTCTGTGTAGATGGGAGCCTCTGCTGAAGCATTAAAAAAAAAAAAAACAAGACTGTGTCTATAAGAATAATACATCAGACTTATTTACTGTCTGCCTCTGTTGGCTAACTCAATAGGCATTTGATGTTCATCATCTCATTAGCCTTGTAATTGAGCTAACTTCTATTATCTGCAATTAACAGAAGACAGGAAGACTCTGAGACGTCTCTCCACCATACTTGGCAGAGCTAGGGACTGGTTCTAGCTCTGTGTGACTCCAAAGCCTGTGTACCTACCACTGTGCCATGTTGCCTCATCTTGTCCTTTCTGTGGGAAATTTAGAAAATAAGAGACCAGTTAAGTGAGCAAATAAGATGTACCACAATTCTACCATCCCAAACAACCACCCTTAACATGTAATTCATCCTAGTCGTGTATCTATGTATACACATGCATCTTTCACTTAATTTATCTAATTGGGATCATTGATTCATAACCAGCCCTTTTTTTTCCACTTCTAAAGCCTAAACAATTTTCCCATGTTGTTAAAAATATCAAACATAGTTTTAAATGGCTTTTTAAACATTCCATTGCCCCCAAGTGTTATTCTTGCTTGCTGTCACAAGGAATATAAAGCTTTAATTCAGATTTTGAAAAAGAAGCCACTTTATTTGGGACTATTTTCAACCCGTTCCCTTTGACCTGTGAGGACTGCAGGCACACAGTCCTAAAAGTTGAGTGAGAGGCTAACTAAAAAAGACAGAAGGGTTATTTTGAAAACAAGCACTGCGTTTATTACTTTTACTCAGTGAGGAAGATATATGATGCCTCACCTGTAAAACAGTCCTAAACATAGAATTTTACTTTTGCTTCTGCCAGAGAAGACAAGCCCTTCTGAAGTGAGAAGCTGTCCTCAGCTGTGCGTCCTGTGCCAGATCACTAATGATTACCTGGCATTTCTGCAACGCAGGCAGATCCTCAGGTAAGCTTTCCAGGTTTACATTGTTGGGGCAAAAAAGAGTAAATGATTCAGAAGACCACCTTTTCCTCCCTAGTCTTCTTACTGCCTCTTCTGTGGTCAGGGCTCTGTTATCTTACTCTGAGAATTCTGATGAAAGATCCGCATCTTGGAAAAGCCCTATTGTTGTTCACAACTGTCTTTCAGTGTTGAAAAGGTGCCACAGAGATTTCTCGACATGTTGATGTGGGAGTAGCCTAGCACGAGCTTTTTTATTCTTTTGGTGTTTTCATGTGGGTGCTGCTTTGAATGAAATAACCTGGTAAAGAGATTGTTTTCTGGAAGTCTGGATTTTTGAATAATTCAATGCAGTGTTTTTCAAGCAGGACCTAGAGTGGACTTAGGATTGAATGACAAAGTTTTCAACCTGACAGAAAAAAATTGTTTGATTTTTTTCCCAAAGTCTTTAATTGGCAAAAAAAATAAAGACTTTGACTGCCCAGTATTGGCTTTGCAAATATTGTTGACTGCTTGAGGAAAATCAAATATCTAGGAGCCTTTGACTTAGAACTTGGTTTGAAGCTTTATCGGTGTGATTGATTCATCCGTTAAACCTTACAGAACACATACCCTATGTCAGGTGATGTGCTAGGACACATTTAAGACAGTGAACCAGGAGTAGTCTTGGCTGGAATGTAGTTGGCATGACAGGCTCTTTCTCTCTTAAGAAAATGCAATTCTTTAATCCTGGATAAAGCATCCCTGGTCTTGGTGAGTTGCATGAAAGGAGCTAATAGGAAGTTGAGACTTGTGCCAGGAGAGCTGTTAAACCTTGGAGACTACTGAGAGTCCTGAGAGCCTCGTTGCTGATGCCCAGGTCTGCCCACCTTCTTTTCTTGAGCCCTCTTCTTTTGGTGTTTTCCATATAACATTCTACAGCAGCTACTTGCTGATTTCCTTCCAGGGTTTGTGGAAGGTTTGCAAACATGTTCACCGTATCACAAACCTCGAGAGCATGGTTCATTGATAGAGCCCGCCAGGCCCGAGAAGAGAGGCTCGTACAGAAGGAGCGGGAGCGGGCGGCTGTCGAGATTCAGGCCCATGTCCGGAGTTTTCTCTGTCGGCGGAAGCTGCAGAGAGAAATCAGGTGGGTACCTGGAGCTCCTCAGTGTATTTTTCTCTTGCTCTCAATTAACAGTAAATATGTGAGTTTTCACTTAAGAGTGCTTGAAAAACCTTCCAGCTACTGTGAGCTCCTAATTAAAATATCTTTTTTTTTAACCCATCCCCTTCCTAGGAGAGAGATTGATGAGTTATTTAAAGCAGATGACACTGAGTCCAGTAAAAGAAGTGCATTGTGTATCTTTAAGATTGCCAGGAAACTGCTGTTCTTATTCAAAATTAAAGAAGATAATGAGGTAAAATAATAATAGCAAATGTACATAGTGTTTACCCTATGCCAGATTTTTTGTGTTTTATAAATATTAACTCAGTTGTTACAACAACTCTGTTACCCCCATATCCTTTTGTATTCTTTAAAAAAAAGTGTATATATATTTTTATATATATTTTATGTGTATATATATATATATACTTTTTTTTTATTAAAGAAGTTATAGGTTTACAGAAAAATCATGCAGACCTTTTTGTTTTCTAGGGACCCATTTTGTAGGGGTTATGCCTGGTGCTCCTGGGAATTGTCAAGAGTCTTTTCATTTTGACTATTTATAGCAGGTGTTGAGAACACGAATACATTAGAGGAGCCAGGCAGAATATGTAATTCAGTTTCCAGTTTCTACTTGTCTTCCTTTTGCATTTCAGAATAAAAGTGATGATACCACCGTCTTTGGTTGATGTCTATGAAGCAAAAGTCAATATCCATCATGCTTACAAATTGGCAAATAAAAGAGCACAAACCCATTCAAGAGACTGCTGCTAATATGCATGAATAAAAGTCCAGTTTTCCAAATTGTTTTTATTTTTCAAAAGGAATCCTAATCTGGATTTTTATGTGAAATGTACCAATTTCTAAAACATAGTGCAGGTCAAGCAAAATGAAACTGTAGGGGGTACTCAGCCTGTGGGCCACCAGTTTGAGAACCCTTCTTTAGCCTTTCTGATCCTCAGTTTCCACATCTGTAAGAAGAAATTAGATATAATTATGTATATGACTGATTTAGCAGAATGCCTGACACAGGCCAGGTCCCTACCAAGCATTTTCTCCCTTCTCTTTCCCACGTCTTGATTAGTTCCTGGTATTTATAATCTCCATTCTGCCTCTTTGCAGAGATTTGAGAAGCTATGCCGCTCCATCCTAAGCAGCATGGAGGCCGAGAATGAACCCAAGGTAAGTGGGGATGGGAGCTGGAAAATCTCTTATAAGCATCCAAGAGGTAGCCCATTTGATTCTGAAAGTTCCTATTGAATGTTATGGCTTTGTTAATTTGCACACATATTCATATAAGCAATGGTGTGAAAACATTAATGCAAAGTACAAACAATTCCTTGAGCTTTTCTTCACTAACCAAGAAGCTATATTCTGCTTCTGCCATATAACTCAAGATGGAAAATTCTTTACTAGGCTATTTTATCTTTGAGTTTAGTGTTAAAATAAGTCCCATTTGCTGTTTATCCATCCCCACTGCCTTATCTGACACTGGACCTAGCTAAAATGTAACATGTTCTCTGTCACTGCCCATAGCATTTCTTTTTCCTACTTGTAGGTGTGGTATGTGTCCCTGGCTCTTTCCAAAGATCTCACCCTCCTATGGATTAAACAGATCAAGGACATCCTGTGGTATTGCTGTGAGTTTCTTGAGCAACTCAAGGTAAAAATAAATAAATAAGTAAATAATTATAATGTTCCCATTTAGGGTCTATTGTATATATTTTCAGAGTCCCCATTATCCCCTCATAGGTTATGCCTCTGGAGAGCTGTCAGTCAGAGTCAAATGTAGAATTATAAGTTCAGCCCCTGCCTTGGGAGCACGTATTTTAGATACCGTTATCAATATGAGCCCTTGTTTATTGTAGAACATATTAGACATTGACCCCTACTTGTTGCAGTTTCAAT
This sequence comes from Tamandua tetradactyla, assembly GCF_023851605.1. Classification (NCBI taxonomy): domain Eukaryota; kingdom Metazoa; phylum Chordata; class Mammalia; order Pilosa; family Myrmecophagidae; genus Tamandua; species Tamandua tetradactyla. The sequence continues at coordinate 21,937,203 of NC_135331.1, read as the reverse complement.
GCCAGAGCATCTGTTATCTTCCTTTTTGTTCTTTTGATGTAATGGATCCTTTATAATCAATTACTATACTTTTGTTCCAAATACATAAACCTCACATAAAACAGCTAGTGATACGTACAAGCTAAGCAAGAAAGAGACTATTTTAGTTCTATAAAACAGCAGCTGGGGATGACTAGAGCCAGGGCCTTTCAGGATTCTCCCTCTTTTCTCACCTCTGCTCCTGTTTTAGTTTGCTAAAGCTGCAGGAATGCAATACACCAGAAAAAGATTGGCTTTTATAAAGGGGATGTATTAAGTTACAAGTTTACAGTTCTAAGGCCTTAATAATGTCCAAACTACGGCATCCAGAGAAGGATATCTTTACTCTGAAGAAAGGCCGTTGTCTGTCGCATGGGAAGGCTATGTGGCTGGCATCTGCTGGTCCTTGTTCCAGTTCCATTGCTTCCAGCTTCTGATTCCAGTGGCTTCCTCTCTAAGTGTCTTTGGGTCTCACTTGCTGCTCTGGGGCAAAACTCTGGGTTTCATGCTTAGCTTAACATTTCATGGAAGAGCACATGGTGGCATCTGCTGGACAGTCTTTTCTAGCTTCTGTTGGCTCTCTTAGCTTTTGGTGTCTCCTGGGGCTTCTGCATTTCCACATGCCTGCGTCTAAACTCCGTTGGCACTCCAAGCATCTCCAAATGTTTGCGTCAGTGTGGGCTCTGACTCTGTTACCCAGTGAGCTCTCTTAAAGACTCTGGTAAACTAATCAAGACCCACCTTGATGGGCAGAGCCAAATCTCATTCTAATCAAAAGGTCACATCCACAATAGAGTAGGTCACATCTCCATGGAAGTAATCCTAATCAAAAGTTCACACCCAAAATTGGGTGTGTCATATCTCCAAGTAAACAACCTATTCAAACAGCCTAATCCTAAACCATAAGTCTGGCCCCAAAAGATTGGATCAGGATTGAAAGAACATGGCTTTTCTGGGGTACATGACAATTTCAAACCAGCACATCTCCCTTCTAGGATCACCTTCATCCTCTCCTGCCATAATCCTGGAAGCCAGTACTTCTGGCCTTACATCCTTATTCTGTCTTGACCAAAGAAAAAAGGGAGATGTCCCCTACCAGTTCCAACTAAAAATCCAGGAGGATTCTTAAGGGCCCCATTGAATCCTGGGCTCAAAGCTGAACTGACAGTGGCGAGAGGGATGGAGTACTGTGGTTGGCCCAGCCTGTCCCATACCCACCTTTGTGCTATGAGAAGATTGGAGGGATGTGAGCAGACACAAACAGTGGCCATTTCCACTTTGCATTAGGGAAAGAGAAGTTTCAAGAGCAGAGGCTTGGCTGAGACCCAGGTAGCAGCTGAGGGATGAAGCAAATGACTCCAGAGGCACCGGCAATCTGTTCCCAACCATCTCTCAAGCATTCATGAAAGTCTGTCTTGGCTATGACCCAGTCAAGGCAGTAAGCCAAGTAGCCACGTAGGCCTGTCAAGTGAGGTATCACAACCGAGAGCAGTATCTTCACATCCTTTCCCTTGGAGCCCTGGGTTCTGTCACAGTGTCTCAGGGCCAAGTGGGTGGGTTCTTCCCTTATGTTCACTCAACCAGGCACATCCTCTTACCTGCTTTCTATATCTGTGTTCCACCACAGATTTTTCTTTAAAGAGAGACTCTCTTACTTTGAAAAGGGATAAAAAGTTGATGTAAAGATACATACTTTGGGAGAAAAGAATACTGGCTCTGGAGCCAGGGAGACCTGCAATTTACCTGTTGCTGATTTACCTTGTGGCTTTGAACATGTTCCTTTCCTTCTTGTTCTCTATGCTCCTGAGTCCCTTCCAGGTGTATACAGGATCTCTAAGCCCATTTTCTAATCCTTTTGCCTGACCTGCTTTTGAGAAACCATCTGAACTATAATCATGATTATAATAATAAGCAACATTTACATAGAGTGTTCGGTGTCTCAGGCCTTATTCTTAGTGCTTTATGCACATTAATCCAATTATTCTTCACTGCAACCCTATGAAGAAAGCACTGTTACTATCCCTCATTGACAGATGCAGAAATTGAGGCACAGAGAAGTTAAAAAACATGGCCAAGATCACACAGTTAGTAGGTGGTAGAGCCAAAGTCTGAGCCCAGAGTCCCTGCTGTGCTCTATTGCATTTCACTGTGGCTCTAGGGTTTACACATAAATTTTAAAAGCATGCCAGCCCTGGTCATCTTGTTCTCCAGGAATTCTCAAATCTCTGTCCCCAGGAATATTTTATGCTCCACAATGAGAACTAATGTGCCAAAATCATTATCAGTTAACGTTTGTTTTTTTTTACATGTGCAGGCACCGGGAATTGAACCCGGGTCTCTGACATGGCAGGCAAGAACTCTGACTGCTGAGCCACCATGGCCCATCCTATTAGTTAACTCTTGAAGTGGTCATTCCCCAAAAGAAAAGAAATAAAGACTTAATATATATCCTGACTCATTTACTTGAGCTGGAGACTACTCATAAAAGTTGTAAAATGATGTTGCACTGCGTGGGATCAGAGGACAGTGTCTTCATCTTACTGCTTTTATTGTTTTCAGCCTGAAATCTTGCAGGACTCCAGACTCATCACACTGTACCTCACGATGCTTGTCACCTTCACAGACACTTCAACATGGAAAATTCTCCGGGGAAAAGGTCTGCAGGACTTGCTTCAAAATCTTTCCTAACTGACATTTCCATAGAGAGTTGGGGGACATTTTCTCCTTTTTAAAAATCACTTTCATTGCCATAAGCCTCAGGGAAGGTCCTGAAACCATACAAAATGATAGTGCCCTCAGCACATCCCATCAGATTGCATTGTAGCCTCCAGAGTATGTTCAATATTTTGTGCTATAGCCTCTTTCCTCTTTGGATTTATGATTAAAGGCATAGTTCCTGTGATTTCATTTTTTTTTATATTTCCCATAGCACATCAGACTCTGGCCGATAATAATAATCTAAGCCTTGTCGTTGATTTGAAGAAATCGTTAGGCAGCACATGATTCCACTTTGCCTGTTGAATTTGTATTATAAAGTGGCTTTCTCCTTGGAAAGATGCCCTTAGGCTTATGTATTTCATATATTCATTTCATGCATCTATTCAACAGATAGCCTACCAAGTGCCAGAAACAGTGCTACATACTGGGGATACAGGAGAAAAACAGAAAAGGCCACTGCTCTTGAGGGGCTTTAGGTACAGAACTCATACTATATATTCTGACCTTACACACAAAACTTAGAGTCTGGTGAGGGAGACAGACACTGAAGTGTCTCTAATATGGAAGGAAGAACACAAAGAAATGAGATGTTTTGTGGGGTAAGGGAGGCTTTCTTGAAAGGTGATGTCTGAACTGGGAGCTGGAAGGAGAGTTAGAGTTCACAGCCTGAAGGAAAGGGAGGAGATTTTAAGAACAGGAAACCTATGTGCAAAGACCCACAAAGGAAGGGGGACTTTGTTTTAGGCATTATCCTGGACTCTGGGGCAGGGGAGGAAATTTAAAAACTGCTAAATTCTGGGCGCTGCCAGGGAGTTCACAGGTTGAGGAGGCAGCTGCAGATAGCAGAAAATACCAAGACCTAAGAAGGAAACAGAAAAGGTGCTAGGGGAGCTCAGAGGCCAGAGCTGTTATTTCTGGCCAGGCCATGAGAGGACCCATTCCCTAAGAGGTGATACTTGATCCAGGCCTGCTAAGAAAGAGAGAATTCCTGATATGTAGCATCTCCCTGAGCTCTTGTAGCAGCCTTGAGGGGCGTAGAAAGACAACCAGAGATGCTCCTTCCTACAGCTTTGGGCCTTGGGCCTGAGTTTCTGTCTGATAAAAACTGTTCACATTATGGTCAAAGATTTTGCTCAGACTTGTTTCTTCATTTAGGTGAGAATCTTCGACCTGCCATGAACCACATTTGTGCAAATATAATGGGACATCTCAACCAGCATGGATTTTTTTCTGTGCTGCAGGTCTGTGACCTCATCCCCTTATAGGTGACCTTCACATTCGTCATAGCTAAACTTGCATTTTTAGATTTGGTTTCAGCATGTCTGGTGCCTTTTTCACAGAAACACTTTCTGCTGAAGTTTAAAACCCAGCATTCCTTTCTCTTTCCTTGGGTCCCTGTAGTTCCTGTAGAGGGAGGGAAGAAGGAATGGAAAGCCTCTAATGCTCTGCAGTGGGCACCACTGGGTGGAATCCAGCTGCTTGAAATTTAAATTCTGAAAGAAGTTCCCAGGGCTTGGTTCCTCTGGTTCCTATTTGTCAGTCTGGAATTTTATTTTTACATCTCTGTCCTCTAACAGCCCTGTGCCTACTCTGCCCCTTATTGTATCAGTTTTAACTCCAGGGAATTTCAGAAGCCTAATTGCTACTTAAAAAGTTCTTTGGGATTCTGAAGGTTTAGGAGTAACATTGATGGAGTCCTTCCTTTTACCGGGTACTATAATGGGCTGGTTCCTTTAATCGGTTTCATTTCATCCTCACAACGACCATGTGAGATGGTGTCATGGCAAGAGGTGGTATTATCCACAGTTTATCTCAGTAGAAAAGGCATATACTCCACACCATAATTAAACTGCTTCTAAAATAATATGGTGTCTTGAAATTTCTGGTTTAGTATTCCTTGTATCAACTGTTAATTTTTTCTAACTTTATTTTTAAAATTTTAAACAATATTTAAAGAAAGAACGATATAATGAAAAAAGTATACCAATTACTTTTCTCCCCCTTCCTTTTTAGAAGACCTTCCAGTATAGTTTTTATGTGAAGCATTCATTTTACTTTTATGCTTCTTTTTTTCTGTACAAGTGAATTTAAAGTTGGTGTTGTTCCCTGACCAGTTAAAATGTCCTTTTCAGATACTGTTAACGCGTGGCCTGGCAAGACCCCGACCTTCTCTGTCCAAAGGCACTTTAACTGCAGCCTTTTCTCTAGCATTGCGGTGAGTAAAGAACCATATCTGGAGTGTCAGGATGTTTGTGAGTGCTTCTCCCTCTTGATTGTCCTTTCTTTTGTGACTCATATTAGTTGTGGGCTTGCTCCTTTGGTCAGAATTTACAGGAAGCTTTGTTCTTGGTGAAAGTGATGCTTCTGTGACTATTCTTTTTCTCAATCTTCAATCTCTACCCCGAATGTTTTTGCAGTGTAATTGGAGAGAGGCTATTCAAAATGAATTACTTTCATTCTGCTGGTGGCCAAGATGCAATCATTTTTCCTCTTGATTTTTTAATTGACCAAATATAGGGAGGCTGAAGGAGGCCCACAAAGGGCAGGGTGAAAGAATTAAGGAAATAACAGGTCAACCAGTCTTATGAGCTTGGTTTTAAATGTTAGGATTCACTGGACTATAGAGGATTTAGTAAGTTTAGAGATGTAAAGTATATAGGAAGCTAAGTATTTCCTTATACAAATGACACTTGCCATTCTGAGAACTGCCAAATGTTAAAAAGCTCTGTTTGTTAGTGGGTCTGGAACATTCTTAGACTGTTGAGGGAACACTAGCTTGGGGAGATGTTATTAAGAAGTCCCAGAAAATCCCAGAGTGATTTGATCAGTGAGTGGAAAAGTATTTGCAAAGTCCTCTTTGGGGAATGGTGAGAACGGGGGAATATTCAACTTCCCAAAATTGAATTCTTGATATTCTCACAAGGAGTGTGGACAACCAAAGCTATAGGCTGAGCCCTCAGTCTTGTGGTTTGTTCATATGAAACTTAACCCCACAAAGCATAGGTCAAGCCTACTTAAAATTTAGGCCTGAGAGTCACCCCCAAGAGAGCCTCTTTTGTTGCTTGGATGTGGCCTCTCTCTCCAGCCAACACAAGCAGACTCACCACCCTTCCCCCTGTCTACGTGGGACATGACTCCCAGGGGTGTAGACCTTCCTGGTGACGTGGGTCAGAAATCCTAGAATGAGCTGAGACTCAGCATCAAGGGATTGAGAAAACCTTCTCGACCAAAAGGGGGAAGAGTGAAATGAGACAAAGTGTCAATGGCTGAGAGATTCCAAACAGAGTCGAGAGGTTATCCTGGAGGTTATTCTTACACATTAAGTAGATATCACCTTGTTATTCAAGATGTAATGGAGAGGCTGGAGGGAACTGCCTGAAAATGCAGAGCTGTGTTCCAGTAGCCATGTTTCTGGAAGATGACTGTATAATGATATAGCTTTCACAATGTGACTGTGTGATTGTGAAAACCTTGTGTCTCATGCTCCTTTTATCTACCTTGTCAACAGATGAGTAGAACATATGGAATGAAAATAAGTAATAGGGGGAACAAATGTTAAAATAAATTTGGTTTGAAATGCTAGTGATCAATGAAAGGGAGGAATAAGGGGTATGGTATGTATAATCTCTTTTTTTTTCTGTTTTCATGTTGTTTCTTTTCCTGTTATCTTTTTATTTCTTTTTCTGATTGATGCAAATGTTCTAAGAAATGATTATGATGATGAATATGCAACCATGTGATGATATTGTGAATTAGTGATTATATATATATGTAGAACGAAACGATCATGTTAAGAGTGTTTTTGTTTTTTATTGTTAAATGTTTTTAATTTGATAAATAAATAAAATTAAAAAAGAAAAAAGTTCCAGAAGAAAAAATATTATATTTAAAAACTTTCCTACACTATCCCCTCCTGCTTACCCACAGTGCACTTTTGTGCCGAAAGCTCTGAGAAGTCCTTCAGTAACAAGACCCTTAGAGTTTATGTAACCTGATGTTTATTCAAACATATTGGCACATAGAAGACACTCCCTCCATTTTTGAAGGATGGTGCACGTCCGTTAATATCCCATGGGATCATTTTCCATGGAACCCAGTTTTGAAAATCATAATCTAGAGCAGGGCTCAGCAAACTTTTCTGTAAAGAGTCAGATAAAGTAAATACTTTTGACTTTTTGGATCATATAGCTTCAGTCACATGATTTTTTTTCTCTCCCTGAGGAATTGTAAAGTCCTGTTTTAAAAATCTTTTTCAACTTGTGGTAAATAACACGATTCTCTTGGTTTGCTCTACCAAGTTCAGTAAGATCGGCCTGATTGTTCAGCTTCATGTAGACAAATGGTTACTGTTGGCACGTTCAGCCTTATACATTTTTTTGTCCCCAAAATGGTATTTTTTGTTTAAATATTTTTATTGACAAATCTTCTCAAACATACATTCCATACATGGTATACAATCAGTGGCTCACAATGTCATGACATAGTTATGTATTCTTCATCATAATCTTTTTTTTTTTTATGAAACATAACCACATACAAACACAAACATTCTTACCATTTGATCATTCCATTCTGGTTATATAATCAATAACTCACAAAATCATCACATAGTTGTATAATCATCATCATGATCGTTTCTCAGAACATTTACATCAATTCAGAAAAAGAAATAAAAATAAAACAGAAAAAAACTCGTACATACCATATCCTTTACCCCTCCCTTTCATTGATCATTAGCATTCCAATTTACTAACTTTATTTTAACATACGTTCCCCCTATTATTTATTTTTAATCCATATGTTCTATTTATCTGTCGATAAGGTGGATAAAAGGAGCATCAGACACAAGGTTTTCACAATCACACAGTCACATTGCGAAAACTATATCATTATATAATCATCTTTAAGAAACATGGCTACTGGAACACAGCTCTGCATTTTCAGGCATTTCCCTCCAGTCTCTCCATTACATCTTGAATAACAAGGTGATATCTATTTAATACGTAAGAATAACCTCCAAGATAACTTCTCGACTCTGTTTGAAATCTCTCAGCCATTGACACTTTATTTTGTCTCATTTCGCTGTTCCCCCTTTTGGTTGAGAAGATTCAAAATGGAATTCTTGAAAGTAAAAATTTATAATAGGAATTGTGACACTCTAAATACCAGTAATATCTCATCTGCTCATCACTATTATAGCACGTAAGGTAGAATGAATAGTTTTGTCCTATTTTTCCGCCTTCTGTATGGCTTCTGGGGATTTTTTTGTTTTTTTTTTTCTATTTCAAGACAGTAATCTGGGTGGTAGGTATGTTCATTGCCACTGGATTTTTCGTGGTTTCTAGTTTTTTTCAGTGGGCAGAACTGGAATTTTATATGCACACATATATCGTTACATATTACGTAAAATCTCTTGAGTTCATTCTATTTCCAATTCAAATATAGTGTTACAGGGTTTTTCCTTACACTCTGCTGTTTACTTCTGTAGCTGCTTTGTTTCACAATTAATGTTTAGCTTTTTATATATTTTTTAAAATGTACGTATTTTATATGTTTATATTTAATATTAAACTTTATCAAGGTGTAATTCACATATCATAAAGTTCACCCCTTTGAAGCATACATTCTCTAGTTCTTAGTATGTTCAGAGTTGTCCTTTCATCATCAAAAGCAATTTTAGAACATTTTCATCACCACAAAAAGAAATCCCATACCCATTAGCGTCACTCCCTGTTTTCCACCAAGCTGCCCTTGGCAACCACTACTCTACTTTCTGTTTCTCTATCTTTTCCTATTCGATGTATTTTATATAAATGGAATCATACAATATGCAACCTTTTGTGTTTGGCTTCTTTCGGTTAACATAATGTTTTCAAGGTTCATCCATGTTGTAGCATATATTCAGTACTTCATTGCTCTATATTGCTAAATAGTATCCCGTTGTTTGTATATACCACATTTTTTTACCCATTCATCAATTGGTCAGCTTTTGGGTATCCACTTTTTAGCTATTCAGAATAACACTGGTATGAACATATCTGTACAAGTTTTTGCGTGAACATTTTTTCTTGGGTATATACCTAGGAGAAATATTGCTGGGTTATATGGTAACTCTTTGTTTGACTTTTTGTGGAACCACCAAACTGTTTTCCAATATGACTGCACCATTTTACTTTCCCCCCAGTGGTGTACGAGGGTTCCAATTTCTCCACAGACTTATTGTCTGTCTTTAATAAACCATCCTCGTAGGTGTGAAATGGTACCTTACTGTGGTTTTGATTTGCATTTCCCTAATGACTAATGATATTAAACATCTTTTATTAACTTATTGGCCATTTGTATATCTTTTTTGAAAAAATGATTATTCAAATCTTTTGCCCATTTTTAAATTGAGGTATTTGTCTTTTTATTGCTGAGTTGTAAGATTTCTTTATTTATTCTTATCAGATATATGATCTGCAAATATTTTATCCCACTCTATAGGTTTTCTCTTTGCTTTCTTGATAGTGTCCTTTGAAATGCAAACATTTTTAATTTTGATGAGGTCCAATTTATATTTTCTTCTATTGCTTGTGTTTTGGATGTTATATCTAGGAAGACTTTGCCTAACCCAAAGCCATGAAAATTTACTCCTGTATTTTCTTCTAAGGATTTTATCATTTTAGCTCTTATATGTAAGTTCGTGATCCACTTTGAGCTTGTTTTTGTATATGGGATAAGGTCTGGGGTCATTATCTTATTTTAATATTGTTTATTGCTTTTCCTAATTTTGGCAGTAATACAGGGTTATCATAGAAATCCTGGAATAATTTTTAAAATAAACTGCTTAATTTGAAGTCTAAGTACGACTTTGGTGAGGTATCTCACAGTGAACACACTGTAGAAATGCTACTGAATCTAGAAATAGAGCAGTACTAGCCCTCCAAAAAGTTCTGTCTTGCTCCCTCCCTCTCACTGTCCCACCTTTCCTCTCCCATAAAAATTTTTTTATCCTGCTTTTTAAAAACTTGTTATTTAGCCTGAATATTTTCACATGCTAGGAAAATTGCTTCAAAATCCTGATTTTTTTTAATAGCCTTGCAGTATTGCATGGTATTGACTTACCCATCGCCCTGTTGTACATTCCCACTTTTAGTCTTTAATATTCCTAGAGGTCCTGGGAAACATGATTTCATGGGGTTTGAGAAACGTCAGTAGGGTTATTCTCTTGTTCTGGGCATAGACGCTGACTGAAGCAATCTGTCTGTGTCTAGACCTGTGATCGCAGCACAATTTTCAGACAATCTGACCCGGCCATTCCTCACCCACATCATGTCCGTGCCTGCTCTTGTGACTCATCTCAGCACGCTGACCCCCGAGGTAAGTGGGCTCTGTGAATTCCCTCAAAAACCCATTTTTAAATGAACTCTGCTTATTCTGATTCTGATTTTCTTCTCAGAAGTTATAAAGTAAAATGTCTCCTCTGCTACGTTCCACCCTTCTCCTTATTTTACTTCCAAACCGTAGCCACGGAGACACACTTACATTAGTAACCCAGAGAAGCAGGTTTTCATCTTTCTCTTTTCTCTGCCTCACTAGCACGTTATACAGAACTAGTGAATGAGATGCAGGTGATTAATTTCATGCTTTAGAGGGAAACTCTTTAACTGTCTGCAATTATTTGCAGCGCCTCACTGTTTTAGAATCTCATGACATGCTTCGCAAATTCATCATATTTTTAAGAGATGAAGATCGATGCCACGACATCTGTGAGAGTTTAGAAGGATGCCATACGCTTTGTCTAATGGGTGAGTATCTCGTGCTGGAATTAAAGTATGTCCTGGGCATCAGAAAAAGCCTGAATGTTTTGCTCTTCATCCCTTATAGAGATCATGACTTGTTTTTAGTAACAGTTGGAAGTGCTTACAATAAAATAAAAGACAAGTATTTCGTTTGATGGTTAAACAGCCATGTAAAATTTAAAATCCTGTGGAAAATAGGCCAACCTCAAGCTAATTGAGTGACTGTAAATGAACATTAAATTTCAGCCCTTTCCACAGCTAACATTATCCACAATGGCGAATTGAAAGCTTTTCCTCTAAGATCAGGAACAAGACAAGGATGCCCACTGTCACCAGTGTTATTCACCATTGTGCTGGAAGTTCTAGCCGGAACAATTAGACAAGAAAAAGAAATAAAAGGCATCCATATTGGAAAGAAAAATGTAAAACTCTCACTATTTGTAGAAGATATGATACTATATGTCAAAAATTCCAAAAAATCTACAGCAAAGCTACTAGAGCTAATAAATGAGTACAACAAAATGGCAGGGTACTGGATCAATATCCGAAAGTCAGTAGTGTTTCTATACACTAGTAATGAGCAATCTGAGAATGAAATCAAGAAAAAAATTCCACTTACAATAGCACAAGAATTAAATATTTAGAAATAAATTTAACTAAGCATACAAAAGATCTATGTACAAAAAAACTATAAGAAATTGTGAAAAGAAATCATAGAAGACCTAAATAAATGGAAAAGCATACCATGTTCCTAGATTAGAAGACTAAATATAGTTAAGATGTTGATTTTATCCAAATTGATTTATATATCAGTGCAATACCAATTAAAACCCCAAAAACTTATTTTGCAGAAATAGAAAAATCAATAACCAAATTTATTTGGAAAGGTAGGCTTTGCCCTAAATAGCTAAAATATCTTGAGAAAGAAGAATGAAATGGGAGGTCTCACACTACCTGACTTTAAAGCATATTACAGAGCTACAGTGGTCAAAACAGCATGGTACTGGCATAAATATAGATATACTGACCAATGAAATTGAACTGAGTGTTCAGAAATAGACTCTCTCATCTATGGGCAATTAATCTCTGGTAAAGCTGTCAAGCCAACCAAACTGGACAGAGCAGCCTCTTTAATAAATGGTGTTTGGAGAACTGGATATCCATATGTGAAAGAATGAAAGAGAATCCATATCTCACACCCTATACAAAAATTAACTTAAAATGGATCAAAGACCTGAACATTAGGGTTAAGACCATAAAACTTTTAGAATAAAATATGGGGAAATATCTTATAAAGCTTGTGATAGGAGATGGTTCCCTAGACCTTACACCCACAGCACGAGCAGTGAAAAAAGAAATCGATTTAAATGGCATCTCCTCAAACTTAAACACTTTTGCGATCAAAGAACTTTATCAGGAAAGTAAAAGACAGCCTATGCAATGGAAGGCGTATTTGGAAACCACATATCAGATACGGGTTTAATATCCAGACTATATAAAGACATTCTACAACTCAACAAAAAGAAAACCTAATTTAAAAATGGACAAAAGACATGAACAGACACTTTTCAGAAGAGAAAATACAAATGACTAAAAGGCATATGAAAAGATGCTCAGCTTCTCTGGCTATTAGGGAAATGCAAATCAAAGCCACAATAAGATATCATCTTCTTATACCCAGTGGACTGGCCATTATAAAAAATAAAAGCAGGTGCTGGAAGGCAATTTCGCAGTTCCTCTGGAAGCTAAGTATAGAATTGCCATATGATCCAGCAATCCCATTACTAGGTATATATTCAGAGGAGCTGAAGGTAAGGACACAAACAGACATTTGCACACCAGCGTTTATGGCAGCATTGTTTATGATTGCCAAGAGATGGAAACAGCCCAAAATGTCCATCAGCAGACAAGTGGCTGAACAAGCTGTCGTATTTACGTATAGTGAAATGTTATGCAGTTGTAAGACAGTATAAAGTCTTGAAGCATAAACCTGGAGGACATTATGCTGAGAAACAAAAGGACAAACACTGTATGGTCTCATTAATATGAATTAATGAGTGAACTTTGAGAATTAAAGTTAAGAACATAGGTTACCAGGAGATAGAAAGAAGGTAGAGATTGGGCATTTTGGTGCTGAAGGAATTCAGAATATGCAATAGAACTGATTGTAAAAATTCAGAAATGGATAACACAATACTGTCTGATGGTAGCACAATAATATAAGAACACTGAATAAAGCTGAATATGAGTATGGTTGAGGGAGAAGGGCTGGGGGCACGTATGACACCAGAAGGAAAGATAGAAGATAAAGTCTGAGACAATTTAGCATAGAAATGCCTTGAGTGTACAATGATGGTGATTAAATGTACACATAGAAAAATGGTTTTGCATGAGGGGAAACAAATGAATGTCAACATTGCAAGGTATTGAAAATGGGATGGTATACAGGAAAAAGTACAGGTAATGCAAGCTAGGGTCTATTCTTAATAGTAACACTGTAATATGCTCCACTGATGGTAACAACGGCATTGGGCCAAAACTAAATCTCATCAAGCAGGAGATATGGGGATGGGCTATGGATTCTTTGTGGGAGAAAAGCAGATGTCTTCATATAGATTATGGTGGTGAAGGCATGGCTGTTTACTTGGGTTGGGTTGTATCATGTGCAGATAAAACTTTAAAAATGAACAAAGAGAAATGAGTGCTAGAGAAAATGTGAAGAAACAAGATGTACCTGTTCACTTTGGTAGGAAAGCTGAGAGGTGCAGCCCCTCCGGAGGGCAGCGTGGTGATTCCACATGTGGGAGGCTAGAGGTAGGGTTGCCATATGATCCTGCTACACCATTGCTAGGTATGTCCCTGGAAGAACTGAGAGTGGAGACAGGAATGGACATTTGCACATTGGTGTTTATGGTGGCATCAGTGGATGGAGGTGGCCGAAGGGCACAATGACTGAGCAATGGAAGGGGGAATTGTGGTGTATACTTACAACATAGAAAATGGCCGCAAGAAGGAACAAAGTTGTGAAGCATGCAAGTTAGGTTAATGAACCTTAAGGACACCATGTTGAATGAAATTGCAGAAACAGAAAGACAAATATTATCATGCCTCACTCATATGCACTAACTATAATATACGAACTTGGAGAATTGAAGTCGAGCGTGGGTTGTCAGGTTGAGGTATATTGTAAAGGGTCTGGGCTTGTAAGCTGCTACAGCAGTCACGTATATTCAGGAGTTGTAACAGTTATTTCTAAATTCTGCGATACTGAGCTATTTGTGTATAGCCTGGTCATTCCCAGAAACTTCAGGTATTTATGTGACACCTGAGACTCTGAGTTAGAGCACTGAAGCTATGAAAGTCAGCATTATCCCATACAGCAACTGTTTAAAAAGTTGAAAAAGTGATTAGACTTCAACTAGAGTTATGAATGAGGCTGATCTGGATAGGACTAAGGTAAGTCAGCATATAGACTAAAGGATGATAGGTCCATATTTTAAAACTTCAACTTCTATGTGAGACCAAAAGGAGAGAGGTTTATTTGGTGTAAAATTTATATTTTGGGTAGCGCATTAGCTAATTTAACTTGTATGGTCAGTTTCTTGAACACCATAATTACATGGAATCTTGAATAGGGCATGAAATCTCGTTGGTCTGTACAGATTAGTTTGATGTCTCGATATATCCCAGAGTAATTTGGGCAGAGAATAAAAACGTATTTGCAAAGTCCCCTTGGGGAACTGAGGAGAAAGAAGGAAATATTAAACTTCCCCATTTGAGGAATTCCTTATATTCCCACAAGCAATGGGGACAACCAGTTCTATTGGCTGAGCCCTCAATCTTGGGATCTGCCCCTATGAAACTTATTCCTGCAGAGGAGAAGCTAAGTCTACTTATAAGTCTACTTAGAATTATGCCTAAGAGTCATCACCAGAGAATCTTTTGTTGCTCAGATGTGACCTCTCTCTCTCTCTCTGAGCCAGTTTGGCAGTGAGCTCACTGCCCTCCCTCTTACATGGGACATGTCTCCCAGGGTTGTAAATCTCTCTGACAACATGTACAGGACTCCTGGGATGAGCCAGGACCTAGCACATGAGATTGAGAAAGCCTTCTTGACCAAAAGGGAGGAGAGAAAAATGAGACAAATGATGTTTCTCATTTGACTGAGAGATTTCAAACAGAGTTGAAAGGGTATCCTAGTGGTTATTCTTATGCATTATATAGATATCCCTTTTTAGTTTATGGTGTATTAGAGTGGCTAGAAGGAAGTACCTGAAACTGTTGAACTGTGTTCCAGTAGTCTTGATTCTTGAAGACGATTGTATAATGATATAGCTTTTACAGTGTGACCATGTGATTGTGAAAACCTTATGTGTCTGATTTGTGTCTGATGCTCCTTTTATCCAGGCTATGGAGGATAGGTAAAAAAAAATAATAAGAAGAAAAAAAGACATAAATAATAGGGGGGGATAAGGGCTAAAATAAATTGTGTAGATTGAAAGGCTGGTAGTCAGTGAGAGGGAGGGGTAATGTATGAGTTTTTTCTTTTTATTTCTTTTTTGGGAGTGATGCAAATGTTCTAAAGATGCTCATTGTGATGAATATACAACTATGTGATGATAGTGTGAGCCATTGATTTTATACTATGGATGGACTATAGTGTGAAGATTTCTCAACAACATTTTTAAAATGAAAAATAAAAATAAACACATACACACACACCCAAATTTTAGCCCTTAGTTTCCTGGCAGCCAAGGGAGTAAAATTTTAAAATGTGATGAGTTGCCTGTGTAGTCCTCATCTCACAGGAGAATGGAGGAGCATTCCGATGGGGCTTAGCTCAGAGCAGCACCTATTTCAGTTGTTTTACAAATAGCCATTTGTATGAACAAAGGGTTTGTTGTTAAAAGCATTTGAAAACATCCGAGATACATAATTCTCATTGCCTCATAAAAAGAAATTTATTTTGAATAGAAAAATTTCCTGGGCCTGAATTTCAAGAGGCAGTTTATTGTGGAAATTCTCATGCAAGGGATATTAAATAACTTTGGTGAGCATTGAATAACTGATTTCCCAGGACTTTGGCCTGCTTTTTGAAAGGCTATTTACATTGACCCATGGTTTTAAAATGTAGGCGTATTATTAAAACGTAATATAACTAACTGCATCCCACACCTGTGTGTGCCTGACATTCCACATGTTAGTTCTTATCATCCTCATGTCAAGGGTGCAGGGATCATTATTCTAACCTCCTAAATGAGGAAACAGAGGTGAGGGGAAGGAAAGTCATGCAGCTCGTCTGCAGCAGAGCCAGGATTAGAAGCCAGATCTCCCTGTTTCTGAAGTCTGGGCCATTATCCCTGTACCACACTTCAGCCTCCAGGCTGAACAGGTGCCTCTCCATGTGGAATTTCTTCTTGCACATGAGACATGGCTGCTTGAGCCAGAGGCAGAGAGCAGACCTGAAGATGATGCCAAGGCCTGTTTGTTTGGTTGATCAGGCTCATCGCACACTGCCTTCTCTCTTTGTAGGTAACCTCCTTCACTTGGGGTCCCTCAGCCCCAGAGTGCTAGAGGAGGAGACGGATGGGTTTGTGAGTTTGCTCACTCAGATGCTTTGCTACTGTCAGAAGTACGTGTCGCAGAAGAAATCCAACCTGACCCACTGGCACCCTGTCCTTGGCTGGTTCTCTCAATCCGTGGACTATGGGTGAGTCTTAGAGGCAAATCAGTTTCTTTCTGCCTCCTCCTCCTCTCTCCTCTGCTTCCAGCCTTTTTTTTTTTTTTCCCTTTCTTCCTTCTAGCCGCTAATGTTTTATCTCTAATAACAAAAGTAACATATATGTATTGCATAAAACAGAGATAAGGCCAAAGAGGACAAATCCATCCTATAATCCTACTACCCAAAGACAATTTGAGTAAACATCCTTTCAGTCTTTTTCTATCAAAAAAATAGGTTTTACAAAAATGGGATCATGTTATTTTGTAACTTGTTTATTTCATTTAATAGATTGTGGGCCTTTCTTTTGATACTGTCTTTTCTTCGTAACTTATTGATTACTAGACTGCCATATTTTAGATTCACTAAAACAAGACAAATGATTCAAAGAAAATAGAAGTCAGCTCAAGTCCTTTTCAAGAAGTAGGCTCTAAATTTTTAGAAAAGTTAATTAAGAACTAAAATGAAAATTTTAAACACTAAGCTAAAAAAATAAAGAATAAATAATGCCGCATCATGAATTTGAAAATGCTGTACCCTGAGCTGAGATGATGAGGATCCCTAGAGCTAAGGCAGCTGTAAATGCCCAGCTATTTTCCTGTTCATATGTCTGTCTGAGGAGGCATGGGGGTTCCTGGCAGGTGCCCTTGAGGCTGAAAACTTTGTGCCAGAGGATGAAAGCCCCAAATTTGTTCTCTTTTCCTTGTACCTGAGTAGATGTCCCTGGGTATACTGTTAAAAAGACTCACTGCCAAAGGAAGACCCACCCAGCCTGAGGAGGATGGAACATGTGAGTTGGGGAGTCTAGACTAATGTTCTGTGAAAAGCAGAGTGGGCCAGAATAGCACAAAAGTGAAAAACACAGAGCCCAACTTCACCATCTCTTCTCCAAATCATTTCACCTCCTTGAACCTCATCTGAGCGTGAGGATGTTTTCACAGTCTCTCTTACAGAATTGTCTTGAAGGATTGAGTGAGAAAGGCTTGGCCTTTGCTCAGTAGATGGCAGCTTTTATCACTGTTATGATGGAAGACCTATAAAAATTGGTACAAGATCCGTTATAGGGTCTTGAGCTAGGGAGGTCATGAAAGTGGAATTTCTGCACTGGGGGTGCAGAGTGGAGTCGAGAGAGGAGAACCTGAAGGCAAAGAAACACTTAGGAGGTTATAGAGTTTAACCAGTTGGAGGACTAGTTGTGAGGAGAAGAACAAAACAGCAGACAGCTTTTGTCAGTTTGCTGACTGGAATGAAATTAGAACAAAGAACAAATACAGAGGATGTCTCGGAGATGACTGTGTTGTGGCATGAGAGGCCTGAGGAAAACAGTAATGCTCTTGGCAGCACAGAAAGTCTGTCTGTTCAAGAGAGTGGCCCCTTTATCTTCTCTGTCCCAACTCTTATTCTATTTTTAGTTTAATTTATTTGTATTTTTATTATTTTATTTGCCATGTTGTATGCCAGGGCCTAGCTAACTAGACCTCCAAGTGGAAGGCCCACTAGGGAGCTGAGTGGGCTATTCCTGGCCATTAGTCAGGGTGGACCCGACCTGCCTGATCTCTTCCTGCTCTCTCCTAGCCTTAATGAGTCAATGCCCCTGATCACCAAACAGCTGCAGTATCTGTGGGGTGTGCCTCTCATCCGGGTCTTCTTCAGTGACGTCCTGAGCAAGAAGCTGCTGGAGAACCAGGAGACGGCCCACGTGCAGCCAGCGTCCCCCCAGAACGTTCTTCCAGTGAAGAGTGAGTGGCTGGAGGAGGCCTTGGTCTGAGCTTCTGCTTGACTGAAATAAAGCTCCCGAGTGTTCTGTATGGATGTTCCACTTCGTATATGTGAAACTAACTTCTCCCAGAACGATTTTAAGTCAAGTTTACATTTTAGCAAAGCAATCACAGAAAATCAATAGGAATAGAAAACAAGAATTAGGGAACTATACAATGGAATCAGTATCATAGGTTTAGAAGAACAGCCACAGATACAAGTTCCATAAAGACCCCTGCATCTGTCTCTGAACTCTTTAATAGCCAAAATAAAAAAGGATTTGTAGACCCTTTTAGTCCTTCTTATTAATAGAAAGGAGAAAGAAGACCAGTTTCTCAGGAGAAATGAAGCTTTTCTGAAATCTTAGTCATAACATAAATGTCCCATGTGGATCTCCCTGTAAAGGGGGCACTGAGTCATGGAACAAGCCACCATCCCAATAGCAGCAGCATCATAGTGTACCCTGTAGGATCCAGAATCAGTTCTATGGCATGATTTCTCTTTGCCTGCTCTGATAAAAATTAGGGAAATGACACTAACCTAATTCAATGGAATTGCTGTGCCAGATTTGCAGTTTCAGACTGACATAAACTGTCTTACATCTGGCAGTGAGTGAATTTAAGTTCAGCAGTATATTAATGGGAAGATTTTTTAAAAAAAGTAGAATACATTTCAAAACCAAATAAAAGTGCTTTTAGATAAGTATCAGCTCTTAGGTTGTATGCCTCTAAGTCACAGAAAATTGAGAATCAACCAGCCCCACCCCCACCCCACTCCTCTTTCCCTAAAATAGTCCCCTGGGATTTTACAACTAGGTGAGTTCTGAAGTCAAGTAATACTGTAAAAGAATTCCATGTAACAATTGAATATGCCTTGTTTGTTCTACAGAATTTCCTGAGATTGTGAAGAGGTCTTTAGAGTTCACCTAAAAACCTGTTAATGTTTTTCTAATTTGTTACAAAGAGGTAACTTGAATCAAAACAGCTGCTCCACTGTCTGGCTGTGGCTGTAAATTAGAAGCTTTATGGAGATGCTCTTCCCTTGACAGGCTGGAATTTGGCACGTGGCTAGATCTTGGCTCACACGTTTCTTCTCTCCATGTCAGATCTCCTAAAGCGTGCGTTTCAGAAGTCTGCGTCAGTTCGGAATATCCTCAAACCTGTTGGGGGTAAACGCGTTGACTCGGACGAAGTCCAGAAGGTTTGCAACATCTGTGTCCTCTACCAGACCTCGCTGACCACTCTGACCCAGATTCGGCTACAGATTCTCACAGGTTTGGAGTCCTGAGGCATCTTTATCCATCGCTGAAATTTGGCAGACAGTTCTTCCTAGAAAAAACAGATTTTCTTCTTTCTTGACTCAGAAAACAGATTCTGAAGGAGGATCATTTTGAGCTATTCTACTTAGAAATTGATTTACCTCAGTTAAATAGCTCAAAGTAACTTTAATCATAGCACTTCCATTTTGTTCCTTACCTGTTTATTTTAAATATGAAGTACAAATTGCTTTTTTTTTAGAGAAATTATAAGTTAGCAGAAAAATAATGCAGAAAATACAGAGTTCCCAGATGTTTCCACACACCACACTGAGCTTTTTCCCTATCATTAACATGGTGCATTAGGTTGGTACCTTTATTACAATTAATGGAAAAATATTGTTAATAATTGTACTATTAAATATAGTCCATAGCTTTAACATTAGGTTCACGGCTTATGTTGTATATTCATATGGTGGAGACTTTTTTTCCAAATTTTAAGTAACATGTATACAACCTAAAATTTCCCCTATTAATGACATTCAAATTTATAATTCAGTGGTGTTAATTATGTTCACACTGTTGTACTACCATCATCACCATTCATTACCAACACTTTTCCATCACCCCAGAAAGAAACTCTATACCAATTAAGCATTAACTTCCCATTCCTTACCACCACCACCTCCAACCCCGGGTAATCTGTCTTCTACTTACTAACTCTGTGAATTTGATTATTCTGGTTATTGCTGAATAATATTCATTGCATGTATGTACCACATTTTGTTTGTCCATTCACTGGTTGATGGATCCTTAGGTTGCTTCTGTCTTTTGACAATTGTGAATAATGCCACTTTGAACGTCAGTATACTTAAAACAGCTCTAATTTGGTATTGTAACCCTCTAAGGAATTTTTCATCAGTTATTGTGATCTTCAACTCTAATATTTGTTTGGTTTCTTTTTAAAGTTTCTATCTCTTTATTGAGAGTCTCATATTATTCATTCATTATTTTCCTGATGTCCTTTAGTTCTTTCTTTGTGTTTCCTTTATCTCCTTGAGCATATCGAGGATCTTTTTTTTTTTTTGAAGTCTTTTGTCTGTGTCCAAAGTCTGATATTCTTCATTCATGGTTTCTTGATTTTTATCTTTTTCCTTTGAATGGGCCATCCTTTCCTGTTTGTTTCTCTTGTAGTCTTTAGTTGCACACTGTACATTTTAGTCTTTTCAAGTTTATCTCTGGAATTTATTCTCTGAGCTCTCTGTTCCTTAAATTTTTATACAGCTAGTGAGTGACAGAGATTTCCTTGAATGCCAGAAGCTAGCATTCTAAGATACCTTTCACGGTCTTTGCAAACTGGTGCTGCATTGACTGGTGCTCTCCTTCATAGTTTAGCCCTCTTATCATGAGGGTCAGCGTGAGGTGATAGTGAAGTGTAGAGTTTTCTCTGTCTTTTCCCAGCCTGTGTGGTTTTGAAACTCCCCCCATTCCCTGTGAAGTAGGCTCTCTCCCCGTCCTGGGTGCTCTGTTATGTGACTTAAAGCAGGTACTCCTTTGCCCTGGACTACTTTGACTTCGTTGTTTTTTCATACTGCTTTAGCTGTCAGCAAGATGCTTCCGCTTATAGGTCAAGGTCAAGTTTTGGGAGGACATGCCAGAGAAGAGTTTCCTGGTTCAGTTTTTCAGTCTGTCGCCCTATAGATTGGCACCATGGTATGCCCATAGAGGTGACCCTGCTCCCTCCAGAACAGGGCCAAGGACCCACAATGGAAGTGCACTGGCTCCACACCACTCTGGGAAGCTAGCAAAGGCACCATGAGCTTCTCTTATCATTTTAAAGCTGTGTGTTCTTAAATGCATTCACTAAGTTATTACAACCCTTTAACTGTTTTTCCAGAGCTTTGAGGCAGGTGGCTCTGCTAGTTTTTGCTAGTTGTTCAAAGCTTCTGGGGGAAATAGCATCCTGGAGTATTTTATGCCGCCATCTTGGTCTACCAGATGCCCCACCCTCACAAATACTTTTTAAAAGTTGTATTTTCTGAATATGATGATAGTACATGTTCACTGTAGAAAGCTAGGAAACAGAGGGAAGCGGGGGAAAAAACTTAACATCATTCTTAATCCCACAATGCAAATATAACTTCCTGTGTTTGGGTGTATATGACAGATAACTTATATTGAAATTGGAATGCATAGTTTTATCCTTCCTTTTTCCATTACTCACTTTATAAGCGTTTTATCATGTCAAAAATTCGTTCAGGGTGGTATGAGAGTGGCTCAGTGGCAGAATTCTTGCCTGCCATGCCAGAGACCTGGGTTTGATACCCAGAGTCTGCCCATGCAAAAAAAAAAAAAATTCATTCAATTTCATTATCGGCTATATAATATTCACTGGATGTCTGTGCTCATTGTTGTTTTTCGGGGCTGAACAAGGAAGATAATCCCCTGCTCTGAACACTGAACTGAGCTTCCAGGGCTAGTAAATTGCAGTAAAGGGGTTGTTGGTATGAATTGATACTATAAATACAAAAATTCTTTGTAAGTCATAAAGGCTATCTATGAACATTAAGAACTTCTCTACTGCGTTTTACATTTTAAAAAAATCTTAAATTGCTTCTTCCCTATTTCACATCATATTTATTTATTCTTCACATGTTAATAAAGTTGCCTATATGTTCCAGGCACTGAGGATTCAGAAGTGAGCAATGCAGCCAAGGTCTGTGTTTCCAGGAAATTGGTTTCTAGTAGTGGGGAGGCCAACAAACAATAAGCAAGTAAAAACTATGTTTAATGTAGTGATGGAAACTATGAAAATGAACATGAACTTGGGGAGCCCTTGCCAGAGATGATCTTTACTCGGACTCAAATAGGGTTTCTCAGCCTTGGTATTATCTTACTAGTAGCACCACCCCTACTAGTTGTGACAACCCAAAATGTCTCTAGACATTTTGCTAGATGCCCCTGGAGGGCAGAATCCCACCTTGAGAACCACTGGACTAAAGTAGTAGTGAGGGAAGTAGAAGCAGAAGGACTTGTGATGTGTTTTAGAGGCAGAGTCTACAGGTCTTATTGATGGATTGAATTTTGGGGAGGGAGGGCTAAGGATTTCAAAGATAATACAAGACTTTTGGCCTGAGCAGTTGTGTGCACAGTGATGCCCTTTCCTTAATGGGGGAACACCAATGTGGGGCAGGAGCTCTGGGGAATTGAGAGTTCTGTCTTAGGTGGGTCACATATAATGTGGCTGTTGGATATGCAGGTGGAGATGTTGGGCAGGCATTTGGAACATTCTCCTGGATCTCAGAGGAGAGGGATGGCTAGATGTGTGAATGGGCAGGCATCAACAAAGCGATTATATTTAAAGCTAGGCTCCCTAGCAGGTTCCCTGAACAAAGTACAGAGGGAGGAGTGAAGGCCCTGACCAAGTTTGCCCCTCTGGCATTTGAGAGTTTGGGAAGCATATTGAGTGTGATTATTTTGAAGTTACAGCCTGTTGTCCAACTTTTTTAGAGGAGCACAAATTTAAATATCCCCCATTTTCCCAATGAGAGAATCCAATAAGATGTTTTGGGCCAATTTAAAAATAACTGCTTGAATGATAGAAATAAGCTAGTCTGAAGTGTATGTATGGTGTTCAATTTGTTAGTTTAGTTCTGTACATCTTAAATTAGATTATAGAAAATAGCATGTCAGTTTTAAAGTTACTGCTCTTTTTCTCCTCTCATAATCACAGTTTATGCAGCATCTTTGTCTACGCTCCTCACCTGTATCTTGTCCACTCCCCCAGACAGCTCTCCAGAGCACAGTATCTGTACCACGAACTAAATCGCTCTGGAGGTCAGAGGCAGCTCTTGTTGAATCGGCAGATGATGCTTTCAGCAAATATTTTAGTCCACATACTGAGTACCCATTCATGCAACCTGAGGGCAATCGGTACTCCTCTTTTGTTCTGTGGAATTATATTTGTGATCTTCACGTATAACTATCTCTTCTGTTTCTTTTTTAACTTCCTTTTCACTGGTGAGATTTTTGCATTCTTTGATGTGCATGATATAATCAGGACCGTATAAAAACTAGATATGAGCTGAGCACCTGTATAACCACAAACCAGGTCAAGAAACTGGCTTTTTAAAGGCTTCTTTATAACCACATCCTCCTACTCTTGAAAAGGTGGGGTCAGACCTTTAGAAATAATAACTAACTGGGTGTAACAGTTCTTTGCCTCCTTAACAATTCCTTTGGTTCACTTATAAGCATCCATAAGTGACACTGAATAAGGTTTTTTCTCCAAACTAATAATATATCTTCCTACACAGTCTTAATTCAAAATTCAGTATTTCAGAGTATGCCCAAACTCAAATATGAGATGTCTACATTTTATGAGGAATAATTTGGGGAACATACCTCACTGTATATTCCATGATGCATGAAATTTCAGAGCTAGATTTTCTAGGTCAAAAGCTGTATTTTGGGACTTAATTTTAATTAACAACGATGTGGCCTGTGTGCCTGAGGCCTTAGCCATCAGGAAGTAGACTTATAAGTCGTTTGCTTTGCCTTTTGCTTCCTTAGGGTTAATTTTTTTTTTTTATATTACCAAACATTTATTGAGCAAACAAATAAAAATAAAATACTAGGTCAACTTTATTTCTTTTTTCACAATTTGAAAATAGACTCTTTATTTTGGAGTAGTTTTAGATTTACAGAAACATTGAGAAAATATAAAGAAAGCATCCATACATTCCATACCCACTTCCCCTATTATTAACACTTACATTCGTGAGTTACGTTAGTCACAATTAATAAACCAATATCGAACCATTATTATTAGTTGAAGTCCATCCTTTGTTCAGATTTCCCTAGTTTTTATTTAATGTCCTTTTCCTGTTCCAGAATCCCATCTGAAATACATTACCTTTAGTTGGCATGTTTTGTTGGGTTCCTTCTTGGCCGTGACAGTTGATCTATTTTATTTTAAGGACTCCTTTTCACTCGTGTCCTCATCTAAGCTAGCATTCTAACTCTTATGTTATTTCCCCTTTTCCTCTACTTGTTTTTATTGCCTAGGTTTAAAATTTTGCATAGCATTTCAGAGAATCACTGCTTTGGTAATTCATTGCTTTCCCCTTTTTAACATAGAATAATGGAAGTAGATGAAAGGAAGATGCTTTACTAAATGCTGGTGAGCCTACACAATTTAAAATGTGTTGACAAACTATGGCCCTTATGGCCCGTGGTAAGAATCCAGCCCACCACTTTTTTTTTTTTTAATTAATAAAAAAAAAAAAAATTGCAGGAGGAGGGCCAAGACGGCGGCTTAGTAAGGTACACGCGTCTTAGTTCCTCCTCCAGAGCAACTAATAGGTGACCAGAAACAGTGCAGAACAGCTCCCGGGGCCACGGCAGGGACCAGACATACAGCGTACCCCAGTCTGGACTGGCTGGACCAGCTGCGAGACTCTGCTGCGGTGAGCTCCACGAGCGGTGTGCGCTTCCCCGGGCTGCGGCAGCTGGCGGCCGGCGTCCCTCCCTCCCTCCTTCCCGGAACGGCTGAGAGTCTCGGAGAGGCAAGTTCCCCAAGCCGCGGCGGCCAGCGGCCGGCACGCCTCTCTCACGGGCGGCTTCCCTGTCCGGCTACGAGTCTCGGATCAGCGAGCTCCCCAAGCCGCGGCGGCCGGCGACTGGTGCCCCGCCCCCACAGGCAGCTTCCCGGTCCGGCGGCCAATCTCGGATCAACGAGCTCCCCAAGCCGCGGCGGCTGGCGGCTGGTGCCCCTCCCCCACAGGCGGCTGCCCGGAGGGAGAGGAGGGAGTCTCCGACAGTGGCAGGGACTGAGTCCAACCAAACACCAATAGTGGCATTAATAAAGGAGCCACAACATCTTTTGCTGGTGGGACCCACAAACAGACAAGTACCACATACTGGGCAGGATAAAAAAAACAGAGCCCAGAGACTTCACAGGAAAGTCTTTCAACCTGCTGGGTCTCACACTCAGGGAAATCTAATTAAATGTCCAGACGCCAGCAAAAAATAACAAATCACACCAGGAAAATTGAAGATATGGCCCAGTCAAAGGAACAAGCCAATAGTTCAAATGAGATATAGGAGCTGAGACAACTAATTCTGAATATATGAACAGAAATGGAAAACCTCTTCAAAAACCAAATCAATAAATTGAGGGAGGACATGAAGAAGGCAAGGGATGAACAAAAAGAAGAAATGGAAAGTCTGAAAACACAAATCACAGAACGTATGGGAATGAAAGATACAGTAGAAGAGATGAAAAAAACAATGGAAACCTACAATGGTAGATTTCAAGAGACAGAGGTTAGAATTAGTGAACTGGAGGATGGAACATCTGAAATCCAAAAAGAAACTGAAACTATAGAGAAAAGAATGGAAAAATTTGAGCAGGGGCTCAGGGAATTGAATGGTAATATGAAGCGCACAAATATACATGTTTTGGGTGTCCCAGAAGGAGAAGAGAAGGGAAAAGGAGGAGAAAAACTAATGGAAGAAATTATCACTGAAAATTTCTCAACTCTTATGAAAGACCTAAAATTATAGATCCAAGAAGTGCAGCGCACCCCAAAGAGAATAGATCCAAATAGGCATTCTCCAAGACACTTACTAGTTAGAATGTCAGAGGTCAAAGAGAAAGAGAGGATCTTGAAAGCAGCAAGAGAAAAACAATCCATCACATACAAGGGAAACCCAATAAGACTATGTGTAGATTTCTCAGCAGAAACCATGGAGGCAAGAAGACGGTGGGATGATATATTTAAATTACCAAAAGAGAAAAACTGCCAACCAAGAATTCTATATCCAGCAAAATTGTCCTTCAGAAATGAGGGAGAAATTAAAACATTTTCAGACAAAAAGTCACTGAGAGAATTTGTGACCAAGAGACCAGCTCTGCAAGAAATACTA
This sequence comes from Tamandua tetradactyla, assembly GCF_023851605.1. NCBI lineage: Eukaryota > Metazoa > Chordata > Mammalia > Pilosa > Myrmecophagidae > Tamandua > Tamandua tetradactyla. The sequence continues at coordinate 21,911,024 of NC_135331.1, read as the reverse complement.
AAGGGAGCACTAGAGTCAGATACGAAAAGACAGAAGAGAGAGGTGTGGAGAAGAGTGTAGAAAGTAGGAAAATTAGATATGATATATATAATACAAAAGGCAAAATGGTAGAGGAAAATATTACCCAAACAGTAATAACACTAAATGTTAATGGACTGAATTCCCCAATCAAAAGACATAGACTGGCAGAATGGATTAAAAAACAGGATCTTTCTATATGCTGTCTACAGGAAACACATCTTAGACCCAAAGATAAACATAGGTTGAAAGTGAAAGGTTGGGAAAAGATATTTCATGCAAATAACAACCAGAAAAGAGCAGGAGTGGCTATACTAATATCCAACAAATTAGACTTCAAATATAAAACAGTTAAAAGAGACAAAGAAGGACACTATCTACTAATAAAAGGAACAATTAAACAAGAAGACATAACAATCATAAATATTTACGCACCGAATCAGAATGCCCCAAAATACATGAGGAATACACTGCAAATACTGAAAAGAGAAATAGACACATCTACCATAATAGTTGGAGACTCCAATTCCCCACTCTCATCAATGGACAGAACATCTAGACAGAGGATCAATAAAGAAACAGAGAATTTGAATATTACAATAAATGAGCTAGACTTAACAGACATTTATAGGACATTACACCCCACAACAGCAGGATACACCTTTTTCTCAAGTGCTCATAGATCATTCTCAAAGATAGACCATATGCTGGGTCACAAAGCAAGTCTCAACAAATTTAAAAAGACTGAAATCATACACAACACTTTCTCAGATCATAAAGGAATGAAGTTGGAAATCAATAATAGGCAGAGTGCCAGAAAATTCACAAATACGTGTAGGTTCAACAACACATTCTTAAACAACCAGTGGGTCAAGGAAGAAATTACAAGAGAAATCAGTAAATATCTCGAGGTGAATGAAAATGAAAACACAACATATCAAAACCTATGGGACGCAGCAAAGGCAGTGCTAAGAGGGAAATTTATTGCCCTAAATGCCTATATCAAAAAAGAAGAAAGGGCAAAAATTTGGGAATTAACTGTCCACTTGGAAGAACTGGAGAAAGATCAGCAAACTAACCCCAAAGCAAGCAAAAGGAAAGAAATAACAAAGATTAGAGCAGTGAATGATTTCTAAATGTTGTGTTAATTTCTTTTTTTTCTTTAATTAATTTTAAAAAAAAGATTAGAGCAGAAATAAATGAAATTGAAAACATGAAAACAATAGAGAAAATCAATAAGACCAGAAGTTGGTTCTATGAGAAAATCAATAAGATTGATGGGCCCTTAGCAAGATTGACAAAAAGAAGAAGAGAGAGGATGCAAATAAATAAGATCAGAAATGGAAGAGGAGACATAACCACTGACCTCACAGAAATAAATGAGGTAATAACAGGATACTATGAACAACTTTATGCTAATAAATACAACAATATAGATGAAATGGACAAGTTCCTAGAAAGGCATGAACAACCAACTTTGACTCAAGAAGAAATAGATGACCTCAGCAAACCAATCACAAGTAAAGAAATTGAATCAGTCATTCAAAAGCTTCCCAAAAAGAAAAGTCCAGGACCAGATGGCTTCACATGTGAATTCTACCAAACATTACAGAAAGAATTAGTACCAACCCTGCTCAAACTCTTCAAAAAAATTGAAGTGGTGGGAAAGCTACCTAATTCATTCTATGAAGCCAACATCACCCTCATACCAAAACCAGGCAAAGATATTACAAAAAAAGAAAACTACAGACCAATCTCTCTTATGGATATAGATGCAAAAATCCTCAACAAAATTCTAGCAAATCGAATCCAGCAACACATTAAAAGAATTATACATCATGACCAAGTAGGATTCATCCCAGGTATGCAAGGATGGTTCAACATAAGAAAATCAATTAATGTAATACACCATATCAACAAATCAAAGCAGAAAAATCACATGATCATCTCAATTGATGCAGAGAAGGCATTTGACAAGATTCAACATCCTTTCCTGTTGAAAACACTTCAAAGGATAGGAATACAAGGGAACTTCCTTAAAATGATAGAGGGAATATATGAAAAACCCACAGCTAATATCATCCTCAATGGGGAAAAATTGAAAACTTTCCCCCTAAGATCAGGAACAAGACAAGGATGTCCATTATCACCACTATTACTCAACATCGTGTTGGAGGTTCTAGCCAGAGCAATTAGACAAGAAAAAGAAATACAAGGCATCAAAATTGGAAAGGAAGAAGTAAAACTATCACTGTTTGTTGATGATATGATACTATATGCCGAAAACCCTGAAAAATCCACAGCAAAACTACTAGAGCTAATAAATGAGTACAGCAAAGTAGCAGGTTACAAGATCAACATTCAAAAATCGGTAGTGTTTCTATACACTAGCAACGAACAAGCTGAGGGGGAAATCAAGAAACGAATTCCCTTTACAATTGCAACTAAAAGAATAAAATAGTTAGGAATAAATTTAACTAAAGAGACAAAAGACCTATACAAAGAAAACTACAAAAACTGTTAAAAGAAGTCACAGAAGACCTAAATAGATGGAAGGGCATACCGTGTTCATGGATTGGAAGACTAAATATAGTTAAGATGTCAATTCTACCTAAATTGATTTACAGATTCAACGCAATACCAATCAAAATCCGAACAACTTATTTTTCAGAAATAGAAAAACCAATAAGCAAATTTATCTGGAAGGGCAGGGTGCCCCGAATTGCTAAAAGTATCTTGAGGAAAAAAAACGAAGCTGGAGTTCTCACGCTGCCTGACTTTAAGGCATATTGTGACGCCACAGTGGTCAAAACAGCATGGTACTGGCATAAAGATAGATATATCGACCAATGGAATCGAATAGAGTGCTCAGATATAGACCCTCTCATCTATGGACATTTGATCTTTGATAAGGCAGTCAAGCCAACTCACCTGGGACAGAACAGTCTCTTCAATAAATGGTGCCTAGAGAACTGGATATCCATATGTAAAAGAATGAAAGAGGACCTGTATCTCACACCCTATACAAAAGTTAACTCAAAATGGATCAAAGATCTAAACATTAGGTCTAAGACCATAAAACAGTTAGAGGAAAATGTAGGGAGCTATCTTATGAATCTTACAATTGGAGGCGGTTTTATGGACCTTAAACCTAAAGCAAGAGCACTGAAGAAGGAAATAAATAAATGGGAGCTCCTCAAAATTAAACACTTTTGTGCATCAAAGAACTTCATCAAGAAAGTAGAAAGACAGACTACACAATGGGAGACAATATTTGGAAACGACATATCAGATAAAGGTCTAGTATCCAGAATTTATAAAAAGATTGTTCAACTCAACAACAAAAAGACAGCCAATCCAATTACAAAATGGGAAAAAGTCTGGAACAGACACCTCTCAGAAGAGGAAATACAAATGGCCAAAAGGCACATGAAGAGATGCTCAATGTCCCTGGCCATTAGAGAAATGCAAATCAAAACCACAATGAGATATCATCTCACACCCACCAGAATGGCCATTATCAACAAAACAGAAAATGACAAGTGCTGGAGAGGATGTGGAGAAAGAGGCACACTTATCCACTGTTGGTGGGAATGTCAAATGGTGCAACCACTGTGGAAGGCAGTTTGGCGGTTCCTCAAAAAGCTAAATATAGAATTGCCATACGACCCAGCAATACCATTGCTAGGTATCTATTCAGAGGACTTAAGGGCAAAGACACAAACGGACATTTACACACCAATGTTTATAGCAGCATTATTTACAATTGCAAAGAGATGGAAACAGCCAAAATGTCCATCAACAGACGAGTGGCTAAACAAACTGTGGTATATACGTACGACGGAATATTATGCAGCTTTAAGACAGAATAAACTTATGAAGCATGTAATAACCTAAATGGACCTAGAGAACATTATGCTGAGTGAGTCTAGCCAAAAACTAAAGGGCAAATACTGTATGGTCCCACTGATGTGAACCGACATTCGAGAATAAACTTGGAATATGTCATTGGTAACAGAGACCATCAGGAGGTAGAAATAGGGTAAGATAATAGGTAATTGGAGCTGAAGGGATACAGACTATGCAACAAGACTGGATACAAAAACTCAGAAATGGACAGCACAATACTACCTAATTGTAATGTAATTATGTTAAAACACTGAATGAAGCTGCATCTGAGGTATAGTTTTTTTATTTGTTTGTTTGTTTTTATTTTTTTAATTTTTTTTACTTCTTTATTTATTTTTTTCTCTATTATTGTTTTATTTCTTTTTCTTCTGTCTTTCTATTTCTTTTTCTAAATCGATGCAAATGTACTAAGAAATGATGAATATGCATCTATGTGATGATATTAAGAATTACTGATTGTATATGTAGAATGGAATGATTTCTAAATGTTGTGTTAATTTTTTTAATTAAAAAAAAAAAAAAAAACTGCAACGTGGGATCCTGGCTGGGGTTCCTGGAACTGAAATGGAAGAACTGGGGAAACTAGAGTAAAATCTGTGCCCATAATTACTATGCCAGCGTTAATAACCTAGTTTTGATCACTTTACTGTGGTTGTGCGAGATGTTAACACTTGGGAAAGCTGGATAAAGGGTATGTGGGAACGCTCTGGACTATTTTTATCCTTTACATCTAAATTTATTTTAAAATAAAAAGTTTTTTTAATATGTAAAAAAAAAATTGCAGGAAAGAAATATAAATGTTCTTAATATGTGATTATTCCATTCTACATTATAATCAATAATTCACAATATCATCACATAGTTGCATATTCATCACCATGATCATTTCTTAGAACATTTGCATCGATTCAGAAAAAGAAATAAAAAGACAACAGAAAAATAAAACGAAAACAGAAAAAAAAATTATACATACCATACCCCTTACGCCTCCCTTTCATTGATCACTTAGCATTTCAAACAATTTATTTTTTAAATTTATTTATTAATTTAAAAAAATAAAGAAACAAAATAAAACAACATACATAATCAATAATTCACAATATCATCATTTAGTTGCATATTCATCATTTCTTAGAACATTTGCATTAATTCAGAAAAAGAAATAAAAAGACAATAGAAAAAGAAATAAAATGAACACAGGAAAGGAAAATAAAAAAGATTATATCTACCATACCCCTTACCCCTTGCTTTCATTGATCACTAGCATTTCAAACTAAATTTATTTTAGCATTTGTTCCCCGTATTATTTATTTTTATTCCATATGTTCTACTCCTTTGTTGACAAGGTAGATAAAAGGAGCATCAGACACAAGGTTTTCACAAGCACAGTCACATTGTGAAAGCTATATCATTATACAATCATCATCAAGAAACATGGCTACTGGAACACAGCTCTACATTTTCAGGCACTTCCCTCCAGCCTCTCCCTTTCCTCTTGGATAACAAGGCCACTACTTATTTTTATAAATGAAGTTTTGTGGGCACCCAGTCACACCCATTCATTTATGTGTGGTCTGTAGCTACTTGTGCACTACATCTGTAGCATTGACTCGTTCCCACAGAGACCGTGGGACCCATAAGCCTAAAAGTATTTGCTCTCTGACTGACCATTTTCAGAAAAAGTTTTCTGACTCCTGCTTTAAAGCATAAGTGCTGTGTGAGACAGACCTAGGCTCCGTTCCTTTCTCTGACACTTAACGGGCTATGTGATTTTAAGCCAATTACTCAACTTCTCTGTGCTTCCATTTCCTCCCTTATAAAATGGAACAACATTCACAAGCCTAAAGGAGACAATTCATGTGAAGTATTTAGAATGGTATCTGGCTCACGATAGGTGCCCATCAGATATTAGCTATTATTATCATTGTTATTCTTGTGGTGATAATGATTTTCTTAATAACTACCTTTTTTCTCTCAGGCATATTGAATGTTCATGAATAGGTTTAAGTGCTTTGCTTTCCCAATGCATAGGAGAAATATTGGGCAACTGGAGTTTCTCTGTTCTTTTCCAGGTCTCACTTACCTTGATGACCTACTGCCCAAACTCTGGGCATTTATCTGTGAGCTGGGACCCCATGGAGGGTTAAAGCTTTTCTTGGAATGCCTGAACAATGACACTGAAGAGTCCAAGCAGCTCCTGGCCATGCTGATGCTATTCTGTGACTGTTCCCGGCACCTCATCACGTAAGTTGACTGCTATGGGGCTGAATTCCTCTCCTAGAATTTGAAGAGACAAAACTACAATGTCAGTAAGGAAGTAATTGCTGATGTGATTCCTGTTTGCATTTGGACTGGTGTGGCAAGGTCATTATGAGAATTAGATGAAAAAAGATTCACTAAGTGGGTGACATGTAGTAGATGTTCAGCCATTATTAGTGTGTTGGTTTGCAAAAGCTGCCAGAATACAGTATACTAGAAATGAAATGGCTTTAAAAAGGGAATTTATTATATTACATTACAAGGTTACAGTTCTAATGCTTTAAAAATGTCCAAACTGGCATCCAGAAAAAGATTCCTTGGCTCAAGAAAGGGCCATTGATGTTCAGGGTTTCTCTGTCAGCAGGGAAGGCACATGGTGGGATCTGCTAACTTTCTCTTCTGGCTTCTCGTTTCAGAGTAGTCAGGGGCATTTTCCTTCTGCATCTCTAAACATCTCTCTCTGTGTCAGCTCTGAAGCTCTTTTCAAAATGATTCCTAATCAAAAGGTCCCACCCACAATTGGGTGGGTCACATCTCCATGGAAACAACTTAATCAAAAGATCCCACCCAGCAATATTGACTGAGGATTAAAGAACATGGCTTTTCTGGGGTATGTGACAGTTTCACACTGGCACAGTTAATTACCATCCTTTCAGGAGAGCTGGGAGAGTACCATTGAATGTGGGCTCTGGGGTAAGCTGGAGCTGGATTCAAATCATACTCTGCCATTTACTCACTAGGTTAGGAAGTTACTGGAAAGTTTTTTTGAGGCAAACAGCTAGGGTCCAAAACCTGGCTCAGCTACTCACTAACCTGGTTCAACCTCTTTGAGTCTCTGTTACCTCACGTGTAATTGGGAATAACAATAGCATCTCCCTTTTAGAAATGTGGTAAGGATTAAAAGAGATATGCATGCAAAGTGCTTAGCACCGTCCCTGGCACATAAGAAGAAGAGCTCTGTGTTGGCAATTATTATTGTTTTTATAATTAAGCTGATGCTGGGCAATTTGCTTAACTTCTATGAGCCACAGTCCTCATTAGTGGAATCATGGGGAGTAAACAAGAGAAGTAATGCCAGGCACCTAGTACAGTGGGAAATTCACAAATGTTAATCCCGTTCAGTTCCTTTGTTTTTTAAGCAAATGTGTCTATTTGTGTATTTGTATTCTTTTAATTCCATTTTTTCCCAAAAGGTTGGTGAAGAATTATAGGATCAAAAGGACCTCAGAGAGTTATGTTCAGGCTAGAAGACCCTGGCAGGAGGGGATCAGGGACATGTAGGTGACAGATTAGATGGAATCTTGAGGGAAGAGAGGCAGTGAGCAGTGGAGAGGAGAGCAGGGTTCCGTAGATGTGGGAGACATCCTTAATTGGTGGGTAGAGGGCTGCTTAGGACAAGTCATGTTCTCAAGTGGATGAAGTGGTTCTAGGATACAGCACTGTGCCTGAAATGTTTTGTTGGGTCATATATCTGTTCAAACATTTATTCATTCCCTCATAAATCCTTTTCGAGTGCCTACTAGAAGGCAGTGGTGTTTGTCCTCGATGCAGAATAAGAATCCAGTTTTCCTCAGTAAACAGACTCTCAGTCGAGAGTTGTCCAAGTTTCCTTGCTTTTCAGGCCTGAGTAAGGCATGAATTTAGGCTTGAATTAAGAAAGTATCACAATGAAATCCTTATAAGAAAAATAGAAAGTAGAGCTTATTTTTTTTCTTAATTATACTTTTTACCTTTTCAGTGGAACGTTTCAAATTAATAGAAAATAGAGAGAAAAGTATAATGAACCCTACATACCCATTAACACGCTTCAAAGATTATTAATTCATGGCCAGTTTTGTTTCGTCTATATACTGCCTCCCACTCCCCTCTTGCAGATTATTTTAAAGCAAATCCTAGACATATCATTTTATCAGTTTATTTTAGAGCATTTCTCAAAGATAAGAAGTAGAATTTATTTCTTAACCTTGTTTATTTTGTCTAGTAAAGGATACAGATCTCATTTGTATTCTTTTTTCTCAGTGGAAAACTGTGAATCATTTTCTGTCTGATTTAGGATTCTAGATGACATTGAGGTTTATGAAGAACAAATTTCATTCAAACTGGAAGAGCTGGTCACCATCTCTTCTTTTCTGAACTCCTTTGTGTTTAAGATGATCTGGGACGGAATCATAGGTAAGGCGAAGGAGTTGGCCACCGTTTGATCGATGCTACACACAGGGAGACTGTGGAGTATAATGCCAGTTGACTCTTGGTTTTGATGTCTGTCAGAGCTAATTAGAAATCTATATTTATTCACATACTTAGAAACTGTATTAACTCTCTATCTATGACCTCTTAAGATAGTAGTGGAGTCATTGGAGTCTTACTCTCCCAATTGTGCTTCAGGATTTGCATTTATGTGTCATTGATCATTACTGATGATTAATTTTGCTCTGAATCTCCATTAAGATAAAACATATGCCAGTTCATACTTCAAATTAGAGTCTCTCGAAGTATTTCCAGTTGTTCAATTGAAATCTCCTTAGATAAAAAAAGATCCTTTGGATGACATTCTGGTAAGAGATGGCATGAGGAGTTAGGAGATACTTAGGAGATACCCAGGTCCTGCAGGCTCTTAGAACATCCCCAGGTTGTCTTTTAATTCTTTTGGTTCCGTGTAAAATTCAGAGTGAGGGAGATCATGGATTCGTTGATGTCCAGAGAGGAGAGGGTTTCCTCCCACTCCCCTCTCTAGTTCTGGTCTTCTCTGCCAAGAGTGTGACTCTGCATTTGTTCCCCTACAGAGAGCGCCAAGGGTGAGACCCTGGAGCTGTTTCATTCTGTCCACGGGTGGCTGATGGTGCTCTATGAACGGGATTGCCGGCGGCGCTTTGCCCCCGAGGACCACTGGCTACGAAAGTGAGCACCAGGGACAGAGAAGGGCTTTATGGAAACTAGAATCCACTCCATCATGCTGTCAGCAGCAGAGCTGGCCAAGCACTCAGCACCTGTGTTCTCGGGCAGAGAGGATTTTTTGCCTCATCTCCATCCTGTCCTTTCATCTACATAAAGAGAGCTCCTGTTTTCATGAAGCACCTGTCAAGACAGATCACTTAGCAGTGTAGATGCCATACTAAATATGATTCACATTAATTAATGGTGACAAAGCCTGTTCACATTTAGCAAATGTTTCTTATCAAACTGGGAAGAAAAATTCTTTCAGATGAGCTGAATAACGGTATGATAGTTAAATCTCATTTTATATCAGGATTACCTGGGTAAAAATTACGCTAGATTTTTTGGAGGGAGAGGACAGGAATCCTCCTGCAACAATGAAACATATGCCATTGATATGGCATGCCACCATGTTTATCAGTGATGGTGCCAACACTTATGTAACTCTTGAAGCAGCAGCACTAGAGTTGGGATCAGCAAATTTCTCTGCAAAGGGCCAAACAATAAATATTTTAGGCTTTGCAACTAGACAGTCCCCATGGCAACTACTCAGCTCTGTCACTGTGGTATGAAAGCAGCCGTAAATAATAGGTAAACAAATGAGTGTGAATGTGTTCAGTAAAATTTTTTTTTGCGCAAAAACTGGCAGCAGGCCAAATTTGACCTGCAGGCTATGATTTGCCAATATGACCTGCCCCAGAAAATGATTTTCTTGTTTTAATTATCACAAGCCCATGTCTTTCTTCTTCAGGGATCTCAAACCCAGTGTACTCTTCCAAGAACTTGACAAAGACAGAAAACGGGCACAGCTGATTCTGCAGTATATACCTCACGTCATTCCACACAAAAATGTGAGTCGCACTTAGAGCTGGTTTCCTCGTGTTTCTTTCTAATCCACTGGCATTTCCTTTTTGTCATAGCAATTGAAGTGAATAAATGGCATCATTTGTTCACTAATGGTGCTTGGATTTTACTCTGCCTGAGTATTACAGAATGCGGAGGGTATAGGGTAGAGAAGGCAGGGTGGGACTGATAGTCCTGGTAGAGCAGGATAGACAGATGCTGTAGAGCACAAGCAAAGGTACCCCACCTTGCTAGGGGGTGGAAGTTTCCATAGGCAAATGCAGACTATGTTTAAAGATCCTGGAGGTGGAGATGGGGGGTGTAGTTGGGAGCCTAGAAAGTGCTGTCTGGCTGAAGAGAATATAAAAGAGAAAGAAATGAAGCCAAGGAGGTTAGTAGAAGCTGGAGCAAGAAGGACCTTATAAACAGAGGGTAGGAGCTTGGATTTTATCTGAAGCCATTTGAAAGGTTTTAAATTTGAGAGGCAGGGTCACAGCTATACTTTGGAAAGATCCTTCTGGTCCTAATAGAGAAGATTGGCTGGAGGCAGGAGATTATAGCCCTTTCACCTAGATTAGGGTGGGTCTGTAGGAGTAGAAAGAAGATCAAGAAATTCGTAAGGAGGTGGCACTTACATGCCTTGAAGAATGATTACATTCAGAGGAGGAAGAAGAGCAATTTAGGTGATACTCAGGTTTCTGGGTCAGGTACTCGGTGGTTAGGAGATCATTCCCTGTGGTAGGAGCAAGGGCAAGAACACTTTCTGGGAAATGGTGGTGAGTGCAGCCTGGAGTAGCTAAGATGTGAGGTGTCGGTGCCCCCTGGAGGCCCCTGGACCTATGGGTCTGGATCAGAATAGACTGGGCTAGAGATAGAATCCACATGCAGACAAGGCCCAGAAATCTCATAACTGCAGCTGTGAATGGGGACTAGGGGATCTGGGGTCCAGCTGGAGCCAGAAGACAAAGGGGTTAAAGCCAGAGCCCTGTGGAATCCACCACCTACAGAGCCAACACAGGAAGGAAAGGAGTACTCAGAGGAAGGGAGAAAACCAGAAGACTGGTGGTAACTAAATGAAGCTGAATACGAGCATGGTTAACAGAGAAGGCTAGGGGCATGTTTGATACCAGAAGGAAAGATAGAGGATAAAGACTGAGCAATAACTTAGGGATGCCTGGAGTGGACAATGATGGTGATTAATTGTACAAATATAAGAATATTTTTGTATGAGGGAGAAAAAAATGAATGTCAACATTGCAAGGTGTTGAAAATGGAATGGTATACAAGAAAAATGCAATCAATGCAAGCTGGGGTCTATAGTTAACAGTAACATGTTTCCATTAAATATAATAAAGTCTGTGTGCTAAGACTAAATGTCAGTAAGTGAGAGATATGGGGGAGTGGTATGGGATTCTTAGCAGAAGAAAAGGAAATGTCCTCATATAGATGGTGACGGTGAAGGCATGGCTATGTGATACCAGGAACCAATGATTTTTTTACTTAGGTTGGATTGTATGATGTATGAATAAAACTATTTTAAAATGAAAAAAAAAAGATATGCCCTCCCCCTCCCTTTTTTTGTCTCACAGATTAGACATATTTTCATAAAAGAGCATACATTACCGTTTGTAAATTCAGGCTCACTTTTCTGAGATACTTAATCCTGATACTGCTTGACCTTGATTCTGATACCTGTGTTCGCTATTCTTTACCCTCAAGCAGCGATGTGCAAATGGATGAAGCTTATTGGATTCTTATTGTTCCTGAAGGGGCCTCATGATGATTATTTAGTCAAATATGCTTTTGTTGAGGAAGCCCCTTCGACAATACCCCTGACCTTGCCTCTGATAGAAAACTCAAGCTTTGCAAGGCAGGCTGTGTATTTCCTTAGTCTTCTAAATGGAGAAATGTTTCTTCCTCATATGAAGCGGGTCTGCTTTTTTGTAACCTCTGCCCTTTGGTCCTTGAATAACCCCCAAAAGTGGAATCTCTAATCTATGGACTAAACCTTTTGAGATTTGCAGTCAGCTCTCATTTGCCTTCTGAGTCTCTGTTTTCCGATTGCAGCATCCTTAACATCTCTAACTATTGCTCGTTGGATGTTGTTTCCAGTCCTTCATCTCCTGAGCCCATACCAGTATGATGGTGTCTCATTGGAAACACAGCACCTCAAAGTGAATCTCTGTGCAGCTTGGGACTCCCTCAGTTGTCCCTGTGTGTGTGTGTGATGTCAGCCTTTTTAGGAATTGTAACCATCACATCTGCATAATATAGAATATATACTCTCTCTTTTGTATATCTACCATTCACAAACCATGTGCTGTGTCACCTAGGGTGCCTCAGGGTATATAAACATTTTGAGGGGACACACTGAAATCTCTTCGATGCCATGTGAACTGCTAGATCAAGGTAGTGTGCAGTTTCAACATTAGATTGTGCTATAGTCTTTTAGGTGTGGTAATATATTTGCAAAGCCAAATTTGAGGTATTGGTGTGATAAAAATCAATTACTATGTGAAAATCAGGAAATGATGGTGATGGTGTGCAGTCTGATGCCAGGGTTTTGAGAAGCTGTGCAAAGCCCTACATGTGCATGCATCCAGTAGTACATACTCGTGATTATTTAAGAATAAAATAAAAATACTTTTTAAAAATTTTCAATTTATGTGTACTGTTTTTTAAACAAAGCTACATAAATACTTATTCAGTTGTTAGGAGCTAATTATGTGATAAGTGAAACTGCTAGTTATTTATTTTGGCCTTGGGTGCCCTGAAAAAACTTACTGAGACACCAGGGTTTTGGTGAACCCAGAAAGTATGGGAACCTTTGAGACAAATTAGAATGACTTGAGTCTGGGCTATATTCTAATTTTTACCATTTTTTTTCCTTTGGAGAATTTTTGTTTGATCACCATAAGACTATTTGTTGTGGACTCATAAAATCCCCCATCTCCTTCCTTGGGAAGATAGGGCCCTTCCTTGTCTCTTAGCCTAGTCCTCTTCCCTGTGGAAGTTTGGCATGTTCAGGATCTCCTGTGGCCTGCTCCCATCTGAGGCTTCTCTTCCCTCCTTGGGGTACATGTGCTGCACTCTCCCATTGGACTGTCCTTGCTGCAAAACAAAAAAGGCATCTATGTAGTCCTTTCTCTCCTAGTAATGTTATGCCATCTGCCCTGAGCATGGAACCCTTCCCTTGTTCTTACTATAGTGGGTAACTCACAAAGCCTTTGTTGTTTTCTTTAATATTTTAAAAGCTTCAGTGCTGCCTGGTTCGCATGCCCAGTACTTTGTTCTCTGCTTTCTCTTGTAAGGCTTTATCCATCTCTGTGTGATTCACCTGCTGGCTGCGACTTAAGGCCTCTACTTTTGTTTCTGTCCGGAAGGCCTGAAGTGGGGTGAGGCAGTCAGGGGCCATGTATCGTGTAGAGTTCAGAAGCTCTGGGCTTGAATCCAGTCCCACTGCCCACTAACTATGTGACCTTGGGCAAGTCAGCTTTCTCATCTGCAAATTGGCGATACTGATTATTATTACCCCAGTGTCCACTGCCGTCTCTGAGAGAGCTGAATAAGGTCACCTCCACCTTCTCATACCCCATGGCAATCAGAGCTCTATCCAGGCTTCTGTGACCCCTAGGGGACCAGCATTCTCGTGCTCACTGTTGCCTCTGCAGTTTTGCTTCTGTGTCCTGTCTCTGACTCATATAAGATTGACCTATATGTAAAACTGGTCTTCTGCCTCCTTTGCTACAAAATTTCACCCTTGTTCAAGTGATTATGCCAAAGATTTGGGGGTTAATGAAGCAGTCATGACATAAGGCCAGATGGCTCATACAACCTAAGCTCACCAATAAGCACACCTCCAGCTCCCCACCCTTTGGCTTCCCAGCCATGGAGGAAGAGGCTGTGATGCCTGACCTCCACCTCACCCGCTTCCCTCACTGTGTCCTAAATCCACTCACTGCCTTCCACATTGCCCTGAAACCCAGGATCTTTTGACTGTTACAGGCTTGTAAACCAGTCACGTCGAGATGCCGTGCTGAACAGCAGCCCTTCCACGGTATCAAAGACCATCCCCCTTCGTCTTAGGAGGCAATTTTCTATTACAACCTTATTTACAGCATAGAACTGATGGAAGGATTAGATGAAAATGTATTAACTTCCTCCTACCTTTATCATGAACCCATTTTACTATTGTCATTAGTAATGTTAATGCTGTTATTATTTGTATTTAATAAAGTCATTGATTTTTCGGGGGGGGCGTCCCATAAAAAATAAAGCAGTGGTGGGACTCCTTTATTCATTCAGCTCCTTTTATTTGAATGTTATGACAGTGATTCTCAAATCCAGGATGGGGCAAAGGGGCTTGCAGTCCCAAAGGCGCATATTAGCATCTCGAGAAGAGGAGAGAGGGCTCTTTTCAAATTACAATTGAGAAATATTGCTGGTGGGACTATGATGATTGAGGGCACAGGGGAGACAGACAAAAGGTCAAGAACCTTTATACTCTAGGATCATTTAAAAATTTTCTGACAGTGAAAAAATTGTCTTTGAAATGTTTCTGTTTTTTAAATTCATAATATTGATTTCCTTTAAAAGCAGACACATCTATAAAAAGCAGCCTCTGTAACTTGTTCTGCTGCCATTTTTTTATGGTAGATTATTGACTGATTGAGGAGAATGATTTTCTCCTAGACTGTTTCTGGCGGGGCTCTAGCTGCAGCAAGAGCCACTCTTTCTAGAAGATTTCTTCCTTAGTATATATTCAACTGTATTTCTAATTCCCAGAAGTATTTCTGGGAGTGTTTACCATTCTCATAAGATACTTCTAACCAGAAGCACATTTTTAAGCATCCCATTCTGTTTCAATCTCATTTGACTTTAATTTTGGTAAATTTATAGAGTGTCTTTTAGGGATTCGGCAGTTATTGACCCTGTTTCTGGTCCTGCTTTTGCTCATTTCAGAGAGTTCTCCTGTTCCGAAACATGGTTACCAAGGAGAAGGAGAAGTTGGGGCTCGTGGAAACCAGCTCTGCCTCCCCTCATGTCACTCACATTACCATCCGACGGTCACGGATGTTGGAGGTGAGTGGGGGGTCCACGAGGCTTACTGCAAGAAATGTGTTCTGTAAAATGTAGGGTTTTTAGTGGATGATCTATTGCCTCTGAAGAAATTCCTGACATTTCTTGATCTAATGACGCTGAAATCAAGACTCTGGAGCAAGATAGAGGTCCTTTGTCCTGTTTGCTGTACTGAATAGCTGCTTGATGAAGCATGTCCTCAGTGCTAGAGATCCATGGTATAGTATTTCTCTTCCTTTACTCCATTTGGCCCTCAGCTGGAGCCTTAAACTTTTTGTGCCTCTTTGGAATGAGGAAGGAACTGAATCCAGCAGATGCACTAAAATGCTCCTATCTGTGCAAACTGCATTCATCCTAAGCAGGCACTTTGCACAGATTCAACTGTGAATGATGTGAAGTGTGAGTGTTAAGTTTACTGCGTCATACAAGGAAACACATTATAGGATGTAAGATCTGTAAGCTAGAAGTTCCTTATAAGCATGAAATTATATGATACAAATGAAGTGGCCCACCTTAGCCAAACCCGAAAGCCAGGGTTACCACTACATGGCTACTTAAGGTAAATTAGAAATAAGTCCCTGTCCTCAAAACACTTTACCACCATGTGTCAGAAAATTGTCATACTATATAGATTTTGTTAGAGCAAGGCCCTGCCTACAGTCTGCTGGAACGTTGTTGTAATAAATGTGCCAGCCTACAATGTCTCCAGTGTGTGTGCCCCACCCTCCTCCAGGGCTGTACAGTGCCCGGCCCACAAGGATGTGCTGGTCCTATCAGCGATAGAGCTGGTGACTGAGCCCCAAGTCCCCATTCCTAGGAGAGGCTTGGCTTGATTTATTTGTCCGTGTTTAGTCTTTAGGCCTTTTATCACACTCTGAGCACAGTTCCTCAGTAGCACATTCTGCAGCACAGGACAGTCATGGAGTTCCATGGCAGACATGGCCACACAGCCACCCCAGCACATGGCATTGGGCAGCACTCCTCCCTCCCTACGTGGCCTACCTCTGCCCCATAGTGAATCACACAGTGTTTGTGCTGATCCTTACTGAAGAGCTTGTTTTGGTTACCCTGACCACTAGTGATTGTCACCGAGATCTGCTGGGAAAAGACAGCATGTGTTAAGCATTTGATGTTTTCAGCATTCTTAAAAGTAGGGATAAGAAATTTAAATGCCCTCCGGAGCCCTGCAGGTCATGGGAATGAATGAAGCTGGCTGAGTGTGTCTCAGCACAGGAAATTTTGTTTGCCTCTTGGTCTGTATAACTCTGATTAAGAAAACAACCCCATGAATGAGTTGATAAATTGGCACTGATGCCTAGTCAATGTAAGGCCTGGCCTGGTAACCTCTGGCCGGAAGGCCCCCACCCGAACTAAAACCCGTGAACATCCGGGCATACAGCTGTGCAAACTCAGCCAATCAGGAACTGCCCTGACAAACAAAGGCCCCCCACTGCACACCTCCCGTAGTTATGCCCCCCAGCCAAGGCCTGTAGCTATGCCCCTGGCCCTAAAGCGCGCAAAACTCCTAACCTACCACAAGAGGCCCCATAGGCATTGTCAGCACCCCCACTAGCTAGCCTATATCTAGCCCCGCCGCTCCTAGGGGGGCACGACTTCCCCGGCCCGCACCCTGAGCGCCCGGACCCAGGAACCTCGCCCCGGGACAATAAAATTTTAAACTCGGACTCAGTTTCTCTGATTTCTCAGTCGGCTACTGTCTAAAACCTAACAGTCAACAGTAGAGAATAGTAGAGGGGTGGACAGCCTGGAGAACATGTGCCTCCCCTAAGAGAGGCTGCCTCCACTTAGCTCCACCCAGCTATTGCCATGTGGCAGTTGGGATCCATTATGCTCTGATATTTTAAAAGAAGGCCAATGTTCAGGGTTTTGTGTGAAATCCCCAAATCTTTTATATTGGAAGGTAGGTAGATTTTGGAAAGTCAGGTAACACCTGACTTCCCACCAAATCCAACCTGTGGGCCACCAGTTTGCACCCTCTCCTTTGACTCAAAGAAGGAAAATCCCATTGTGTTGTATCTTCTCTAGCACTTTGCTCGTTGGACCCACATGTCCCTCCGTGTCTCTCAAAGTCCCTGCTTCCTTACACCCCCAGCCCCACCACCCATCATACACACTTAGATGTTGCCAGAACCCACTAGAAGAGGATAGGTGTTATAGGCTGGAATTTGCTGAGAGTGGTAGCATCCCCTGGCTCCCTCTTCAAGTGTCATGGATCATGGGAAATTCACTTGACAGGCCATTTACTCTGGAAGCTCGTCAGGGCTGTCAAAATAGGGGTTCCTGTCTTGGGTTTTAGGCAGCCCACTTTCCTGTTTACTGTCTGTAGATCGTGTTGACCACTGAGCGCCCAATGCTTTTGCTTGATTTAGACACAAGGGGGCATCAAAAAGCTGATGTTAAACCCATTTGATATCCTGGGCATTTATCCTGTTTCCCTTTTTATGCTAAGTTTTAAAGGCCAGGCTTCCAGGTGTTAGTCTAAAGTCCTGCCGGACAGCATCCCTTAGAGGTCCAGGGTGAATTTTAACTGGAATTCTAGCATTTCACACCTGGAAGGACCTTAGGGACTCTCAACCCTGTTATCTCCCTCTGTTAAAGGCATAATGGAGGCCAGAGAAGTTTAGATTGTCAGTCAAGGTCACTCTGATATCTGTTACAGATCTGGGCCTGAGGGCCAGGTGTTCTAATTCCCAGGCCAGGGTTCTCAAAGTCTGCACTCTGCAATCCAACACAGAAGAGGAATGCCAGCCCCACTCTTACCTTCCTAAGGGACACATAATCCTCGAATAAGGAGGACAGTTCCCAGAGGGCAGAGGGGTGCAACAGGAACTGTATCCGAGGTGGCAATGACCAAACTGCTCTCTACAACTTTTTTAAGAGGATAGTGTGGGGCTCATCAAGCAAGATTGAGGCCTGAATCCAACAAACAGTCCTTGAGCACCACGTGCTACATTTAATCTGAGTAACCACAGGCACATCTACGAAAAACTTGTAAGGTTTAGGAGGCATCATCTCAAAGCAGAATGGAGTAAACCCTGCCGGCAAGTCCGGACTCGTTAGAATTCTCTGCCAATCCCCCCCTCAGTGCCTCGATAATGATCTTAAATTTAGGCAGAATGGTGTAATGCTGCAACTGCTGCATGGCCACTTCCCTTTAGTTCCTTCTTTTGGTTTAGCTTACTGGCTCTCAGACTTCGTTTGCATAAAAAGTATTTTTCAAGGTTGTATACTCAAAATCATGCTCCTTTTCCTACAGGTGACTTAGGAGATTTCAAAGGTAACTTTTGCCTTGCTCTCTGATTTTGGAGCCTAACCCCTGGATAAGAGTCTGAGCCACCATAGGATGATCCTTGGGATCACTAGGTGAGCATGAGCAAAATGTGATCAGCAGGAAGGTAGCAAGGGATCTCTAAAATAGGTCCTGCAGAACTGACCTCATTTGCTTTGTAACAAAGGGGCCAGACTGGCAGACAAGGGGCTGCTATGGGCATAGTCTAGTGTCAGCAAAACATCTGACAGTACTGCAGGTGTGGCTGAGATGGAGAAATATGGAGTGGCAGTAGGATGTTGAGGTTGGTTTGTAAATGGTTATATGTAATGGTATCTGAAGAGATTCCCTTCACCCTAGAGATGGAACCTCCTCTGTTGGGCCAAAGGACTCTAACTTAGGCCATGTCCTGTTCAGCACTGGTTTTCCTTATAGTTCTGAAATGAAAACCTAAGCAGCTTATGTATCAGCACTCCAGATGCCAGGAATACATGCAGTGACAGAATCAGCAACCAGGAAGACCTCAGCAAATTGGAACCGAGAAACTAAGCAAGATGGTTTGATAGGAGAACTACAGAGTTCTGTTTTGGGGGCCACAGGTGTTGGGTTCTGGATAAGGAGGAAGTACTGAATGGCTGCGTGTTTTGAGAGCCAATACAAGCAGAACAGTATGAGGCTTCTCCTAGGCCCTGGCCTTCCTGCTTCCTGCCTTGCCCCTTGCCGTTCATCTGTCCTGCTGCAAATAGGGAGGTTTTTCTAAGACAGGCCAACCGTGTCACTCCCTTGCTTAACCCCTCTGTGGCTCCTCACTGTTCTCAGGATAAAATCCAAATTCCTCAGCATGACTCTCATGGCGCTTCATGATCTGGAGAAAGGCACCAGGGGTTGAGTGGTAGAGGTTAATTTTATTTTTTGTTTTAGAGTTTGTTGTTTTTACCATGAGCTGAAAGATACTCTTTTTAAAAAGAGAGCAAGAGATCTTGCTTTCTTCCGCTCTTTATCTGATGGCCAAGAGCTTGTCTGGTTTCTCCTTCTTACTTACCTCTTGCAGGCAGGTCTCTCCTTGCCCTAGATTAGTAGCATCCCATCCACAAAATGAAGCTTTCCTTTTGACAGGCTCTCACTTAAAGGAAAGGACTGCTTTTCCTCCTGTGCCCACATGCCCTGACTTGCACGTTTGGTAATTGCACTGGTAAAGGCTCACGCCAGGAAAAAGAAGCCTTGAAAAGGGAAGTCTTGAATTATGCAGAAAGCCTTGGGTTCCTAATGGGCTGTAATTCTGCCCTTGACAGGACGGCTATGAGCAGCTCCGGCAGCTCTCCCAGCATGCCATGAAGGGTGTGATCCGTGTGAAGTTTGTCAATGACCTCGGGGTGGACGAAGCAGGGATTGATCAAGACGGTGTTTTCAAGGAGTTCTTGGAAGAGATCATCAAGAGAGTGTTCGACCCGGCACTCAATCTGTTCAAGGTGTTTAATGGGAATGAGAACAGGGTTGACGGCTGCCAGATTTGAGGTGACAAACGAGAAGTGAAGGAGCTGGGCTTACTCTTGACAAGACAATAAACCTCTCATCTCTCCCCATCCTTTTATCTTGCAGACAACCAGTGGGGATGAAAGACTGTACCCTTCACCCACTTCCTACATTCATGAGAATTACCTGCAGCTCTTTGAGTTTGTGGGGAAGATGCTGGGGAAAGCTGTGTATGAGGTAGGCACATTAAGTAGTATTGAACTGAAATGAAAAATTAAATGCTGAAAGAACCTCAGCTTCATATACATTTACATGATCAGGCCCTACCTGATCATTAGGATAGAGGAAAGAGGGACAGGAACCAAGATATATTGGACACAAATGCTGGGTGTTTTATACATGGTGTCTCATTTAATCTTCTCAACAGTCCTGTCATATGGCTGCTGTTATCTTGTTTTAGATTGAGGAAACTGAGGCCCAGATGTCTCTTGCCTGGGGTCTTGAGCTCGTTATGTAGTCAAACAAGCATTGGAACTCAATCTGACCTGAGCTCAGCCAGTGTGACAGAGCCAGAGCTCAAAACCTGGTCCTTGTTTTAGGAGGCAGCATTTTATAGGGATTTGTAGTTGTATTGTTTATTTGCGTAAGTGCCTCAAAGTTAGTCTGAGGTGCCAGGGAGTTGCCTACAGAGTAGAATAAGACTGTGGATGTCACCCGTAGCAGCTAATCAAGACTAGCTGTTCCCCTGCCAGCTATGCAGCCATCTGTGTACAAGCCACTTGACATCTGTGAGCCTCTATTCAATCATCAGAAAAATGGGGCTAATGGAATTTATGTCATCAAGTTGTTGAGGTTGACAAATGAGGATGACACATGTCAGTTATCTCCTAGTATACCTGCTGTCATGCTTACTGTTGTGATTGACAGGAACGGTATCTGAGTGTCAACTGCTCTGATCTGGGCTAAGGCCCACACAGCTCCTAATCCTTTTTTAATAGGAGCTAAGCTGGAAAAGGCAGAACTACCTCCAGTGGCCCTCGGCCCTTCCACAGTTGGAGTCCTGCTTCCTAGGGAGGAGGTAAAGCTGCAGCAGGGTTCATTAGGACTCTAACCTTTGTGGCCTTCCCACTGAGCTCACTTGGTTTCAGAACCAGGCAGGGGACCTTCCTTTGGGCCTGGGCTCTGCCGATCTAACCCTGGCACTAAGAAGTAAACCACCTGGGCAGCACTCATCTCATACCCAGCACTAACCCTTGAGAAGCCGTGATGCTTTCCAGACAGAAAGAGCCAGCAGCCGGTGCAATGGATGTCATTTCCAAGTTGAGAGAGAAAAACCATGTGGGGGTGAACATATTTTGACTATAGGCTAAGCCTACCCTGCTTTCATTTTGGGATCAACCTCTCCCCACAGGCCTCCCTCCCTGGTTGTAACGATATTAGATGCCCTGTTGAGTGCCTGCCCAATCTTCCTTCTTCCAGTCTTCCTTCTACCCTGTACTAGTTCTGGTTGGGTAACCTGGGCTTACCTCTCAGTACCTCTGCTGCCACATCTGCAAATGAAGACAGTTCCTGCCTCATAGAAAATTAAATGAGTAACCTGTACAAAGGAGTACCTTTCAGATAATAGGCACTCAATAAATATCAGTTATTTTTCCCTCCACTACCCCTTTAAAGAAAAAGAAAGTCCAGTTAGGATCTCCCTGGGCCTAGACCATGTTTTTCCTTTAAATGGGTAGCTACTACAAGACCCAGAAGAGGCTGCACCAGCTGGAAAGAATGGCTTCCAGTCTGTTGTGAATGTCCTACCAGATCTTGTCACTCTCTACCCCCCTTCCCTGCTTCCAACAACAATAGTACTTATGAGATAAAGTCCTACATTCCAGGCCCTGAGAGTAGTATGCATCATTTCATTGAGCCCTCAGGAACCTGTAACTGGCCATCATCGAGTTTGATGGACTCTTCTAAATCTCTCCAGTCCAGTCCAGGGAGGAGTCTCTCCAACCCTAGAGGCTTTGCCCTAGTACAAGCTGTTGGCATTTCTTCCTGTGCAGTAGCTTTTGGGCTGCATCCCTGCCTCCTGTATTTCTCCTTCCAATTCATTCCCTACAAAAAAGTACGAATCTGTCACTTCTCTGCGTAGACCGCTCAGACAGAGTCCATGCTGTAGCAGCCCTTCCTGCTCTGGCCCTGCCTGCCTCCCTGGCCTCATCACTCACCTCCTTTCCCTCACACTGTGCTGTAGTCAGACAGATCTGACGTCCATCCCAGGATCATGCCAGTGACTCTCAACATGCAGTGTTCTGTTAGTCTAGCTTAGGTGTTGCTTCCTCCTGGAAGCTTCCTCACTGTGCATTGGGTGCTCCTCCAGTAACCTGTTCCTGCCCTAGGCCTAGTACACATTACCCAGTGCTTAGCAGGGGTTGGGTCTGTGCTTGGGCTTTGCTTTCATGGCTTCATGTAATCCTTGTAAGGGCCTACATAGCGTCATACAGCCTGGCAGGAGGAGAGCAGCTGGGATTTGACCCCTGAACTGGGTAGCTCCCAAGCCTGCACCCTTCGCCACTCTGCTGTAATGTCCCCAGGAGACAGTTAGTCATATTTGTTAAATGATGGGGCAGTACTTTTCTCCAGATTGAAAACTTAGGAAGAATCTAGAGTTGCGAGTGGCTGCCTCTGCAGCCTGAGCTGCCCCTGAACAGAGGATTCCACTGAGGTAGATTCTGAACAGCAGAATTGCACACTTTTGTCTCTTCTCTCATAGGGAATTGTGGTGGACGTGCCATTTGCTTCATTCTTCCTGAGCCAACTGCTTGGGCACCACCACAGCGTCTTCTATAGCTCTGTGGATGAACTTCCTTCTCTGGACTCAGAGTTCTACAAAAACCTCACCTCCATTAAGGTCAGTGTGGAGTGCTGGGCTGTCTAAGTGAGAGCCAGTGTTAACTCACAGCTAAGTCAAGCACACAGGTTCAGCTTCACCCTGGCATTACATAGTGAAACGAGGTTCCCTGCCCTCTCCTGTCTTGCTGTATAAAGGGGTCATCTCTATAGCTGCTGTAGGCCCAAGGCCCCCTCTGAGCATTCCACCTTAGGACTCAGTACTCATAGCCCCCTTCCTGAAGTTGAGAGTGGCCTTTTCCTTTGCTTCAAGTAATATAGCACAGGAGCCAAAGGAATAGCTTTTAGGAGGAAAAAGTTGAATTCTTCAGGGAGGTAGCACCCCTCAGCCCCAACATTTCCTCTTCTTTGTTGCATTAGCGCTATGAAGGGGACATCACTGACCTGGGCCTGACACTGTCCTATGATGAAGATGTAATGGGTCAGGTAAGTTGGCCTGTTTGGCTGAACACTCCTTCCTTTCCATCCATTGGCTTCCTGAACTTGCCCTGCTCTTAATGTTTTCCCCAGGAGAGGCTGAAATGAGGAACTATGTCTGCTTCCCTTCCCTTCCCTCCCCTTGTCCATGCCCTTCTCCTGCCTTGCCAGGAAGTAGGGCCTGCCCCCCTTTCCTTCTCAGCTGACCTGGCCTTTGCCTGCTCGCCCCTTGGGGCACACTCCCACAGAGCCTCTGCATTTTTTCTGTTGCATCTTAGGGTAATTCCTGATGAAAGCTGGAATTCCCCTTTGTAACATTGCTTCCCATGACCATGCTAAGGATCAGGCTGTGGACAAGTAGAGGATTATTGCTTAGAGGGGAAAGAAGCCACCCGAGAAATGCCTCTGATAGAATCCTGTCCTTGTTCATAGTTGTCAGTAGAGAACAGATCAGGAAGAAAGGACCTTTGAAATCATGGAAGCAGAAATATTTCCTCTCAGAGTCACTCCTTTGAGATTTTCTCTGAAGTGTCCTCTCCTCCCTCTAGGCACATCCCAGTGGGGACATCTCCATGGTCTGAGGTTGCTCTAAGAAACTGCACCAGTTGCTTATTAGCACAGAGCTGTCTTCTTGGAGTTGTGCCTGTGTCACCTCGGAGAGGTCACTTATGCTCCCAGAGCTACATTTTCCTCATCTGAAGAAAAATACCATTTGCCAAATGGGAATCCTTGATGGGATTTGTGTAACAAATACTTTGTAAATGCATTTGGAACCCTGCATGCCCCATTCTCCTGAAGTGCCCTAGAGCCTGCTAGCCCCAAAAGGGCTATGAGAATCCCATGAGAAGAAAACCTTAAGTTTCCCCAACTCTTTGGCCTCAGAACTCATTCTTCATGGAAAGGAAGAACATCTCATAGAATCATTCTCTGAATAATATCACACATGAGGTGTTCCCTGAAACCCCCTTGGGAAACACTGGTCTGGATGAGTGTGGGATAAGCATCATTCCAATTTTAAAATTCTCTGGGGTGCCCCACAATATTGACACCAGTGTGTCTGTGGTCACTGTTTTCCCTTTCCATATCTTGAGAGTTATATTACTTTATGTTAGTAGAATTTATAATTAGCTTAACAATATATCCCTTCTGATTTTTCACAAAAACCTATTCATATTCTGTTTGCCTATAAAACTGTTCTTAAAGTTAAGGGAAATATTTGATTTATAGAGTTTTCAAATAAGTATTTTGGGGAGGGGGTAGGAGGAGTGGGGTACATGGACCAGGAATCCAACCCAGGTCTTCCGCATGGTGGCAAGCATTCTACCATAGAACCACTTTTCTTTAAAATTTTTTTTAATATGGGCAGGCACTGGAATCCAACCTGGGTCTCTGGCAAGGCGAGAATTCTGCCTGCTGAGCCACCATGGCCTGCCCTTTTTTTCATTTTTAATCAGATTTTGAGCTCTCCTCCTAACATACTTTTTAAAAAAGGAAATTTTAGTTTTTTCTCTAACTGCAAAAATAATGCAAACTCTAACAAAAAATTCATCTAGAAGAGAATAAAGATGAACATGAGAACCACCAGTGTTCTAGTTTGCGCCTGCTGGAATGCAACACACCAGAGACAGATTGGCTTTTAATAAAGGGGGATTTATTTCATTAGTTCTTCAGAGGAAAGGCAGCTCACTTTCAACTGAAGTTCTTTCTTACGTGGAAAGGCACAGGGTGGTCTCTGCTGGCCTTCTCTCCAGGCCTCTGGGTTCCAACAGCTTTCCCCTGGGTGATTTCTTTCTGCATCTCCAAAGGCCTGGGCTGAGCTGCAAGTGCTGAGATGAGGTATGCTGAGCTGCTTGGGCTGTGTTACATTGAGCTCTCTCATTTAAGCACCAGCCAATTAAATCAAACATCATTCATTACAGCAGGCACACCTCCTAGCAACTCCAGATGTAATGAGCAACAGATGAGGTTCACGTACCATTGGCTCATGACCATAGCAACAGAACTAGGCATATTCACCTGGCCAAGTTGACACCTGAACCTAACTACCACAACCAGTAATTCCAGTGTACAGAGAATACCACTGTTAATGTCTTTCCAGATTTTTCCTCCAGACATGGTTTTTTTTTTTTTTTTTTGCAAAAATACCACACTGTACATGTTGTTATATAGACTGCTTTTTTTAACCTTGTCAATAAATACATTTTATTCATTTTTTAATAGATGCAGTGTTCTAGTATATGGATGTACTAAAATTTATTTAACCATCCTAATGTGCTCTTAAACATCAACACATTCCACTTCGTGGCATCCTGAAGCTTCAATACAAATGTTTGAACAAAAAGAAGAAGCCTTTAATGTTCATACAGGGTCTGGTTGCTGATATTTAAGCCTTAGATTTTTTTTTTTTTTTTTTTTAAAGAGAGAGGGAGGAAAGGAAGGAAAGACAGAGAAGGAAGGAAGGGAGGAAGAAAGGGAAACATTTTTAAACATTTTCTTGTTTTATTATATTTTGTTTGTTTGTTTGTTTGTTACATGGGCTGGGGCCGGGAATCGAACCGGGGTCCTCCGGCACGGCAGGCAAGCACTCTTGCCCGCTGAGCCACCGCGGCCCGCCCAAGCCTTAGATTTTTGTGAGAAATGATTATTGTTCCCAAACATGTACTATTTTGATTTTATTATCATCTTGGATATTTATGTCAGCTCTTTCATCTCCAGGAAGGTTTATTTCCCCATTAGAATTCTCTCTAGTAATTACTCCCCATCTTCTCCCCCCAGCTTGTTTGCCATGAACTTATTCCTGGAGGGAAAACCATTCCTGTTACAAATGAAAATAAGTGAGTATAGCAATTAGATTTTTTAAGGTCACCACTTGAAAAGACTTCATCCTGGCTCTTTGGGCTTATGTTGAGAATTTATTAAGACAGATTGAAGTAGAAAGAGGCCATAAATTTCATAATTGAATTTACTGGTTACAGTTCATAGGCAGAAATTGTATTAAATTCGATTTGCAAAATAAGAATTGACGATTTATTTTTTGCCACAGCATTTCTAAGGTCAGAGGCAGCCTGGCCGCAGTGTTCTTAGGAATTTAATGACAGCTTTAGATGCAGACAGATGGACGCTGAGCCATTCAGGCGCGCCATCCTGAGCACAGAAGGCACGGAGGCGGAAAGACACCTTGGAGGGGCAGATCATTTTGGAATGATAGCATGTGGCAGTTGTATAAAACACTGTTCTTGGGAAGGAACAGTGATGAATTCAAATGCAGCAGACAGAGGTCCATAGACATGGGGATCAGAGGAGACTCTGAGGCTGGCAGCTATTGTCACAGATAACAGGCTTTTAGGAATCTATCATAACTGTCAACCTTTTCAGTCTCAAGAAGCAAAACCCCTCAGTGCAGCTGTCTCCAGCCAGCCCGGTTTCTTACCTAATTAAAATAGTAGGACCTTACATGGAGAACAGACAGTAGTAGCCTTTTATCAATCTATCCATCATCCCCTGCTGCCAGGCTCAGCTGAACACTTGAACTATTAATCTAAGCATCACTCCC
Organism: Tamandua tetradactyla; assembly: GCF_023851605.1. Classification (NCBI taxonomy): domain Eukaryota; kingdom Metazoa; phylum Chordata; class Mammalia; order Pilosa; family Myrmecophagidae; genus Tamandua; species Tamandua tetradactyla. The sequence goes on along the minus strand of NC_135331.1, from coordinate 21,884,352 downwards.
TTTAATGGCAAGTGAGAACTCAGTCCCACCTGGTCAGTTGTCTGAATCAGATATGTTACCATATCCAGTGTTCCAGTCCAGTGTTCCTGAGCATAATATTCCTCTCAGTTCTAGTTCTTTAGTCACTGCCTTCTTGGGGTATTTTTTATTTTAGACTGTGAAAATCATCAGGACAACAGACCCTATTCTAATCATGATTGAAAGATGCCAGCTTTGCCCCTTGGCCATGGGGCACTATTTTGAAAACTTAGAAGGGTCAAATACCTCAATTTGAGAGGAGCTCCCTGGGGGAGGAGTGTCCAGGCTCCAGTTAGCACAGAGGTAACTCCTGGTCCTGCTGCCGTGCGACCTGTAACCTTTCTGAGCCTATTTCCCAGTCTGAACTGAGGATCGCCATGCATAAGGATGTGAAGTAGTATGTGTAAAACACCTTCTGTGACATCTGTCTCGGGGAGGGGTTTAAATGAGAATGGGATCGTCACCATCGTCGGATATGTGACCTGTCACGTAGAGCCCACCACCTCTGAAAGGTTGTTTTGCCAGATGTTATAGCATGGGGTGTGATGGTAGATGCTGTAGGTATAAATAGCCAAAGGAAGTGGGTTGGTACAGGTTCTGTTGATGGACTGATTTCTGACCTGCACTGAAACTTCCTTTGTGGAAACTCATTTCACACACTACCTTTAAGCTCTTTTATGTTCTTAACTTAAAACTTCAGTATAAGGATGAGAGTTTTCAGTTCTGTAGCCTATTAGCCTAGAAAGCCAGTTTTCCCTTCCTTAAGGGTGATATTCCTGCACCAGTTTACTGGGTATTGAAGGGGAATTCTCTCAGGCTCATTCTCTCCCTCCTTTCAAACAGTATGTGGAAGGAAGGAGTGACAGTTATAGAAAAATGCACATGTATGTGTGCTAATGTGCTATAAGTTTGCTGCTGGATAATAAAAAATAAATAGAGGCACTTTCAGGATGAGTTATTTAAATCTTAGCATTATGCAATATAACAGATTTATTTGGATTTTACTAATTTGAAATTTGTGAGTTATACCTAGGCTAGGTTCAAGTTCTTTAATCTCTGAATAAATGGCTTGCTAAGAAATCAGTGATGCTGGCAAAACTTTTGGAATGTATTTAACCTGGTTAAAAGAATTACATTACCTTACTCAGTTGTAGATGAGTCCATCCTTTTCATAAAAGCAGACCCAGAGGACTTTCTGCCTGGAACTATTGCTGTCAGTTGCTCTAACTTCTAGTTGAACCTAAACATAACTCAACTGCATCTGTTTAAAACATTCTACAGGTCTGCCTTTCAAGGCTGTAGACTATTGGTCCACATTGGCAAAGTTTTGGTTGAAGTTTCAACATAAAATGATTTTTCACTACATAAAAGCTGACTGGAGGGCTGAATTATATATTAATTGCCTTATGTGCTAAAGGATGAGATTAAATAAATGCAAAGGTCAAAAAAACACCTTTGATATTAAGCACTCTCTCTCTTAAAACATATAATCACAGTTTAATATGTTTCTGGGTTTTTTTCCTCAAACATCTATTCTCCCTTACTCCCCTCCTCCCATCCCCAGGTAACTACTAATCTACTTTCTGTCTCTGTGAATTTGCTATGAAAGGACCCTTTCTTACCTGGAGAATGTGTCATCTGAATTTTGATGCCATTGGGGATCATACTGGCATCTGGCTCATGAGGTTTGGGGGAGGAGTAAATGAGGTCATGCCCTTAAACATGCCTAATGCAGGACTGGCACCCAGTGTGCAACTTGGGAGTGTAGCATTGTCATTGGCATCCTTGTTTTGGTGAAATGCTGGTACTATTTGCGTTTTTTGTGAAGTGACTAGTATCATCTTTTAATCCATTCATTGCTAACAGTCTGCTCTGTCCTGCTAATTTCATTGTTCTCTCTTTCTTGTTGGTGACAGAATTAGCTACATCCATCTGATGGCACATTTTCGAATGCATACTCAAATAAAAAATCAGACAGCTGCCCTCATTAGTGGATTCCGTTCCATTATCAAACCTGAATGGATCCGAATGTTCTCAGCCCCTGAGCTTCAGCGTCTCATATCCGGTGACAATGCGGAGATTGATCTGGAAGATTTAAAGTAAGGGGAAGGCGAGGGTGGATGGGTGAAATTTCTAGGTCTCCTAGAAGGCAAGCTGCTGTTCTTGCTGGGTGCCTTTTGGACAGTGGTTGCAGAAGCCTGTCTCTAGATAAACTCCTTCTCCCTGGTCACCAGTTGAGTTGCTTTGGAATTAAGCTCAGCCACTTACCTATCTAGACTGAGAAGTGGAAGCAGGTCTTGAGGACGTTGGGCTCTCCAAAATTCTAAGGCATGTTCTGTGGGATCTCTTGTTGGCTTCTGCTTGGGAACACAGGCCCAGCTCTTGGAACTTCTGGCCATTTAGCTTCCAGAGAGATGGGGTTACGAAAGTATGAACTTCTGGCTTGAAAGAGAAGTTAGTGATGTTACCCAGCCCGGCCAGGGTACATTGCCTGCCTGTGTCTGCGAGGGCCTGGGGAAGAATGTTGCTGAGCCCTTGTCTGGATTGTTTACAGGAAGCACACGGTGTACTATGGCGGCTTTCATGGAAGTCACAGGGTCATCATCTGGCTCTGGGATATTCTGGCCTCTGACTTCACGCCTGACGAGCGAGCCATGTTTCTAAAGGTATCTTATTTCTTAGTTGTGCATTTGTTTATGTGTACATTGATATCTCATAAGCCTAGAAGGCCTATTGGTGTTGTTTTTAACTAAAGAAAATACAGACAAGCAAAATTTTAAACAATCTACATTCCCACAATGTAGAATTTTAAACAATCCGTTTTCCTCTGTGTATTCTTCTGAATTTTTCTCCTGAGTGTGAAACCGTGCATATACAATGCACACATGCAGAATGTCCCAATTAAACACACGATTGATTAGGCTGATATAAGTGTATATTTTTGCAAGTAGAGTGGCTGACATTAACCAGTTTCTCTGTTCTAGTAAAGTTGTAAATGTTCAGAATGTTTCACCAATACCACTACTTTGTTTTTTTGTTACTAACATTAACAAAGTGCATTTTATAAAGACTCTGGGTGACACATCCACTTGTCTGTGTGTTCTAGATGTGTGTATATATTTCCAAAATTGGAATTACACCATTTTTCCCTCTGCTTTTTTATTTAACAGTGTATTGTGAACATTTTGCCACATCCGGGGCTAACTTTTAAGTGCCTTGAAATATCTTCCTTTGGGCACCTGGGTTTCTTGAACAATCTCTTTCAACCTCAGTTGTTGAGGCTACATGGAATATTACCACTAATTGAAATGGCAGCTGGTTTTCTTTCTTCTGTTTATCATTCAGAAGAAATTTATTCCTCACTCCAGTCCATCAGATACAGAAACACACTAATCATCTCCATAGTTTTCAAGAGATTCTGGATGGGCAGGTGGAAATAAAATAATCCCAGAAGTTGATTTTCTTTATAATCAGTTCAGTTTTTTCCAGAAGTGCTTCTCATAGGCAAAACAGTCTGCCGATCTGTAAAAACCTTGCGCCCCACCTCTCCTAGATAGAGAGAAAAGTCTGTGTCTCCTAATTGCATTCATTGCCCATTACAGCAAGCCCCAAGGATGTCTTTAGGTACCTGTCACCAAACCCACAGTTCCTTGTCATATGCTCACCTTCTTTGGTGGCTGTGAACAGGACCCAGGACTGTGTGAAGAAATTTAACTGTTGTACAGAAGTGGATATGACTGTGCTTTTTAAAAACTTAGTGATAGCAAAATATCTGGAGGCTTCCTGGGCCAGCTATCCCTTCTTCTGTCCTAGAATCTTCCTTCCCTCCTTTGACTAGCCCCAGTTCCTGTGGGGCTACAGATCTGAGGCCTGATCAAGATGTGCACAGGCACCCCCAGGCGCTGGCCATTCCACTTATGGCAGCTCCACACTTACTGAAAGACCATACACCCACTGTCTTCCTCCCAGGTGTGAGCCCCGCAGTAGCTCAGCTCTCTGCTCTGGAGGGCCCATCAGACACAGGAAGGTGGGAAGGGGTAAGAGGTGGCCAATGACCAGGAAAGGTGGCCAGATCCCACCTCCTCTTGTCTGCTCTGGTCTCACACACCACGTGCCCATCCCCGGCTGCGCCTTTTCCAGCCCCTCTCCAGTTAGCCCAAGGGCCAGACCTCTGGCATCCAGTGAACACGCTTTACCTTTCTGTCTTCTCCCCTCTCCCTGCCTTTCTTTATTCTTTGGTCTTCTCTGTTTCTTTCCCCAGTTATTCCCCTCCTACTTTAAAAAAAAAAAAACCCTGACCTTTTTTTTGCGATTAAATTTTAACTTTATTTTACAGATTTTGACATTTTAAAACAATTTGTAAATTAAAAGTTTAAAATTGTCTCTTTTATAAAGTCATAGCAAAATTATAGCTACTTTATTCGCCTGCCATGTTGGAGACCCAGGTTCATTTCCCAGTGCCCGGTGCCTGGTGCTTGCCCATGTCAAAGAAAAGGAAAAAATATGTACAGGGTGGGCCATGGTGGCTCAGTGGCAGAGTTCTTGCCTGCCATGCTGGAGACCCAGGTTTGATTCCTGATGCCTGCCCATGAAAAGAAAAGAAAAAAAAATGTATACAAAATAGTCATGAAGTTGAATTTAGCTTTTTTTTTTAATGCAATTTTATTGAGATATATTCACACAGCATACAATCCATCCAAAGTATACAATGGAAGGCTCACAGTATCACATAGTTCATCACCACATTCAATTTTTTTTATCATCACATAGTTGTGTAATCATCACCATGAGCATTTTTAGAACATTTGCATCACACAAAGAAAAAGGAAAGAAAAACATGCATCCCATACCCCTTACCCCTCCCTCTCATTGACCACCAGTAGTGCAGTCTTCCCACCTTTTTTTTAACCCCTTATTCCCCCATCATTTAATTATTTTTTGTCCTTATTTTTTTATTTTTTTACTTATCTGTCTATACCCTGGATAAAGTAAGTACCTGACCCATTTTTGAACCAAAAAAAAGCCTGTTTACTTATACTTTAAAATACATACAGACTCTTGCAACGGTGGCTCAGTGGCAAAATTCTCACCTGCCATGCCAGAGACCTGGGTTTGATTCCCAGTGCCTGCCCATGCAAAACAAACAAACAAACAAATACATACATACATACATACATATCTATTTTTTTAATGAGAACTTTCTAAAGATACCAAGTATTCATTGCCAAACTAGGTTGTTCTTATTCATAATTTTTTTCTTTCGTTAAATTGCCAGGAGGAGCAGTATAGAACAGTGGTCATGTCAGGGGACCTGAGTTCAAATACTGGCTCTGATACTTACTGTTCTGTAACTTTTTTTTTTTTGAGGCTGTTTGTTTTTTATATATATATATATTTTGTTACTTTTATTGTGAAATATAACATATATACCAAAAAAGCGATAAATTTCAAAGTGCTGTAACTTTTTTTTGAAGCTGTTTGTTTTTAATATATATATATATTTACTTTTATTGCGAAATATAACATATATATCAAAAAAGCAATAAATTTCAAAGTGCATTTTAACAAGTAGTTATAGAACAAATTTCAAAGCATGGTATGGGTTACATTCCACAATTTCAGGTATTTCCTTCTAGTTGCTGTAAGACAGCAGAGACTAAAAATAAATATCAATATAATGATTCAGTAGTCATACTCATTTGTTACATCCTTTCTCTGTTATAACTCTTCCTTCTCCTTTGACCCTTCTCCCAATCTTTAGGGGTTTAGGGGCTGTGCCCATTCTATTTTTTTCATGTTGGACAGGGTGTCGATAATATGGGATGGGGGGAGGGAGGGTGGAACTAGTTGTTCTTGGAGAGGCTGGCCCCTCAGGGTTTCAGGACTTATCTGGCCTAAGAACCCCTCTGGAGGTTGTAAGTTTCTCGAAAGTAATCATAGTACATGAAACTTTTATAGAATCTCAAGCCCTAGGTGTTCTTTAGGCTTAATAGGAATGGTTTTGGTTGGAGTTTGGCAAACCATGGTAGTTAGCCATAGCTAGCTGAAGCTTGCATAAGAGTATCCTCCAGAGTAGCCTCTTGACACTATTTGAAACCTCTTAGCCACTAATACCTTATTTTGTTACATTTCTTTTTCCTCTTTTGGTCTGGTAGGCATTGTCTATCCCAGGGCCAGGCTCATCCCTGGGAGTCCTCTCCCATGTTGCCAGGGAGACTTTCACCTCTGGATGTCATATCCCACGTAGGGTGGAAGATAATGATTTTACTTGCAGAGTTGGGCTTAGAGAGAGAGAGAGGCCACATCTGACTAGCTTTCTAACTTTGAGCATGTCAGCATTACTTCTGTGTCTCCCTCCTCTTCCCTAAAATAGGACTAATCGCAGTCCTAGCGTTAACAGCATCCACAGCGCAGAGTGAGCAGACGAGATGGGGCATAGAGCACTTTATTAGCTACTGCTGCTACCGTGAATATTGTGGAAAATAAAACCTATATTAGAATAATAATTTATCTTGTCAATACTTTATAAAAAAAAACTCTTTTGGACTCTGACACATATAAACAGTCTTTGAAGGTCTGGGGAATCTTACAGCCACTTATAACATTGTTTAACCGGTAATATTTATTTAAAGACCTAAACATTCAACTTGCTACTGAATTTTGGAGCACAGCTTAATATAAATAGCAGGTCCCTGTATCTCTTAAAGAAGGGTCAGCATTTTCGGTTAGTATGGAATTAAAGAAAGTGGTTTCTTAGGACTTCCCTATTCAGGTTTGCTACTTGGATTTCCAGGTTGGTCAGAGGCCTCTGTCCAGGTGCAAGCTAACTTATTTGGGGAAATAACACAAATGTGGCTGGCTGCCCATAGGCCCCACACATTTGGTGCCCCGAGAGGCCTGACTTCTGTCAGCACGCTGAGAACAGATCTGTCTCTCAGACGGTCCCCATAAGCCGGTCACAGAGCACACTCTGTAAACCAGCAAGCCAGGGTGCTTGTGGATGTGTTCTTGGTGGCCAGAAAGCTAAGCAGGAAGCCAGTGCTGGTCATCACCACCTGGAGTGTGAGAGAGGGCAGTCGGTGGTGTGAACCACGCCAGGGCTCCCTGTGCCCCAGCTCTGGAGCCTCTCAGCTCATGGGCACAGGCCTTTTTCCCAGGCCACACTTTGGTGGGCACCACCGCCTTCCCCCTCTCCTGTGCACCCATGGCACAGTCACTGTCTGAGGAAGGGGATTTCCCTCCAGTCCCTGGTTCACAGTATGTGTAACTCCTGGACTTGTCAGTAATAAGTTATCTAACAGCCTTTGGTCTGGTCCCAACAAATGACTAGTCATGCCTGTTGAGTGTGGAATTCATATGTTTCAGTCCCAGAGAGCAGAGCGCAGCACCCTCCAGAGAGATGTGAGATGTAGGCCAGGTCTTAGGCTAACTGCGCCTCTCTTTCTTCCCATACTAACAGTTAAACAGCGTTAATGATACAGTGAATAGAGGAAGCAGAAGAGCACAGCCTGACTGTAAGGAGTCTGTTTCTGATGGAGTGAGAGCCGCACTCTCGCCCCCTCTGACCCCCTCCCAACTCTGACCCTATGTTGTGTTGCAGTTTGTGACCAGTTGCTCCAGGCCCCCGCTCCTGGGATTTGCCTACCTCAAGCCTCCTTTCTCCATCCGCTGTGTCGAAGTGTCAGATGACCAGGTACCACTGCTGGGGAAAGAGTCAGCCTCAGTAGTGTTCTGTGACTCCCCTTTGGTGGTTGCCTGCGATGCCCACCATGGTGAAGGGCCTTCACCTCATCTATCTCCCAGCAAGGAGGGGCAGCCAGGTGGGAGCCAGGTGGGAAGGCTCCACAGTTCACATGTCAGAGAGCAGGCTGGCCGGCAGAGGGTGCCCGTAGATTAGAGAGTTGTTCAGGGGCCTCAGCTAGAGGTCCCTTTTTCTTTACCTCCTCAGGGAAGAAAGAGTACCTGGGGGCATTCTTAGTAGTTGTTAGTCTGGCTGGGACTCCAGATCTAAGAGGCAGCATAAGAGAGGGGAAAGAACAGGGTTTAGGAATACACAAATGCAGGTTTGAATGCCAGCTCCTCATCTGCCTGCTGGCTGTGTCCATCTGGGCAAGCTGCCCCACGTCTTTGAGAGCCCATTTCCTCATCTGTAAAGAAGGGTGGATACCTGAGGCACAGTGGTTGTTCAATAACAGTAGAGATCAGTGTAAGTGTGTCCCCTCCCCATAGAAACACAGTGAACTCTGAGTGTAGCTGCCTTTCATAATCCCTCTTCACATGTGATGCTAGACTGTCTTCAGCCTCCTGACTTAAGGGAATGTTGCCCCAAGCAACAGTCTGCCACAGGCCATGGGACTGGTGAGATTAGGGTGGAAGCATCAGGTTGTACTGTAAAATGTTTTGGCACCTAAAATATTTTTACAGTATTTTTGGCTCTTTAAAAAGTAGTAAACCAATCCTTAGCTGCTAACCAGAAGACCCCATTTCCAAGAGCTTACTTAATAAAGAGTCCCTCGTACAGAGCAGGAGGGCGCAGATAGGAGGAGACTGGATGGGGTGGACTCCAGGCTGCAAGGCAGATGCTCATAGGCTTCAGCCATACCAGCGTGGTGCCCTGCACATCCCAACTCAAGGCTATGGTGTGTGCCTACAGGACACTGGGGACACCCTGGGCAGCGTCCTCCGAGGCTTCTTCACCATCCGCAAGCGGGAGCCAGGTGGCCGTCTCCCCACCTCCTCCACCTGCTTCAACCTGCTCAAGCTGCCCAACTACAGCAAGAAAAGAGTCTTGCGGGAGAAGCTGCGCTATGCCATCAGCATGAACACAGGCTTCGAGCTCTCCTAGCTCTTGGCCCTGCCTCTGCCACCTGCCCTCCTACACTCTTGGACTACCAGGGACCTTCAGCTCCTAAAGGCAGCTTTCTTCTGGGAGCACGACCAACATGCCAGGCAACATCAGTCTCCAGCCCTCTTTATAGCCATGAGATTTCCCCCTTGCCTCAAGAACTTCAGATATACATGACGAGTCCACGCAGCATTCTCCAGGTGATATTAGGGAAAGGGAGTATTGAAAATAAACCTCCGGATTCCGCCAACGTTGGTCCTTTTCCCCTACTTTCCAGTGGCCTGAAGCCTGGGCCCCATGATTATAGAGGGGCTTTTCTTTCTGATAGTTTGGTCTTTTGTGAATCTCTTTCTTTCCTTAACCTTGTGGTGAGTGAGCTATGCATAAACAGTCCCAGGAATCCCAGGGGTCCAGAGAGGTTTTCATGACATGGGCTTGAGTCCACAAAGCCTGCTGTGTACAAGATCCTCTCCTTCCGTTTCTGAAAACTCCTCACTCAGGTAAGGCCTGGCCAAGCCTCTATGCACCCTATAGCCTCTGCCTCTCTCCCATCCACAGCAGCCTCCTTCTAGCCAGACAGGTCCACCTGCTCCCAGGGAAGCAGAGGAACCTGCTGGTAGGCCATGGGCACAGGAGTTCAGGACTCGGCACCCACCTTGAAGCCACATATCCCCTAGCGGCTATCCCCTCTCACAAGCCTCTCCTCAGATCCCCAGTCCTCCATAACCAAGCTTCCAGGGAATCGCCCCTGGTTTTGTCTCCCCCTTCTTATGCAAACACACTGGTATCCTGGGTTTGGGAGAAGAAAAACCACGGGCCCTTAAAGCAGCTCCACTTCCAGAATGTGCTATAACCCAAAGTCCCGGATCCCCAAGGGGAAACTTTTTTCCTGTTAATTTGCTCCCCTTGTTATCTAATGAATAAGCACTCACCTAAGGTGCCATATCCCAGGTGGGCGGTGGCTCTACTCCACAGTTGTAAAATCCCAAGAAACATGGATCTTGCCGCCCACCCAGTCCTCCACACAGGGAGGCCACTGAGTCCTGAGTACAGGCTCACCAGGTGGAGGAAACACATCCTCTAGGTGGGTTTTCTTTCTTTCTTTGTTTTCTCTTCCAACCCATTATGCTCCTCTGTCCTCATTCTTCACTTATATCCTGAGAACTTTATTCTAAACCCAGGGAATTGAGGCAGACGGCCTGGTTAGGTGGTCTGTGTTGCCAGCCATCCACCATTTCCCACCTCCTCTTCTTCCTTTGTACCCCACCCCCAAGACTGAAGCCAGATTAGAAACCAGGCGTGCCTGGCTCAATGGCCTCCTCCACTGTTGCTTTCTGTGGAGCCAGTTTAGAGCGTGTCGCTTTCTTCAGTGCAGCAAAGCACCTTGGAGCAAAGAACCTTCATGTTGGCACCAAAGCAGCAGGACCCATCTCCATGGCCTTCTTCAAGAGTATTAGCTGGGTCCGAGAGTCCAGCCCAAGTCTGAGTCTGGATATGGTAGAGCTTCTGGGCTTCTGGAGAAACTGTGTGTATATTTTACTTTGATGGAAAGATGGCCAGGACTTTAAATAGACAGCATCTTTTTATTATTATTATTATTTAAGATTTGTTAGAGACCTCTCATTCTATGGACTTGCCACTTTCCTTAAACACCTAATTCCTTTGAAGGTTTCTGAACATAAGCGTGCACTGAGCAGGTTTGTACATATCTTCTGGGGCCTAAGTAATTGCTAACCTGCAAAAGAAGGAAAAAAAAAAAAAAAGCCCCAGAACCAGTGAGAGTTTGGCGATAGAGTGGTTTATAAGCACCAAATCAACTTTATCTATTTTGGTTTTTTGGCTAGGAAAGGCAGTTTGTAGTTTCATTTAAAGTCTTCTTTTCAACATCTGGAAATATTGCACTGTCTAAAATACTGAATATGTACTTTTATAGCTGGTGTTCACATCATGATTACCATGTATATGACACCTTGATGGCTCTTGATGACTCTAAAAAGTTGTGATTTTTTTTGTTTCCATAGATAACTTATGGATTAAGATAAGATCAGAGGTTTTATTAAATTTGTACCTCAGCATATGATGTCTGTGGTCTGCTTTTCATCCCAAGAAGGAGCGCTTTCTGGCCACATGCTTGGGCAGCTCAAGAATGGATTAAAGAACACTTGGGTTTCCCACAGTGCAAAAAGATGCAAAGGTTCAAATAACAGACACCCATAGTCTCACGAACCAGAAGTAGCAGCTATTCACAGTTTGTCACATTTGCTTCCAGTCTTGTTTTAAGAAGTAACACATTTCAGATAAAGCTGAAGTCACCTTAAAGCACCATTGTGGTCCCATCTTCTCACCCACTCCCCAGAGTCGGCTATCATCCTGAATTGTGTATGTACCTTTGCAGCCCATGTTTCACACCATTAACTTACAAAAGTCGTATTTATTGGGGGAAAAAAGTCCAGATAACTCAGAAGTGTATGAAGTAAACTTTTACAGCCATGTTTGAGTGTATTTGGCTTTTCTCACCTACTGAAGATCGTCCTCTTCTTTGCGAGACCTGCAGCTCTATCTCTTTCCTGTCAACAAGGCCCAGGTTTATGCTCAGCATAGGAAATACCCTTCAACCTGCCAGGTCTTCTGTCTCTACCTTTGGTGGGCTCCCCCGCCTCCATGAGTCCCTCCTCTGGCCTGGGAACACCTGAGTTGCCGAGCATAATCCTTGGCCTCTGAAATCCTATCAGAAAAAGTCTTGAGAGCCGAAGGGCCCCTTTACCAGCTATCAGAATGCATCAGGACAAAAGAGAACTTGGCACCAGCATTTCACAAATAAAATACTTAAACCACGAAAGGAAAGAAATGCTGAAAACCTCCCAGAATACATCAACAGACTCCAAGTATGAGATATGCACTCACCTGAAAAACTATAGCCTTATTCTATGAAATTTTGGCTTTTAATTACAAGTCATCATTGCAAAGACAAAGTCTGTCTTAATAACTGGGAAACATAGATTTATTTTTTATCGTCATTAAAATGAAAACCCAATTTTAAATAGCTGAAAGGACTTAGAAATGCCCAAGAACACTTATGTGTTTGGGAAACACTGGTCCCCACTGTGTTTCTGGCAGCTACAAAGCCACTGGCCTACCTTTGTCCTTTTATTTTCTAATTTATCAAATGCCACCCTGCTAAAAGTATGAGAAGGTACAGACAGAGGGGCTGTCTCCAAGTCTCGTTAATGTGCAAACCAGGGCTACCTTAAGGCCTCAGACTTCTTCCTTAGAAACTTCTTAAACTGAAAAGAAAACCTGTGGGAAGTAGTTCCAAGACACCTTTCCAAGAAGCATGAAGTGGGCTTGAGCCACGGAGAGGTGTGTGCAGACCTCAGTCCACCTCTGGGCATCCATTCCTCATCTGTAAATCGGGAGTCACAATGTCTACTTCAGAGGGTGCTAAGAATTAAATGAAGTAATGCATACAATGCATCCAGCTCTGTTCATGGCACCAAATGAGCTTGCAGAGGGTTGTCTTCCTTCTGTTCCTCACCTTGCATTTGTAAAACTGGCTGCCCACGACCCAGCTGATCAGGCTCTGGGAGCTTCTGCTGCCACCAATGACTGCAAGCAGGGCAAACAGAAAGCGTATGCGGAGAAGCATCATCTGCGCTCTCTGTGGAATTTATCCAGGAGTGGGGAAGGAAAGCTCATTCCCTCCTCTCTATTTCCTATAGGGAAAGCGTCTGAGTGGGAAAGTACTTCTGTTCCCAGGCTGGTACGGCCCCAGGCCTCCTGACCATGCTTCCCCCCATTTCCGCCACCACCACCACCCCCTACACACACACACACACACACACACACACACACACACACACGCACACACACGCACGCGCGCGCGCGCGCTCCAGATTAGACTGGGATGTAGATGAGGCTGCGTTACAGGCCATACAGGATCCCCGCTTCTCTACGGCCTTTGGAGTGTGGAGTCTGAATGAAATTGCTTCCTTGTTATAATCACCCATGATCCCCAACATTGGCGGAGAGCATATGCTGAACGAGTTGAGTCTGACTCCAGAGCCCGAGATGAACTTGGGATCTTACTTAGGGCGCTAGAGGGAGCAAAGGCCTTGGAGCCCCCAGACTTGGCTTGAATCCCAACCCTGCTTCTCACCAGCTGCTTCTCACCCCTTGTTTTTCTGAGCTGTGGTTTCCTCCCTGATAAAACAGAAGTGGCAGCACCCATCATACAGGGCTGCTGTAGACATAGGAGAAACAGCCTAAAAAGGCCCAGCTTTTGTTGCTCTGGCTAGTCTAACTCGTGGCTACTACAACTGTCATCATTATTTTGTTCCTGCAGCCTAACCAGTATCTTCTCTAGAATCATGCTGGTTTTTCTAAACCTCTGCTAGTTAGGAGGTTCTGTTGGGTTCCCTCTTTGCCCCAGACCTGGCCATACCCCAGCCTTCCACTATGGCCCACAGTGCTGCATCTGCCTCCCCAGGAACTAGTAGCCACATCCCTGAGAAATATCCTCTGGAATAAGAACCAGCCTTGCTAAGGACACATGTGGACCACATTCTCTTAAATGCAGCGGCTGAGAGCAGCATTTCCCAAGCGTTCACATGAGTATGAATCAGAAGAAAACCTGCTCAAGAGCAGATCCTGACTCTGGTCTGGGAGGGGCCCAGATGCCACAGTCCTGCCAGGCTCACAGGCCTGCCCATGCTGCCATGCTCCGGACCACATTTTGTGGAGCAAGGGTGAGTGAGAGTGGGTCGCCCACTAGGGCCCAACACGCAGGCAAGTGGGACGAAGCCCTAGACTTGGCACCCAAAAGTGGCTCAGTACAGCCAATTGACTCTGGACCACTGTCTTCAACTCCCTGTCAGTAAAATAACCCCAATAATAACACCCGTCCCAATTATCTCACAAGGAACTCAGGGTAGTAGAAAGTGGGTTCTGGAGTCAGGCGTGGGTGCAAAGCCCAGCATGTCCACTCACTGGCTGCAGGGCTCAGGCTACCTCTCTGGGCCTCACCCTCCTCATCCGAGAAACAGGCATAATAAGCCAAACATTGTGGGGCTGAAAGAATCACATCTGTTTAGGAAGAAGGGGGTCTAAAAGGATGTGTACTTTTATTTTGTCAGAGATCGGTAAGGAATACATTCGAGGCAGAGGAAATTGCAACAAGACCAGATATGAAGGTGGGAAGTGGGAAGGACAGGAATGGGGGCATCATACAACAAATGGCAATGGCAGAGGCCACCAATACTGGGGAGTGTAACTGGCTCTATTGTGCAGATGTAGAGACCAAGGTTCAGAAAGGCGACTTGGTTGCAGGAGATCCCACAGCTAGAGGGTAACTGAGCTGAGCTTGAGCCCTAGGTCTGTGTGACTCCAGAAGTTCCTGTTACCCTCCACCATCTTTGCTGCCCACAGGGAGGGGTCTGTGTTAGATATTGTGCATGATGGGGAGCCCTGTCATTGGAGGCAAAGAGAGACCAAGGGGAAGCACAGTGCCTTTGCCCTCTTGATGACTCTGCCTGCTCTGGGCACCCACACCAGGCACAGGCAGCATCTTCCTTTCCCCACAGGCTGGCCCTGCTGACTCTTCCTGTGCAGATGAGAGAGCATCACCCGGTGTGGAAGAGGCAGGTGACGGTGAGCAGCTCGCAGGGGCCCTGGGGAATTCGGCTGTATAACTCAGATTGCTTATTGCCATTCTCACAGGTGGGACTGGCAGCTGGCAGGTGGAGGTGGCGTGGAAAGCCAGACTGCCCAAGAGGTCAGGCTCATATTCATTCACCCAACAAGTGGACATTGATGCTCCAGGCTATGCCAGGTGCAGGGTACAGTCGGGAACTAGATGGACTCCATCCCTGGTCCCCACAGAGCTCACAATCTGATGGAAGACAGTTATTATTTCACCCCAGGAGTAAATATCCTGTGACACACTGTGATCACGTATCTCCAATGCCTCGTACTACACTGCCATTAGGCCCACTTTATAGCTGGGGGAAACGGGCTCAGAGATGGTTAAGACCCTCTGTCCCACAGGCTGTAAGTGGCACAGCCAGGATTCGAGTCTGCCAATCTGAAGGCCTTTCTTGGTTTGAATGGGCAGTAAATGGGTGCAGGACCCTGCTCAAGCAAAGACCAAGGGGCTGGTCTGTCCCTTATCCAGAGCCTGCTGCATTTGCCTCTTATTCCCATCCCATTTACTCTCTCAGATGCTACTGGAAATTGGCAAAGTCACATCCATTTTGCAAATGAAGCCCAACAGCATGTGAAAGGACATGCCAAGGACCCCAGAGCCCTAGTTTCCCAAATCCTGGCAAACCAGAAGTGACTTAGGCTGCAGAACAGCAGCGGCACCAGGCATCGAGGGACCTCTCCTTGAGCTCAAATGCAGAGCTGGATTGAGGCTGTGCCTGAGCGAAGAGCAGACCTGCTATGTTGGATTTACCACCACCACCAGGAGTGGGAGCAGGCTGGAGGAACTGCAGGGACTCTCATCACTTCCTTAGCTCATGCTCATGTCCCAGTGGACCGGAATCACTCTCCTCACCAGCTGAGGCAGAGACCCAGGTGGAACAAGATCAGTGCCCACTCCAGGCACGGCTCCTTCACTGCTTCTGGGAACGTTACATTTGGGACCACAGGTATCTCCATCAACCCCCAAAATATCTTACTGATGACAGTGACCTTGCCCCTGCTTCCACAGCAGGGGTCCAAGTTCCTTGGTCTTCGCTCTTTGCAGTACAAATGGCCCTTGGTAAACAGAGCTGGCTGCTCTGGTCCCAGCAGGTGCACAAACTTTGAAGCTGAAAGGTTGGAAAGTGTCTCCTCTTCAGGGGTGGTCTCTATCAGTCAGCATTCTTAAGCTGCAAGCAACTGAAACCACTTCTGCCTCACTAAGGCAGAATGGGAGTTTACTGGCAGATCATGAGTGCAGTAAGGCAAATGGGAGCCAAGGCAGTTCAAGAGGCTTGGATGGCAGAGATTGAAGCTCGCCCTCTTCAGGGCACCCAGCTCCAATCAGTCCCTGTCCTCGCTCAGTGCACACCCGAGTCAAAATTCAGGGAGAGAAGGTAGATGGGCAACGCACTGATGACTCTCTTCCATCCATTCATTCAAGGAATAGTATCAGGCACCTGCTATGTGCCAAGCACTGGAATACATTCTACTTTGAGAGACAAAGACACCAAACAGAAAACCAGTAAGATCATTTCTGGTGTGTTGAAAGTAAGACAAATAAAAAGTCCCGTGGAGATTGTATCCCATGAGGAAAAGTAAATCCCCAAAAGGGAACTGAGGCATTATTATTAAGAGGGAATGGATGATAGTCCCCAGACGCAGCATGTCCCAGAGAGGAGTCCAAGGCTTCCAAACCCATTCAGGCCAGGCAGTGGTAAAGATTTGGGTTTCGGTTTAGACAGACTAGAATTCAAGTCTAACCTCTGCTTCTTCCTCCTTACAAGAGACTGAACCTCTCCAGTCTGAACAAAGGAGATGGAAATTCTCCCATGTAGGGAGGCTGTGGAATAGAATGTAGTGACACGGTCAGTGCCTGGTGTGTACAGTGAGCACTCCGAGTACTCCCCAAACCAGGTACCTGGTCACATCCCGTGTCTGTGTGCACAAGGTGGGTTGCCCAAGCTCAAGGTAGGGGCCATGTCTGCCCTGACCCTCCAGCATCGTCAGTAATAGCTTTGGTCTCCCTTCACTACTTCCTCCTTTTAGATAAGAGTTAGAACTACCCCTGCTTCCTGATGGCGTCCACCTCTAAGTAAAGCCCTGCTTTCTCTAACCCTCCCCCAAATCACCCAACACAGGCCCAGAGAGTGCTTCTTCCTCCTTGCAGCAAGACAATAAGTGCAACTTGGTTCGACTACAGACATGTTCTGAGTGATCTCTGGCTGGAAGGCTTTGCAAAGTGTAAACCAAAAAATATCCCCATAAACACAGTGTCCACCTGGACTAAACGCAATTCTTTAGGGCAGGGAGCCTGAACTGATTTCCTGGTCCAGCAGGGAAAAGCATCATAGTAAATGGCGGGAAATAATAGCCCAACGAAGTTGGCTTCTGGAACTACAGCACTTAGGAAAACCCTCTTGCTGGCAGGGGGAGGGATGGACATACGTGACAGAAGTTGGAGGTGGGGTGGGGGTGGGAGATGTCACATTTCTTACTTGCTTTAATCTTAACTCTGCGTGCTTTAATGTGAAACGTAATTACATATTCTGAATTATGGTGTGAGCGTGTCAGGGCCGACTAATTAATTAGTCAGATTTATAAGCATTTGGTCCTCAGAGATCTGTGACCCTGATATGTCACCTCGAAGCTGCAGAGAAATCCCTCTCCTGCCAGTGTGTTTCCTTGGGGAGCTGCAGGGTTGGGAGGGCTGCTTTAAGGGCTGCTTTGGAAGGACAGTCTGACCACTCTCAGGCAGCCTGGAAGCCATAGCTGACTCCAAAGCACCCACCCCTTTGAGATCTCAGGGGGGTTTTGTCCTAGGGATCCAGAAATGTCAAATGCAACCCACCTGTTCCCCAGCTTCCTCCTGAGGCTGTGGTAGACACGACTAATGGATTACCAAACTCCTTCCTGCTGTATGTGGACCCAGCCTCAGACTCCCCTCTCCACCGGGCCCTCCAGGCAGCCGCTGCCAACCCACTGGAAGGGGCATCTCTTTCTCACCCCGGGGATAAAGCCCTTTTCCCTCCTTTCAGCATAACAGCGGGAACAAAAGCTCGATTTTGATGCAGAAGGCACGGGTTGAGGGCTGGTTTTGCCATTTGCAGACGTGACATCTTGGGCTCATCACTGTATGATTAGAGCACCATTTTTTTTCCAGGTTAAATTACAGTGGTAATCCAGGATGACAATTTAGATAATAAATATGAGAGTCCAACTTCCAAGCCTGTACAAGTTAAAGTTGCAGGAGCCAACAGGGGATAAAGAGTGATACCAACACCCTCGAGAGCTGTGTGAAATGCTGGCACAATTATCCCCTGGGACCCGTCAGTGGGGCCACTGTCATTTCTCTTCCCTCTTCTGGTGCCCTGAAATGGAGGCCAAGCGTCAACATTCAGGCCGCACAGGGGCTGGGCCCCAAGCAGCCAGCTGTGCCCCCCAGAATGAACAGAGTGCATCCCTCCAGGCTACAGGGCTCCAGAGGGTTCCTGGAGCTTTGCTCACTGGAGGGCGCCCTCCCCATGGGCTGGGGAAGGTGAGGGGGTCTCAGTCCATCCCAAGGGAGGTGGATGGTTTATCACAGGCAGAGAAACCAACTGTCAGTCTCTCTTCTCTTTTTCACACTGTTGATTATACAAGTAAGCCTTTGTTAAATCCAACCCCAAAACTGGAGATAAACAAAAATGAAATTAAAACCACCCATATTCTCACAGTGTACCGATAAGTATTACGAACATATGGAATGGAATGGATCCTTGCATTTTTCCTATGGTCTATACACACACACGTTTCTTTTACAGAATTCGGATCTTCCTAGTCATACCATTTTGTAACTTTTTTTTCAATTAGTAGATGGCGTACACTCTTCTATGACAAATGTATAGAAGACACCATCGTTTTCAGTGGCTCCATGACATTTTTTTTTAATAGCCCCTTATGGTTAAACATTTTACTTATTATATAGCTTCCTATTGTCGAACATACATTTCAGTTTTTCATGGTAATGAGCAACACCGCGCTGAAAAAACTCTTATAGCTCCATGTATGTGCCTCTTACAAAACCCCGAGACTGGAATTGCGGGTGGTAAGGGACCTATTCCAGGACTTGAAGGCGCAGTGCGAATCGCCCTCCGGCAGGTGGCACCGATTTCCACAGCCCCCATCAGCGTGGGGTCAGTGTCTCCCCCGCACCGTGGTCTGCGGGTGGAGAGATGCCGGCTGCAGAACTCTCTCCAGCTGCTGGGCTGCCTGGAGATCAAGTTCCTTCTCTCCCACGCTCCAAATCAAAGTGCCTTCGCGCGTCCACTACCGGGAGGGCAGGGCGCCCGAGCCCATCATCCGCCTTCCCCGCGCACCGACCGGCCGCCTGGCTGGGTTTTCTCCCCCAGCGAGGCTGCCCCTCGCGGTTCGTGGCGGGCCGGCGCGCGCCTGAGTTACAGCAAGCTTTATTTCCTCTGCGGCCCCGCGGAGTTAACAGATGTATGCACGGCTGAGGCAGTCATGCGGCAAGAGACTTTGGGGCCAATCCTTCCCGTCCTGACAGTGCGTAATCGAGGCAAAGCCATAAATTTTATAAACAAGAATAAACGACCCTTGGCAACATATGCCTGCTCGACCCTTCCAAGGTGATTGTAAATAAAGGAAACTGCTTGCCGGGAGGGGTCCTGGGTGCTGCAGATGGTCAGTGATGAGGACTGGGCGTCACTGCTGGGGGAGCAGCTGCTGGGAAGCTGTTTCCATGGGGCTGGGTGTGGGGAGAAGTCATCCTGTGATCCTCGTTTATTCATTCGGTTCTTGGGGTATCTTTTGGTCCTGTGCCTGTCTATCACTCTTCCTAGGAGAGACTGCTTGTCGCCAAAGCAACCAGAATGCTGGCAGGAGAAGCCGGGCCTCACTTCATTGTCAGGTTACGTCATGGCCAACTGTCCCAAGAGGATCGCCCTTTGGGAGACCCGCCGCGGGGAGCAACATGCAGAGGTGAGAACGTGAAGGTGGACAGATGCCAGCTCAGTCCGAGTTCAGTCTCCTATTCACTGTGGGACAGCGGCCAAAGTGCCCTCCCCCTGTGCCTCAATTAACAATCAGTGATGCCAAGGTCTGTCTGATGGCCTGTTGTGACTATGGTGTGTAAGAAGAGCTCAACCGGAGCTCAGTAAATGGCAGCTTTTGGTCAGTGTTATAACCATCATCACCTCAATGGCCATCGTGTGACTCTGAGCAAGTGACTTCGCCCCTCTGAACTTGTTTCCTCACTTGTGAAATGGGGAGAGAAACCGTACGCGCCCCATCAGGTTCTGAGAAATAAAACCGAGCAGACCTGGCACTAACTAAGTGTTGAGTGCTAGTCATGGCGTTTGGAGACAAAGAGCCCCGAGTTAAAGCCCAACTCTACCTCTCGGAATCGTGTGACCTTGAGGAAGTTATTCCTCCTCTCGGGGTCTCAGCTGGGGATGACGATGATGATGGTGGTGGTAGTGATGAAGATGATGACGATGTACTACCTTCACTGGCTGTGGAGAGAAGTAAATTAAATGTTGCATGTAAGGTGTTCGGCAAGATGCCTGGACACAATCAATGCTCAATTAGGAGCCATTAATATTTACTTAATTTCTCTTCCCTGGACCTTAGTTTCCTCCTCAGTAAAATGGGATCCCTCTCGGCTCTCACTGTTCTGTGGCCATTCACTCCCACTTCCATTTTGGCAAGGTGTTCCTGGAGCCACGTGACCACCCCCATCCAGAGGCACCTGCGTCTCCCCACCTGGTAGGAAAGGGGAGCAGTACTTGCTCAGCAAATCTAAACCAACCAGGATTGCCAGGCAGTCAGCAGTAATACAACCAGGGCCTGAGCTATTTGAAAAGGAAATACTTGATTTAAATGCAACAGCAGCAGCTCACAGTTCAAGGGTGTGACTATAGGAACCCAACCCCTGCCCCAGAGAGACTGCTGGAAAAGAGCCTCATGAGTGCGGACATAGCTCCCGGAGAGGTAAGAACAGGGATCCTTACCTAGTTCTGCAGACTTCCTAAAACTATGTGCAAGCTTCTAAACATATTTTCATCTGTCTAGGGAGTGTGTGCACATAGCTTTCATCAGAGTTCCAGAGGTGATGAAGCACAGCTTTAGAAGCTTCTGATTCCACAGAGTGGGAGAATATGAGGGACATCCCAGTTCTTTGGGTCTTCCCAACCTGCCCACCCCATCTCTGCTTGGGCTCAAATACCATCTTCCACAAGGAACTTTCACAGAAGAAAAACCATCAGCCAAAGTACATTAAAATTGCTCCCCCAGCTGAGCTGCAAAGGTGAATTTATTCCTCTAGATGATCAGAAAGGACCAGCTTGGGTCCAGAATTGCCAGTGAGATGCCCAGGCCCCACACTGATGGGAAGGACAAGCAACAAATCCTTCCAAAGGTGCTGATTTATGTAGCATTCACATGGAATTTATTATACACAGAATCGTATTCAATTAAACTTGAAGTGTGTCTGGATTCTTAAAGGTTCAGTAGCGATAACTGAGACAAAGTGATCGTAAAACTGGATGGGCTGTTGGAAGAAGGTATCCAGGAGGAGGAAAGGGTGACATTGCAGTTGACAGGGGATTCGGAACCGAGGATGTTTGTCATTGGGATGCATCGCCAGTTCAGGATGCAAAAATTACTTGGTGAAAAATGCACATTAACAATAGCTATGAAGTATCATTTAAGGGAAACTAGGTTGAGAAATGAGACAGCGGGATCTATTAGTGCCTGGGGCTGTTCGCTGCAGCCCAGGTTGTGATGAAAGTCACTGTTAAAGAGCAACGGGGTGTAAGGCAAGGAACGATGGGCCAGGAGTCACGAGTCATGTCTGGAGCCCATGTCTTGCCACTGAATTGCTGGGACAAGGTGGATCTCGTCTCTGAGCCTCAGTTTACCCACCTACAAAGCTGGGAATTTCGAGGGTGCTTCCTTCCAGGGTTGCTGTGAAGTTGAACTGATAAAGGTATGTGGAGCAATTGCTTGGTGCCTAGCACACAGCAAGCACTTACCAAATGCTGGCTGGTGGTATTATTGTGGGATCATCTAAAATGGAGGGTGAGACATCAGCCTGGTTACCGGACCAAGTCTTGATCCAAAGAGTGGGACCCAAGCTAGGGAGAGACAAGCGAGGCACTCACCTTCAAGGGAACACCAAAAAACTCAGTAGGCAAGACAAGTTATATTTTAATACAATACTTTTAAAAGCTCAAAATAATGCAAAAAAAAAAAATACCTCATGATGAACAAGCTATCACAACTTACAGACGGGCTGTTGTTTTGCAACCCTGCATTACTGTACAATGGGGCCATTTGTGAGAACGGACCGAGCAACGCTGGCTTCACGCATTATCATGTTTCTTGACTGCAGAATTTTTACTAAGTTTTCCCACTTGGTTCAGAATATAGGAAGATATTTTGGAAAGTGATATTTGCTATTTTGCCTCGGGCTTCAATATGGCTTGGGGTGGTATTGCCACAGAGCAAATGTTTCAAACCAACTCATCCTCTGGGCCCCCCAAGTGAGGCTTTTTTGTTTTTTCCAAGGCTGGAGAAACACTTCCAGAGGTGCTGAGTCTGCCCTGCATCTGGGCGGCTTCTTAGGAAAATGTTTCCCAGTGAGAAAGAAGAGGGAGGACGTAGGGTCCGAGCGGTGGGAGCCAAGGGTTAATGTCCATCCTGTGACAGCCTGTTCCCAGACAGGGTGTTGTATTTACTTGAAGAGCTTCCCTCATATGCTTCCCTCATTCCCTTTACCATAACTAGGAGTGTGGGACTGTGGTTTCATTACACATATCTGCTCCTCCCAGGGAGATGTAAGGTAATGGCAGATCTGACTGACCCACTGTAAGCTCTTAGGACACACTCCTCCTTGGATGAGCCTTTGGGTGCTTGGATGGAAGAGTTCACAGGAATTAGCCTTTCTGGAATCTACTTGTGCTTTTACTTGCCATTCCCAGTTCTGTTTACAATGAACACCTACTGTGTGCCAGCCCTGGTGGGAGGGACAAATGGATAGGTGGGGAGGGGCAAGGTATCGGACAGGGCCACTTCCCGGGTATATTTCACTCACGGGTCATGGGCACCTCAGCTGCCCTCTCCCAGGTGTAATAGGGCCACAGCAGCCAGCCAGGAACCGAAGGATCCACAGGAGACGAAACCTGCCTATTCCTCACACAAAATCAGCAGGTGAGGTGGTAAGAATGGTGGCAAAAATAGACACATGACTGATATTTTAATGTCTGCTGATTTGCAGGCAAGAACAGTAGAGAGGCTGGCCTTCCTGGGCTTAGCATGGTGCCTTGTGGGAGTTAATAAGGGATCACTGGCCTGAATCCACCACACATTTTCAGCCCTGCAGTCTGCAAGAGCCTCCCCTTCTGAAAATTCACTTCCTGCAATTAGCAGGGTGGAATCTTTAAGTTCTCAGGTTGTGTCTTAGCCCTTCATAAATATCCCCCTTCCCAAGGACACAGCTGGTGCTGTCAGTCCGTTCCTTAGCAGGGGGGAGCAGTAGTGACAACTGAAATAAAATACAGCCGTGGCATGGATTCCAGAGGCAGGAAGCAGCCAAGGGCAACATCAGGAGGGCCTCATCCATATCAGCCTTGTCGGAAAGTGAAGACCTCATCTTCTCAAGGCGGCTGCAACTCCAGCTTGGAGCTCCACTCCCTCTTGCCTAGGCAGGAAAGGCATCTCTCAGGAGACAGAGGTGTCTCTCCCCAGGGTCTCCATCCCTCGAAGGAGGGAGCCCTTTTAGAGAGGATTCTCCAAGGTGAATCCACACCCCCCCGCCACCTTCAATCCAGGACGAGTGTTGCTGAGGCCTCGCCTGTAAATCTGCAGTCGTCCTTCTTCCCGCACTTGGAAGGTGATGGGTGACTCAGAGGTGACTAAACTTCCAAATCCTGTATGCCTTCCCCTTTATAAATGTGACATTTAAAGCCCCTTTGGCACAGGTAAATCACAATTACACTTCCAAAGGCCTCTGGTGTCATTCCAAATCCTGGCAGTGGGAGGGCTGTTCCTCTTTCTTTCTCTCTCTCTCACACACACACACCTTTTCAACTTTCATTCTTTTTGGCACAGCTCCTTCTCATTCCAGCAACCACCTTCCCTTTCTTTTCGGCAATACTGAATTCCCAGTTCCCTAACAAGACCAAGGAGCACCTGGGGCAGAGAGTGATTCTCTACCAGCCACAGATCCTTGAGGGAAGTGTCAGGGGGTCTGGGACAAAGCTGAGTCTGGACAAAAGACCAGCTTCTAGCTCCTTGTGAGAACTTCGGGAATCAGGACACTGGATGGGCAAACCCTTCTCTTCTCCTCTTCACCATCATGATGGAGGGGCTGAAAAAGCTTCCCCAGGCCGTTATTTCCCAGTACCTCAGCTCAGTCGAATCGGTCATTTTTTCTTGTATATCTTTTCTTGATTCCCCTCCGTCATGGCTGTATATCTGGCTAATGTGAAGAGATAGTCGCTGAGTCTGGAGGGGGACAGAGAACCAAATGAAACGATTCTAAACGAGAGATCAGTGCCCCCATGTTGGTCTTCAAGGAGGAAATCTGAGTTACACACCCCCGGAGCAGCAGGCAGTGCTCGGCGGGCCTGGGCTCTTACGGACAGCACCCGAGACGGACCTTCCGTGGGAGCCAAGGTTCGCTGCCCCCGCCCTAGCACACCACCCTGCTTCGCTGCCTCTCCACCTCAGTCCTGCCCCGAGGCCATGCCACGTCCTCCCAAAACCCTCCCAGACGCAGGTGGTGGTGAATTCCCAACCCCCGATTCCTGGCGGCCCCGCCGGCGCCTCTCGGTCACGGTGGCAGAGCTGCCACCCTGGGCACCGTTCCCCGCCGTGGGCTGCATGCACCTGGACGGCCACAACGCGCTGCTTTCCCATTGGCCCCGTGCGGCCTGCTGGGGCGGTGAGCAGCTGGGAAGACAAATGGAACCCCTTCTCACAGGGGGTGGACACCCCCAGCTCCACTCCCCTCGTGCCCGCTCCTCTCCAGGCGGAGGACAGCCACCCAGGGCCTACCAAAGCCCAGGCCAAACCCGATGGGAGGAGAGACGGGCCAGCACCACCATGAGGTCACTTTTTTTTTTAAACTTTTTATTGTAGTAACTGACATAAAGCAAAATTTTCCCTTTCTAACTATATTTAAGTGGCCAATTCAGTAGTATTAATTATAACCACAATATTGTGCTACTGCCGCTAACATTCAATCCTTCTCCTTCCTTATCATCTCAAACAGAAATTACTTTTCCATTAACCTACTGCTCTCTTCCCAATCCTGATAACCTGTAAACCACTGTGAGGTCACTTCCTCACCCCCAGGGCAGCCCCTCCCGCAGTTCACCCGCCTGCCTGCGGCTGGGCCTGGCCTCACCCACACGGGCAATGCATGAGCCAAGACGAGGAGCAGCCAGCAGAGCAGGCCCTGGGGTAGCCGAGGCTGAGGGCTGAGGCTGAGCCGCTGGGCTGGAGGAGCCCTCCCTGGGCCAGCCCAGTGTGCTGGTGGACCCCTCTGCCTGGCTGTCTTCTCTCCTTGGTGCCTTGTGGGGAGGGGAGACCACTGACACAGGGTCTGATTTCCTGGGCTCCCAGGTTAGTCACCATCAAAACACCTTGTGGGGACTTCCCTCATCGTCCCACTTCAAAGAGGTCCTTTCCCCTGCACGATCCCTTTGTATTTATTTGTATATTTTTTGCTGGTTTTCTTTAGAGCCGCCTCTCCCAACAACATCCTATCCTCCCTGGGGACAGGAACAGTGTCTACTTTGTTCACAGCTGCAGGCCCCACACCCAGCGTGCACCCAGCACCCAGCAGACACTGAATATTTAGTGAATGAAGGAACGAACACCACCCCAGCACTGCTCCTCAGGCCCATTCCACTGCTATTCCCACAAAAAGGGCTGTTTCTCCGACTCTCCACCTTCCATCTAAGTACCTGTTTAAGAACTTGGCCACGTTTGCATCCGTCTCTCCCCTCTGGACAAGAGGCACCACGCTGGATGGGGAAGAAGCACACCATCAGGCTGCATACCGGCATCTGACACACCTACTGCCCTGGGCCAGCAGCTTACAACCACGGCCGCGTGGGGGGAGCCTGTGCGAAGCCCACCCCACACTCCAGACGGAAAATCATTCACCCAGGGGCTAAACCTGAACATCCAACCCCCTTCCTGTGAGCCCGAGGAGGACAGAAGTGGTGGGGTGGCAGGTGGTACCACATCCAAGCCGCCTGCCTTTATCTTGCTGGGTGTGGGGGTCCTCTGTGGGGGGAGGGGCTGAGGAGGGTGGGCCCTGGTGCTTATTCTCCAGGAGTTACCACTCTAAGCCCCTTCTAGGTTATGTCTTAGGGTACTTCACAGGGGAGAAAACCACCCAAGCAAACCACAGTCCCAATGCCGTACATGGCCCTGGGTTGCCTGGAGTCCCTGCTAGCCTGCGTGTGCACGCTGCAGTTAGTGAGCTGCGTTCACTGACCCCTCACTATGTGGCAGGCCCGCACTAGGCTCCCCACACACAAGGAGGAATTCTTGCTGGCAGGTACCCCCCACCGTCTAGATGAAAACCGAGGCTTGGGTTTTCTGTCCTGTGCCCAAGGCCACACAGCTGGAAAGTGGCCCGGACAGAATGTGCCCCAGGCCTGCCCCTGAAAGCCCACACCCGCTCCATACCCTCACGCTGCCCTGGGCACACAATGCTCAGCACGGGGCTTTCTGCACACACAGGCACACACACATACACACTTCCATGGGCGATGTGCACACCAGTCACTGTGCTCACCATGTAACCGTCTGGTGCATCTGCTTGGCCAGGCTCTGCTGTTGGGCCTTTAGATCATTTCCATTTTGGCAAGTTAAAGCACTGGCATGACATAAACAGCCATTTTTTCCTTTTGAAGCCAAAGCTCTTTATGTTCACCAGGATCCCTTAAGAAACCACCTGGGACCAAGATCCTTTCGGTGAAGGGCTAACTCCTGGGGGTGTGGGGCCGTGCAAAGGGCTTGGGGTTTGCAGTCAGAGACCTGGGCTCAAATCCTAACTCCACCGTGGACAACCTGGAGAACCCTGACAGTCACCTCTCTGAGCCCTGGTTCCTCATTCCTGTAAAGCAGAGGTCACCCACCTCTCTCCAAGTACCGTGAGAATTCAACAAAATAATGAACCTAAAGTATGTGGTGTGACCCTGTCTCTTGTCCAAAGTAGGGTTTTATTTCCATTTCTCTGTAAAGTTGAAAAATGGTGTAAATGTAGATTTTGCAAGTTCTGTTTTAATATTTCTTTGAAGAGCTATCAATAGCTTTGGGGGTCCCTCCTCTCCCCAACTCTCAGTTGGTGGTTTGTTGATAGCTTCTATCCGGGCCTCCATAGCCATGTTTCCCTCTGGGCCCTTCTCCACCCAGCAACCGATAGGGTCCTTTCAAAACAGAGACTTGCATATGGCCTAGAAGCTGTCAATGGCCTATGAAGCCAGGTCAGGCCTGCCTCTGCTCAGCCCTCAGCCTCACGGTGCCCTAGCTCCCACAATGCGTCCCGACACCCCAGCTCCTTTTTGTTCTTCCAGTGCAGACAGGTACCTTCACCTTTGCTGTTCTCCCCGCCTGGCACTAAACCTGACCCCTATCCTTCAATTCACCCCAGACCCAGACAGCCAGCACCGAGACCTTCCTTGCCCTCCCAGGCCAGGCCACCGCGGCACCTTCCCTCAGGGCCCCCATCCTAGTGTATGGTTCTAGTTGCTCACTTCTGCTCAGCTAGAAGAGCACGTCCTCTGCCAATGGCCTTCCCTGACCACCCATCTAAACTACCCCCACATTCACACCTCAGAACAGGGGACTGGGCACACGGTAGGGGCAACTCTCACCGAATACCCTTTTGAATTTCATACCAAGTGTTATTACAAAGTTCCAATATGTGCATGTTTGGGTATAAACAAACTAGGACCCAGCCCTGTCCTGTTCACCCCAGTTGCCTGGTTCCCCTGTGAAATTACATGGGGAGAGACTGGGTCAGTCCTGGTCCTGCCTGCACAGTGAAGCAGCGCCTGCCTCCCACTCGCAGGAGACTCCCGCTCCCGAGGGCCCCTTACCGTCTCTCAGCTCGGCGGCACACAGCGCGACAGAAATGCAGCGCAGAGCTGCTCTTGCCTCCCGACTGAAACGAGAAAGCGGCCTGGCTGTGAGATGTGGGTGGGGTGCCTCCTGCAGACAGGTAGGCCCTGCCCTGCCACCAGCAGCGCCTGCCTGCAGCAGTGCCTGCAGGTGAACACCTGCCAAGCAGCCTCTTCCAGAGCAGCAGGGCTGGGGAGGGGCCAGCAGGAATCCAGAGGGGACTAAGGAGGTAACTTCCGTCACTCTTGAGAGCTAAAGAGGGGGTCTTAAAGTCCATGGGTTTTTGTCAATTCCCTTGGCCTGCAGCCACTCCTCCAGCCCCCAACCCCCAGCCCCAGGTTCAGGCCACCCAATACCTACTGGCAGGATAAAAGCCGTGAGAGGAGGGAGCTGGCTGGAGTATTTGTCAATCCACTGCTCCAGCTCCAGGATGGAATTCTCCTCGAAGGCAGTGTGCTCTGCGGAGTCAGGGAGCAGAAGGAAACCGCTGTGAGGCCTGTGGCCAAATCAGCAAAGAAAGTGCCCCAGGCCCTTCTGCGCGGTGCTGCACAAACTGCTTCCACCGATGCAGAGGTGCCTCCCCACCGTGCCCGCCTGCGGGTCTATGGGGGACTAGGCTTCCAGGTGGTGCCATCCAGGGGAGAGCCCCACCCCCAGGACCCCGCAGGGTCTCTGAACACACACAGCAGCTTCAAAGAATTACTTAAGTGGGCCTCCCTGGCCGAGGACCTTGGCGTGGCAAGGGCGGCGCCCACATCCTGCAGCAGGCACTGGACCTGGAGGAGACAGGGGGTGCGAGTGAGATCTCTTCCTGGTGGGCGGCAGAGAGACCGTAATTACACACGCAGAGAAGTGTCAGGGGCACAAGCGCTGGTTTTCTGGAGGCTGTCAGAACCTTTAATTAGCTGCCCTTGAAAGACTAATTAGCAAATTCTGCCTGAACCTTCAGCACAATGTGTCTTCCTCTTCCTGGGACCCCAGCCTGCGGGGAGGGGCCTGGCACCGCAGCTCCTTCTGAGGCGGGGGGAGGAAAAGGCTCTCTGCACACAGCCGCGTCAGACACACGGGTGAGAAGTAAGTGTCTTCCACGTGCCTGAGCCCTGTCAGGCATTTTCTTCTCCCGAAACTGATGGCTTGGATTTTTTTTTTTTTTTTTTAACATGGGCAGGCACCGGGAATCGAACCCAGGTCCTCTGGCATGGCAGGCAAGCATTCTTGCCTGCTGAGCCACGGTGGCCCGCCCTGATGACTTGGATTTTCTAGCTCTGTAAAGTTGGACCAAGAGACCAAACACAAGTGTTTTCTACACTGTAGAGGATGAGGAATTGTGAGGACATGCTCTGGGAGAACCTGGCCAGCTGAGGTTTGTGGGGCTAAGGGTGAGGACTGTTCCTGAAACAGGAAGCATACTGGGGCAATGTCTGTGCCCCAAGAAGGGCAGCAGGTTTGCTTGGAACAGAAGTGGCCTGTGTGCTGAAAGGACACGGGGTCCCCACGTGACCAGTGAGCAACGAGCTCCCATAAACGCCTGCCTCTGGCTCTGTGCCCAGCTGAGGCCCATGCAGGCTGGACAGTTACCTGCAGGGAGCAGGAAGGTCTGTGAGCACCGAGAGAACGCCACTGTGAGGGGCGGGCATGGGGGGCAGGTGTAGGCTGCCAACCCAACTGCACTGCAAGAGACCGTGGGCCGTTACTTGAGCTCTTGGTGTCCATGTCTTCGGTGGAAGCGGGAGTAGTACTAATACCCACTTGGTGGCTACCACAACACTGACCTCCAGGGGCTGGAGAGTTGCACCCGTTGGGGAGTCAGGTGGATTCCCAGCTGTGGGGCCCTGGGCACATCCTGCTTTCTAAGCCTCGGTTTTGCACGCTGTAAAATGTGCACACTGCCCTCCCCACATGGGCCTCTGTGAGGATCAAATGAGGTGAGGCAAGGAGAGCACGGGTACGCTGCCTGGTACTTGCTCACTGGCACCACCTGTGGACCAGGTAGGGCACCCAGCTGAGCCACTCACAGGGAGACAGACAAGTGAGGAAACAGTTTAGCACTTTCTTTGACAACTTTCGTTAGAGAGGGACACACAGGAACTGTGGAAACCCAGGAGAGGTGTCTGACACGGGTGGAGAGGCGGGATGGCCAGAGAAGGCCCTGGAGGTGATAGGAAGCTATGACCCAAAGCACAGGGGCCCTGAAGCAGAGGGGCTTTCACCACGTCATCACGTCACCGCCCTTCCCTACTCCCCTGCAAACCCCGACTCAGGTGACCACAGCACATAGCAACAACCGCCATGGATATGGATGCTTCCTTGTTACAAGGAGGAAAACTGTTCTCTATGATACAGGTTTCCACGCATTCATGAGGGGTTCTGGTAGCTGCGGCCTCCCAACCTTCTGCAGCCACAGCTATAGCAGCTCACTCCCCACCATCTGCTCCCGGGAAGCCAGAAGCACCAACAGGGCAAAAAGGCTGGGCCAAAAGCAATAAGCTTCTAAAATTCAGGGTGACCTGTAAACCACCCTGGACCAAGATCTTAGCCATGTGCCCTGGTGTCCTGGGGATGGTGTCCCTGTTTTGGAAGTTCTCTCACGGGTCAGAACTTCCACAGCCTCTTCAGAACAGGACACTAGTACTGGCAACCCTGGTCCCACTGGCTGAGGTGCCGTGCCCGAGCTTTCTCGGCCTCAGTGCCACTGACCAGGCCATTCTTTCTGACGGGGGACTGTGCACCGTCGGACGCTGAGGAACATCACTGGCCTACACCCACGAGGTGTCAGCAGCTCACGGTGATGACCAGAAATGTGATAATGCCCAGTGCTCCCTGGGGGAAGAATCACCCCCAGTTGAAAACAACTGTTCTTTGCATTCCCCTCATTTAATAATGTAGTCCTCGCCACCCACCTGTGAGGAAGGATTGGCCCACTTTACAGAGGAAGGAACCAAGGCTCACAGGGGGAGAAGAACTGGCCCTTGATCACACACAGAGAAAGTAACAGTCAGATGGAGACTCCAGTTATGGCCACCAGGCCTCGGGGTGAAAGACCCCAGCTCGGGCCCAGATGACATTACTCACTTTCTGAAGCTCTTCAACAAATGTGTGGCCTTTCTCGGTGATTAATTCCATAGCAAACCTGTGAGGAAAAGGGGAAAGAATATGCCTCTCATATAGCATCCCCAGGGCTTGTTTTCCTGTAAGACAATAGAATCTCGGCCATAACTTAGCTGTAACAGCCATGGCATTATTCTTCTTGTGACAATAAGAACATCACCATCTTTCATTTGGATAGGGAAATTTTCTTCTCAAAATGCTTTTTTTTATACCCTTCCACCCACTCCACAATTCCTCTGGCCAGGCCCTGGCAATCCAGCGGTAAGCAGAAGCTGATGCAGACTCTGTCCAGGAGAGGGAGAGATACTAGTCAGATATCATAGTGTGGATTGTGAAGTTGCAAACTGAAAGACAGGGAGAGTCCTGTGAAAACTGCCTCGGTGAAGAGTTCAGGGAGGGCTGCCTGGAGGAGGCAATGCTGGCAGGCACTAGGTGCCTGGCACATGAAGATGCTGAATTGCTATTTTTCAAAGAAAGGATGCACAACTGAGGTTCCCCGAACCCCTGCCCCATATTAACTAAGAAAACATGGCTCACTAACTTGCTAATTCTGAATCACTGATGCTGGAACCTGCCTTCTCCCACCTCTTCCCAATTCATCTTATGTGTCTGCCTTCTTCCTTCCCCACCACACCACAGGATTTTGTTTTCTCTACCCTGCCAGTAGACTGTTTTTACCACTGTCCTGAAAATCTTACCCAGTCAGGCCCATCACCAAGAACAATAATAGCTAATGTTATTATTACTTGTGATAGACACTGCCCTGAAGGAATGTGGATTTCTCATTTAATTCGCACAGCAATGCAATGAAGTGGATACTGTTACCACGATCATCTGAAAGAACAGTACACTGAGGCTTGGAGGGGCCAGACAATTTGCCCCTAATTGCAAACCAGTCAGCAGTGGTACAGTATATGAACCCAGGTCTGTCTAATTCCCACATATCTTTAACCACTGGGTCATGTCAGAGCTTGTGAGCCAGACAATGCTTGAGAATATCAAAGCTTACACTGATAACAACTTGCTGAGTGAGGGCATGGACTACTGTTCCCAAATATTTGCTGCCACTCCCACCCCACTGGTATTGTCCCAGACAGAGGCTGCCTTGCCAGAGTCAAGGCCATATTGAACAGAGACAAAGCAAACTGCAATGAGCTCGAAGTAAGAGCATGAAAAACACCTTTGGTGTTGTAAGCCATGAGACTTGGGAGGTTGTTTGTTACACGGCATGATCCAGCCAATCCTGGCTAATTAATTCCCTGAGTTAACCTTCTAAACTTTGGCTGTGTATATGTTTATTTAAAAACACCACTCATATTTTGTTGGTTTGTCCAGAGTGATGCCCGATGAATCCCAGAGTGATTTGATTAGTGACTGGAAAAGTATTTGCAAGCCCCCTTCGGGGAATGGTGAGATCAGGGAGAAATTCAACCTCCCCAAGTCGAATTCTTGATATTCTCACAAGCAGTGTGGACAACCAAAGCTACAGGCTGAGCCCCCAGTCTTGGGGTTTGTTCATATGAAATTTAACCCCACAAAAGATAGGTCAAGTCTACTTAAAATTTAGGCCTAAGAGTCACCCCTAAGAGAGCCTCTTTTGTTGCTCAGATGTGGCCTCTCCCTCCAGCCAACATGACGAGCAGTCTCACCACCCTCCCCATCTACGTGGGACATGACTCCCAGGGGTGTGGACCTTCCTGGCAACGTGGGACAGAGATCCTGGAATAAACTGAGACTCAGCATCAAGGGACTGAGAAAAACCCTAGAATGAGCTGAGAATTAACATCAAGGGATTGAGAGAACCTTCTCGACCAAAAGGGGGAAGAGTGAAATGAGACTGTCAATGGCTGAGAGATTCCAAACAGAGTCAAGAGGTTATCCTGGAGGTTATTCTTACGCATTAAGTAGATATCACCTTGTTGTTCAAGATGTAGTGGAGAGGCTGGAGGGAACTGCCTGAAAATGTAGAGCTGTGTTCCAGTAACCATGTTTCTTGATGATGATTGAACAATGATATAGCTTTCACAATGAGACTCTGTGAATGTGAAAACCTTGTGTCTGATGCTCCTTTTATCTACCATATCAACAAAAGAGTAGAACATATGGAATAAAAATAAATAATACAGGGAACAAATGTTAAAATAAATTTAGTTTGAAATGCTAGTGGTAAATAAAAGTGAGGAGTAAGGGGCATGGTATGTATAACTTTTTTTTCTCTATTATTGTTTTATTTCTTCTCTATTATTGTTTTATTTCTTTTTCTGTTGCCTTTTTATTTCTTTTTCTAAATCGATGCAAATGTTCTAAGAAATGATGAATATGCAACTATGTGATGATATTAAGAATTACTGATTATATATGTAGAATGGAATGATATCTTGTTTTGTTTGTTTGTTGTTAATTTTTTCTTAATAAAAAAATCAATTGGCCATAGATTTGGCGATCTATTTCTGCAAAAAAAAAAAAAAAAAAAACACCACTCATAAAAGTGCTCACATCCGGTGCACCACACACTGTGCTTGACTCACCTCTTTCATTTAATATATGTATCTCAACAGCACAGACATGGAGGGGGAAGGCATATTCACATGGTGTGGGACAGATACCAGCACAGAGATACCAGAAGGAAAAAGCACCTATACCAGGCAGCTTTGTGGTGCAGACCTGTGCTTCCAGGATGAGGCATGTTTATTGAGGGTTGCAACCTCACAGGTGTTTGACATTAATTACATCTACTAATGCCCAAGCCAAAGTTAACCTAAAGGCCAAGCCTGTTTCCCTTACCCAATAGCTGAGCTTAATTCATCTGTAGTTCCCACAGCTTCAAACACCTGGTCATCTTTGGGTCTCCTTTCTCCAGTAAAGGTACTAGAAAATCCTGCGAAAAAATGTATAACCCCTAAAATTAAGATTTATTTTTCCTTTTATGTTCCTTATTAAAAAAAAACATTTAATTTGCAATGTACACACAGAAGAGTTGACAAATTGATGAACTGATACCACTGAACACACCTATGTGATTAGCACTCAGATCGAGAAGGAGCACCTGATCAGCACCCTAGAAGCTCATGCACAGTCTTCCAGTTGCTACACAACCTTCCCCACCGCAAGGGTAACTACTATTCTGACTTCATTCTGGGTATGCTCTCACTTTGAACTTAAAAATTGTATCCCAACCATCCTGTTGAAATAAAACAGGTAACATGTTTATAGTAAGTGTATGTTATAACTATATTTCATATATAATCAAAGCCCTCTGTTCCTGCACATGGGTTGCATTCCCTGCCTTTCTCACTCTGACCACTAAGAAGAAAAAAAGCCACCCCCGACAGGGAGGCCTGGCCAGGCACCAGCAGCCAGGCTTTGGTGTTGCTAGGCACTGGCTGGCTCTCACAGGTAGGCTGGGGCATCCTGTTCAACGTTAATGATTCTGCAGAACACCAACATTGGATAAGGCCACCCTATGACAGCAACGGCTTGAGACTGGAACAAGACCTTTCCATAATCACATCTAAACACAGAACAATGTCCAGAATACAAGGGTGGCCAAACATCTCCCTTTCCTGGCTTATGTGAGTGACTGCTGCTTCCTTGTCAATTACAGCTTTAGCCTCTCTTGGTTCCTCCCACCTTCTGAATAAAAATTATCAAGCTCCCTAATTACAGAATAACCTCTGCTTCCTATCAGCATTCAAACCAGAGCAAAGCCTTGTTTCCTTGAAAATTCCCCCCAAATCTCCTAACATAAGCCCAATTCTCTAATAAGTCCTTTCCAATATCCTCATATTGAGATGCCCCAGGATTTCCCATGGTATGTCATCTCCCTCGTTGCAACAGGCCAATAAACTCAACTTTGACTGAAGATATGTCCCTGGGGGTCTTTGGTTAGAGGTATTGACACCATCATCCTGATATTTACTATTCCTAGGCATGTTTTTAACTTCACTACACACATTTACATCCAAAAACAACACTACTGATCCTCATGGTTTTAAACTTCAGGAATTGGTGTCATGCTGATATATTCTTCCTCATCTTACCTTTTTTTGTACATTGAGTCCTAGTATGCTTTTTTAATTATCAAAGTAATACATACTCACTATAAAAAGGTATCATAATAGAATAAAAGCATGTACAATAAACAAAACCCTTCTGATCATTCCCTCCTCCCACAACCCAATCTGTCTCCTCAGGTAACAGTCTGAGTTTAATTCAAATTGATTTGATTGTATTACTACGCAATTTACTTTTAACACAATATATTTGTGCATTTTCCATTTCAGTATAATGAGCTTTGTCACATAGTTTTGAATAGTTGCAACGAATTCGGAAGAATGTAAAATGGTGTGTCTGATATATATCTTTCTTTGTATTTTTCACCTGACCCAGCCTACCTTTGTCTCCTGTTTTGGTGTAAATCTTGGGGATCTTGGTTGTCTTTGAGGAAGGCTGTGGCCTAATGAGAAAGAAACATCAAGAGGTGTTAAGTGGGCACAACTTACACAGTAGGGTAGCTCCCTGAGTGGGTGTTATGGATTGAATTATGCCCCCCAAAAAAATATGTCCCCCCCAAAATGATAACCCCAGTCATGAATATGACCCTAT
Organism: Tamandua tetradactyla; assembly: GCF_023851605.1. Lineage (NCBI taxonomy): Eukaryota > Metazoa > Chordata > Mammalia > Pilosa > Myrmecophagidae > Tamandua > Tamandua tetradactyla. Next base: position 21,848,954 of record NC_135331.1, on the reverse strand, counting down.
CTGGAAATAGGATCTTTGCAGACATTATTATTTAAGATGAGGCCAAACTAAATTATAGTGGACCCTAATCCAACATGACTAGTGTTTTTATAAGAAGAAATCTTTCAGACCAAGAGAAAGGAGACAGCCAAGGATGGAGACAGGTGGAGTTATGTTGCCACAAGCCATGGAATGCCAAGGATTGTCAGTAACCACCAAAAGCTAAATGAGGTATGGAACAGTTTCTTCCCTACAGACTTCAAAGGAAACATGGCCCTGTCCACACCTTGATTTCAGACTTTCAACCTCCAGAACTGTGGTAAAAAATTTCTGTTTTAAGCCGCTGCGTCTGTGTCCATGGTCCTTTGTTACAACAAAGGTGTGGAAACTAAACTACAGCTTGCTGCTCATAACCTTGGAGGCAGCACTTACTTCACTCTGCCTTGATGGTAATTTACAGTTAACATTATTTCCCTCCATCCCTCCTAGACTGTAAGCCCTTTGTGGGGAAACTGTGTCTTGCCCATGTCTAGAGCTGCATAGTAGCTGATGTAGTACACTACTCAAAGGAGATGCTCAATAAAGATTAGCTGAATTTATTGCTCACTTCCTATCATCTGTATACTGTCCTAAATGGATTACAAACTCTACCTTCTTGAGTCTTCCCAACAGCCCCAGAGGTAGGCACCTTCCTTTTACCACTGAGGAGACAATAGCTCATGGGGTTAGAGACTCACCTTCCCAGGTCAGGAAGGCTGGAAGAGGTGGGGCTTAGAATCATGCCTAGACCGTCTTATTCCATGGCCCAAATTCTTACCTCTATCCCACCCAGAGGCAGGGCACTCTGGAAGGGAAGAAACCGGGCCTCTTCCATTTGTTGAGGCTTTAAGTAATTCAGAAATGAAGACCTGCAGTCAAAGAGTTCTAAAAACTGGTATTTTCACGTAGCAACAGAACATAACTTTAATACACACCTCAAAATTAAAATGTGACATCATAACGCTATTCAAAGGTGGCATTATAGATCTATGGAATACATTCATTTATGGTGCTTTACAGTTTCTGAGGTCAGGGAATGGGGTGCAAGTTTCAAGCTGCTTGACAACAGACGTCTGTAGATCACGGTAGTGTATCTGTGTTGTAAAACAGAAACTCTTTCGGGGATGAGTCCAAATCTGAATTGCTGCCTCCCCTGACTTTGAGTCCAGGCAAGACGGCCCTCCTGGTCCACGTGGAGTATGCCCTGCCCTGACTGATGACAGCCGGACTTGTGCAATGAAATCCTGCTGTCAGGCTTCCATGTTGTCATGATGACGTCAGGATTAAGACTGGACATCACCTGGCGGTGCTGCGGTGACCTCACTGCGGTGTGACGAACTCATGGCGACGCGCCACGATTCGGGGCAGGTATCCGAGTTACCCTCCCATCCAGGCACTCACCTGTCCCCGTCTTCCACGCCCTGGGGACCGCGGCTCTGGAAACGGGGATACAGCAGCCTGCCTGGACAGAGACACACGCGCAGGCCAAGGCGGCCTCCCAGAACCCACGCAGCCATGCGTCGGGCCGTTGGTCGAGGACTGACCCTGCCAGGCTCCCGTCCGGGTCCCAGGGTCACACCACCTACAATCAGACACGTCACCGCTCAGCCGCCATTTTCCATTGGCCTGTGGCCCTCGCCCAGGGCGGGGCATTCCTAGTGGCTTGCTTCCCATTGGTTCACAGGAAGGACCTGGGCGGGGAAAGCCGTGGCGCTTGGTTACAACGGGTATTGGCTGATACTCAAGCCAATTAGTAAAGGCACTCCCGGCTCGCGCTCTCTGATTGGCTGAACGGGAGGAGGACGTCCTCTACCCCTGGAGCCTGGCGCTCCGGTATGCATGTGTCAGGGAGCAGCTTCGGCTCGGTCTCGGGGCGGCAGGGTCTTCGGCAGGTAAGAGGCGAGGCTGGCGCCCGGGAGCGGGCGGCGTGAGGTCTGAGTCCGAGACACAGGACAACCTCGGACTTGGCGCCCACCTGCTCTTGCCCCAACTATGAACATTTATTCCGGGGGATTCGGTGACCTTGGATGTGACAGGAGTGATTTCAAGCTCAGTTTCCCTCTCTAAGAAACGGAGTCACGATACCACTTGCCTTGGAATGAGATTGAGGTCAATAATAAAGCAATCCACGTGAAGTATTAAGTGGAGGATAATTTTGCATCGTTTATAAAATCATACAGTGCCTGGCGTTGACCCAGCAGTCCCTTTCAGGGATCTGTCTTGCAGAAATCTTTGCTTAAGTATGCAAAAAGTGTATCGGGTGTTTTCTGCAACCTTGTTTATGACTGTAACACATTGGAAAGAGCTTAAATATCCAGGAATGTTCTATCTGGTGCATGATTTCATTTAAATTTTTACCTTCAGTAGTAATATAATAAAAAGTGGAACCAAGAACAGAGGCAGTACTAAGTAACTATCAATAATCGAGTGATTATGAAGTGCCAGGCACTGCTGTTTCCCTTGCATTATTTAACATAATCTTCCCAACAACCTATGGAGGCAGGTACAGTTACATGTAGGAAAACTGAGATTTGTAACCATTAAATAAGTTTCCTAAATTTGCATCACTGGGGAGTGCAAGAGCTGGGATTTAAACTGAGATCTTTCTGATGTATCCTGTAGACTACTGCACTGCACTGCCTTTTAGGCACATAACAAGTGCTGCACGGTAGCTGCCTTTTTGTTACCACCATGGACTTCAGCCAGATCTCTCTAAGATCCCTTCCCACATGTTCTAACATCTGGGGACCTTCTTTCTTCTCTCCTTGACTTTACCTTTCAGGGTTCCCAGGAGCCATGTTGTCAGATGTCCTGCTGGTGTCTGCTCCAGGGAAAGTCATCCTACATGGAGAGCATGCAGTGGTCCATGGAAAGGTAAAGGCCCTAGAGAACTTTGAGGACTGGGCACTACTTTTCACTGGTACTAATCTTGAAAAAGGCAGAAAGGAAGCCATGAGGTATAACCTGGGAGCAAGTTTGAGAGGAGACCACTCTCCCCACTAGCCAGGCAAGGAAAAGACAAATCTTATGTGTACTACTCACACATCTCTGGTCTCACTCATTAAGATAGCAAAAAGTTCATTTATAAAGTCCTGGGAGTGGAACAAGATCATCTAGGAAATGAGCATTGGTAGGGAAAAAAAAGGAGGTTTGAAGACTGAACTGTGGGGCACTCCAGCATTTACAAGTTGGGAAGATGATACAATCCAGAAAGGGAGACTGAAACAGGCATTCTTTCATTTAACTCTTACAACCGCCCCTGAGCTACAAGCTTTTATCTTATTTTACAGATGTGAAAACTGAACCTTAGGAGAGATTTGGTTAACTTAACTAAGGTTCCACACATAAACTTGGCGGAGCTAATAGTGAACCCAGATCTGTCTGAAATCAAAGCCCATGCTTTTTCTACTTATCCATTGCCACTGCTATCCTTGATGTTGCTAACATATTTACTTACCTTTATTTCCTTTTGAAAACTTGGTGATTATGGAGAAGAAACTGTGATGGCTTCCTTGGTATTGAGAACCTTTGAACTAAATGTAGTTTTGCACAGGGAAAGCAGATATGGAACAGATATTAACTCATAATTGATTGCAGTGACTGTGCCCACGCTCCGTGGGAGAGTATACTGAGGTTGATTGGCAATGTCTGTCAGGGGGTTGGGTGGTGACCTGTATGCTAGGCATTTGCTCTCTCTTCACGGCGCATTAATGCTGGTCCCCTGTCTCCTAAAACGAGAGCCATGCTTCTTGCCACCCATCCATGGGCTTATCACATTTGCTTTTACTCTACAGGTAGCACTGGCTGTGGCTTTGAACTTGAGAACCTTCCTCCGGCTTCAACCCCAAAGCAATGGGAGAGTGAGCCTCAGCTTACCAAATATTGGCATCAAGCAGGCCTGGGATGTGGCCAGACTTCAGCTATTGGACACGATCTTTCTGGATAAGTGCAAGGAGGAGAAATCAGGTATGGTTGGAGCCTGGGCCCCAAAAAAGAAGGGGGGAAAAGGGCAGCCTGGTACTTCTTCCTGGCTGTCTCCAAGGGAGCAAGAGGCAAGCCCCTTGGACAGAGGGTTCTTTCCTACCCCTGCAAAATTACTTTTACTTATTTCTTAATTTTTACAATTTACAAGTGCAAAATGATGCACTAGAGCTCTCTGGACTGTTATGCACAGATGATCAAATCATAAGGTTGAGTGGAAAAAACAAGATGCAAAAAAGTATATATAATACAATGAAGAATAATAAATTATGTATAAGGATGTGTATAAATGCATAGAAAAGGCTCTGAGAGGACAGACATGAACTTGACAATGATGTTGTTTTGTTATCTCTGAGGAGGGTCCTAAAGTTAGAAGAGAGGCCAAACGGAACCTTACCTTCTATAATGCTGTCGCTTTTAACAAGGTTTTGTATTTTTATCAAAAATGAAAGTAACTCATGGATATTATTGGGAAAATACCGACAATACTGGCACAGTGCAAGTAAAGAATCATCTGTTCTTCCTTTATTCCCCTCAAGAATTCTAAACATTTATTTTCTGTGGATGGATAATTAGATTAATTGAGATAGGGAGAGATCTCTATTTTTTAACCAAAGATGGGTCAGGCCACATACACCATTCAGAAATATGCGTGCATGTTTCTAGTGTATTAGGAATGTCTTTCCATGCCAACAAATGAAGGCCTACACGATATTTTTTAATAGCATGGGCAATGTTGTGTCCATTCAGCAGCGGGCAAGTTTTTTTTGTTTTTTTTTTTCAATCAGCAGGGTCACACCCATACCAAAGTTGAGTGTGCTTTTCTGTTCTTATTTTGCTATTTCTTCATTGGGGCTGAGGCCTCATTGTTTGGATTGGTGTTACTCAGCCAGGGGTGAGGCAAATAAGATCCTCTAAAGTTCTTTTTCCAAACCGCTGGTTCCCATGGCAAGCCCTCCCTTATACTGAGATGGAGTAAGAATTGAAAACCCCTACTTTATAGCAACCATTTTCAGTTTCGATCCTTCCTTGGAATCACCCCTATGGTTTTGTTTTGTTTTCAACAATATAGATGGATTTCTGGCCCCAGCCCTCTCCTACTGAATCAGAAACGGTGGTACCAGTCGTGCCTGGGCATATGTGTATTTTGAAAGGGAGTCCGTGGGTGATTCTAGGAACACCCTCAATGAAAGGCCCGTGCTTTGGAGGACAGCTTCGAAAACTGACAACCAGAGCAGGCTGGAACTTTCTGTTGTATGCAGGGTCTCTCAGGCAGAGCAGAAATGTTCCCTGGGAACTCATGGCACCAAACGTAGACCTTGGCTCCTTTTAGTACTCAAAGCTGTGCATGAAAATGTTCACCTGTTGGGCAAGCCCTTTCCCAACTGCAGATTCTAAACCAGCTGCTGCTTTTATATGTGAGTAGCATGGGATGGAAGCAGTCTGGTGTGGTGACACATGTCAGACTACTTATGACTCCCTATGTGACCCTGGGGTGGTCACTTGACCCTCTGAACTTCAGTGAGCAGAATTGCATTGCCTGGCTAGGGCTTGCAGTGAGGATCCAACAGGATTGGAGATGGCCCCAGGGGCTGTGGTGCTGAGCCTGTACTTACCCGAGGGGTTCTTACCACTTCTGGAAGGAGACAAAAGGAACTTGGGCCTTTTGAAGACATGCTTTCTACTAGGTTGCCAAGATCCGACATCTTTTTCTCTTAGTGTCTTTTTTGCTCCCTTCTAGATTAATAAACGTTTATTGGGCATTTGTATGTTCCAGGGCCTGTATAAGGTGTGTTACATATGTTAGAATGCCTAGAATTCTCCAGCCTTTCCTGGAGATAGGAAATGTCATTCAACTCCGTATTATGGATGAAGAAATTGAGGTTCAAAGAGGCCAAGTGGCTCCAGCTTGTCCACGTTGAAGAAAAGATTCAGATCCAGGTCTTTCTAAATGCCAGAGCCTAGGCTCTCAACAACACTTCCATCTCCATTGCAGAGCTCTGAAATTTCTGGGCTTTCAAAGGCTTGGCTGCCTGTAATGTATTATTAGTCCACCCAACACATATTTATTGGCCCTTAATAGGTGCCCTAAAGTTTCCTAACCCAGGCAAGCCCAATTCAATGTCATATGCCCTTTAGAATTACTTTTGCAAAGTAAACTAGTCCAACCTGCTCTGCTGAGTCAGCCTCTTGGGAAAGTGGCCCAGCTTCTTACATGTCAGTGGAAGAGGAATTGTCACCTTGCCTTTCCCTTCTGCCCAAGCAAACTTCCATATTTCAGATTCACTGGTTTTATCTGAGTGTCTTAGACTTGCCAGTTATGTTTTGAGAGAGCAAAATATTGGGGGACTTACTTCTTTCCATCCTTGGTTTTGGTTTTGTAAGATGGAAGGTCAAACCCAGCTTTTGAGGGATTGAGTAAGAGTTCACTTTGTGTGTTTATGTCTTAAAACTATTAATGTAGAGCATGCTGGAAGCTAAGGATGCTACATACGTAAATTAACTTGATCTTCACCACATCCCTGCGAGAAGGTACTATTGTTATCTCTGTTTTCTGAAGAGCTGTTCTAGTTTGCTAGCTGCTGGAATGCAACACACCAGAGACAGACTGGCTTTTAATAAAAGGGGATTTATTTCATTAGTTCTTCAGAGGAAAGGCAGCTAACTTTCATCTGAGGTTCTTTCTTGCTTGGGAAGGCACAGAACGATCATTGGCTTTTAATAAAAGGGGATTTATTTCATTAGTTCTTCAGAGGAAAGGCAGCTAACTTTCATCTGAGGTTCTTTCTTACTTGGGAAGGCACAGAACGATCTCTGCTGGCCTTCTCTTCAGGCCTCTGGGTTCCAACAACTTTCCTGGGGTGACTTCTTTCTGAACCTCCAAAGGCCTGGGCGGAGCTGCAAGTGCTGAAATGAGGAATGCTGAGCTGCTTGGGCTGTGCTACGTTGTGCGCTCTCATTTAAGCACCACCCAATTAAGTCAAACATCATTCATTGCAGCAGGCACGCCTCCTAACCGACTGCAGATGTAATCAGCAACAGATGAGGTTCACATGCCATTGGCTTATGTCCACAGCAACAGAACTAGGTGCCTTCACCTGGCCAAGTTGACAACTGAATCTAACTACCACAAGAGGAAAACTGAGGTTCAGAGAGGTTTAAGTCACGTGCTCCATGCCACAAAGGCAGTAAGAGGCATAATCAGGATTCAGGCTCAGGTCTGCCTGTTTCCAGAGCCCAAGGTAGCAGCACAACTGATAGACCATGAGTTCACACCCATCCAGGTTCTAATTCCAGTAACTTCACTGGTCTGTATTCTCTGGTTCATAAAAGCACCTGGCACCAAAGAGATGGAAACAGCCAAAATGTCCATCAACAGACGAGTGGCTAAACAAACTGTGGTATATACATACGATGGAATATTATTTAGCTTTAAGACAGAATAAACTTATGAAGTATGTAACAACATGGATGGACCTTGAGAACATTATGCTGAGTGAGACTAGCCAAAAACAAAAGGGCAAATACTGTATGGTCTCACTGATATGAACTGACATTAGTGAATAAACTTGGAATATTTCATTGGTAACAGAGACCATCAGGAGATACAAATAGGGTAAGATAGTGGGTAATTGGAGCTGAAGGGATACAGATTGTGCAACAGGACTGAATATAAAAACTCAGAAATGGACAGCACAATAATACCTAACTGTAATACAATTATGTTAAAACCTTGAATGCAGCTGCATATGAGAATGATAGAGGGAGGAGGGCTGGGGCATAAATGAAATCAGAAAGAAAGATAGATGTTAAAGATTGAGATGGTATAATCTAGGAATGCCTAGAATGTATAATAAGTGACTAAATGTACAAATTTTGAAAGTGTTTTTGCATGAGGAAGAACAAAGGAATGTCATTATTGCAGGGTGCTGAAAATAGATGTAATTAATATTTTAAAATGTCACCTGATGTGTGAGACTAAAGCAAAAAATGTTTGTTACAAAATTTATATTTTGACTAGTGCATTTCCTGATATAACTTATGTAGATAGTTTGATTGAACACCATAAGTACTTGGAATCTCAGGTAGGACATGAGATTTTGTTGGTTTGTCCAGAGTGATGCCCCGATGAATTCCAGAGTGATTCGATCAGTGAGTGGAAAAGTATCTGCAAAGTCCCCTTCGGGGAATGGTGAGAGTGGGGAGAAATTCAACTTCCCCAAGTTGAATTCTTGATATTCTCACAAGCAGTGTGGACAACCAAAGCTATAGGCTGAGCTTGGGGTTTGTTCATATGAAACTTAACCCCACAAAGGATAGGTCAAGTCTACTTAAAATTTAGGCCTAAGAGTCACCCCCAAGAGAGCCTCTTTTGTTGCTCAGATGTGGCCCCTCTCTCCAGCCAACACAACAAGCAGTCTCACCACCCTCCCCCATCTACTTGGAACATGACTCCCAGGGGTGTGGACCTTCCTGGCAACGCGGGACAGAGATCTTGGAATGAGTTGAGACTCAGCATCAAGGGATTGAGAAAAACCCTAGAATGAGCTGAGACTCAGCATCGAGGGATTGAGAAAAACCTTCTCAACCAAAAGGGGGAAGAGTGAAATGAAACAAAAGAAAGTGTCAATGGCCGAGAGACTCCAAACAGAGTTGAGAGGTTATCCTGGAGGTTATTCTTATGTATTAAAATAGATATCACCTTGTTAGTCAAGATGTAATGGAGAGGCTGGAGGGAACTGCCTGAAAATGTAGAGCTGTGTTCCAGTAGCCATGTTTCTCGAGGATGATTGAATAATGATATAACTGTCACAGTGTGACTGTGTGATTGTGAAAACCTGTGTCTGATGCTCCTTTTATCTACCTTGTCAAGAAACGAGTAGAACATATGGAATAAAAATAAATAATAGGGGGAACAAATGTTGAAATAAATTTAGTTTGAAATGCTAGTAATAAATGAAAGTGAGGGGTAAGGGATATGGTATGTATAATCTTTTTTTTTCCTGTTTTTTATTTCTTTTTCTGTTGTGTTTTTATTTCTTTTTCTGAATTGATACAAATGTTCTAAGAAATGATGAGTATGGAACTATATGATGATATTGAGAATTACTGAATGTATATGTAAAACAGAATTTAAAAAAAAAAGCACCTGGAACCCTCTCACCCATCTGTGTTTGCTTGTTTGCCTGTGCAACAGAGCAAGGGGACATCCCAGTGCCCTCCGCAGAGCAAATGGAGAAGCTGAAGGAGGTGGCAGGCTTCCCCGTAGACTGTGCCATCAACCACCACCTGGCTGTGTTAGCCTTCCTTTACCTGTACCTGTGCATCTGCCGGAAGCAGAGGTGTGTGCGTGGTCTCGGGAAGGAGTCCTGTTCTGCCTCCCGTGGTTAGCTGGGAAGGGTTTCTCTAGTTGTTGCTGGTGGAGGATGCACAAAGCCTACTCCTGCTTATGTTGCTAGCGTAGCAGCTCTCCTTACCTTGGTCAGGCATCTTGCTGGACACTTTGTATATGCTAATCTTTGAACACTCACAACAACCCGATAAGAGAGGTACTATCCTTGTTTTACATGTAGAGAAACTGAGGACCAGCCCTGTACTGCCTCTTCTGGTCTCTGATTTAATAGAATCACAGCCAAATGCCATCCTTGGATTCACTGTGTGGCTTCTCCCCAGTCATGCCTACTGAGGCATTTTTGCTCCACCTTCCCCTGGCTCCCGGAATACTCCCTGATTAGTGCAGTGAAGCCTAGGTCTACTCACACATTACAGTGAGATCTGAGTTACCTACCCTTTGGAGAACCAGCCATAGAGGGGTGTTCTAGCTGCCGGAATGCACCAGAGATGGATTGGCTTTCAATAAAAGGGGACTTATTTAGTTAACATACAGTTCTTCAGAGGAAAGATAACTAACTTGCAACTGAAGTTCTTTCTTACGTGGGAAGGCACAGGGTGACCTCTGCTGGCCTTCTCTCCAGGCCTCTGGGTTCCAACAACTTTCCCCGTGGTGATTTCTTTCTTCATCTCCAAAGGCCTAGGCTGAGCTTCGAGTGCTGAGAGGAGGTGTACTGAGCTGCTTTTGCTGTGCTACGTTGAGTGCTCTCATTTAAGCACCAGCCAATTAAATCAAACAATTTATTGCAGCAGGCACACCTCCTAGCCAATTGCAGATGTATCGAGCAACAGATGAGGTTCACGTACCATTGACTTATGTCCACAGCAACAGAACTAGGCTTACTTCACCTGGCCAAGTTGACAACTGAATCTAACTACCACAAGGGGTGACAGTTATATTGAGGTGGTGTCATATGGAAATAGCATGGGTTCAAAAGATTTCAAACCCCAACTCTGTCACTGACCAGTATGCTTGGGGTCCTTACCCTTTCTGAGCCTCAGTTTCCTCATCTGTAAAATGGAACTAGTAATAGTACCTACCTCATCAGGTTGTGTGGTTAACGGAGTTCATTTATGTAAAGTGCTTAGCACAGTGCCTGACACTGAGTTCAAGGGGTGATCTATCATTACTAACGTCCTCAGAAAACTCTTGAGAGCTTTAGAAATACCGTATATAACAGGCCCAGCATAGTAATGGGCACATGGTCACTATTATTCTTTTGCCCAGAACTCAAAGGGAAAGCCTCAAGGACATCCCTTCGCCCAAGTAGCAGACTCTGAGTACATGGCACCATGGGCCATGCAGTATGTCAGGGGCACGTTTGTGAGTGTCCTGGCACTTGCTGTGTCTAATTCAGGGATCCGCAGCTTAAGAGGGACGTGTGTCCTTCTGCGAGTGGGTGGGAAGCATTTCACAATCTCCTAGTCTGGGGTGGAGTGGACATGTTTAGTTCAGAAAGGCACAGTGTTAAAATGTTATGTTTGGGAAGTGGGGAAAAATATGGGAAATTATCGAACATGAAATGTGACGATTCTCAGTTGGTGAGAATACACATAAGGTGCAGCGATTCTGAATTTGTAGTTACCAAAAGCAGATGTGTGTTACACACAGTTGAGAAACCGTCGGGAAGGAGGCATCCACGTAAACACACAGTCCAGTGAATTGCAGTGGGGGGACAGTGGAGCACGGGTGCAGGCTGGGGTTCCTAGAGGGAGAGCTAGGAATTGCTTTTGTGAGTGGTCAGGGAATGCGTGTCTGAGGAAGCAACATTTGAGAAGGATCTGGGAGGATAGGCAGAAATTTCCTTAGGGATAAAGCAGTGCAAGGTTGTCCCACCCTGTGCTGAGAACAGGCCTGTGGAAGAACCTAGCATGTTCAGGGATCAGGAGGGAGTTAGAGAAAGGGGTTGGCAGCTGGCCAGGTGCTTTCCAGAAGTAATTTGCTTGGACAGTGTCGTGATTTGAATGAATCTGGTACCGTTTTCTAGTTGCCTGATTCCATGTGGGTTCTTGCCATCCAGTTGGGACACTGTTGGGATGGGTAAGTCTGAGAGTTCAGAAAATTAGGTCAGAGCTTCAGAGTCGGGCCCTGTCCATATCCAGTCCTTGGCCTTGACCCTGGGCCGAGTTGGCTCCTCCCTCCCCTTCAGGAGAGTCACGCCTTGTGCCCTGGTGTGTTGCAGGACCCTGCCCAGCCTGGACATCGTGCTGTGGTCAGAACTGCCCACCGGGGCCGGCTTGGGCTCCAGTGCTGCCTACTCAGTGTGCCTGGCAGCTGCCCTCCTGACCTTGTGTGAGGACATCCCAAACCCCCTGAAGGACGGGGATCCCACCAACAGGTAATCATCATCCTTGCCCTGCACGCCAGGAGCTGAGCGGGGAGCCTCGCTTTGAGAACTCGCCACACCCCTTTGAGGCAAGTGGTATCACGGTGGCTGCTTTACAGATAGTTGGGGCTGAGGCACAGAGAGGGCCTGTGGCCAGCCCCGGCTTGCACAGCTGTGAGAGGCAGAGCAGGATTTGAACCCAGGCAGTCTGAATCCAGAGCTCTTCTCTGCCCCTGCACTGAACCACTTCCATCCCCCACCCCTCAGTCCCCATTGCAGCTCTTTTGGGCTCAGGTGCCCGTGGTGTGGGAGAAGGCCCTGAAGCCAAATGTGGAGGCCACAGGGTAGACCAGCTGTTGGATTCAGCCATGCCATTGCCTCGCTGGGAGGCCTCTGCACCCCTCCAAGTGCAGTTTCCTCCTCTGTAAATTGCAATGGTGATGCCATAGGGGCTTGTGCAGCATCATCCCAGACTATTAGGAAGACAGAAGTGCAGCGTGTCAGAACTAAACATAAGGAAGTATGTCTATTATAGTAGGCTGTCTCCCTCCTGAATGCCCCTCTGACCTCCCTACGAAAGGAGTGTCGCCTCTCTGCAGTTTTCTCAGGCAGCCTGGGGTGAGCCTGTGAACCAGTGAAGTGACATCAGGAGCTGGGGGAGCTTCTGGAAACAGCCAGGTGGAGCCCAGCCGTGGCGATTAAGGTGAACCGCTGGTCTCTGGCCAGCAGAAGAGAATGTTTCTCAGACATGCTGAATGCCAGGATGACCAGAGCTACGTGTCACCACCCCGAGCAGCACCCCCGCGTCCCCACAGCCCTCCGCAGGGCCACAGCTGAACAGGCCCCGCACAGGGCACTGGATCTGCAGTAAAGAAGTCTCTTCCTGAGTGCAGTGTTGGATATTGAGCTTGTCTCCCTCTGGTCTGAAATGCTGTGGTTTTCTATTACCCCAGGCCCTGCTGGGTGCCTGGTTTGGGTTTCTGTCACATCCAATAACTCCTTCTCTGAGACACATAAGTTAAAACACAGTTGAATTCAGACTGCATCCAAAGGTTCTTTTGATCCTTGTCGGCCACAGTGGATCTGGAGGCTGTTGAGGTTATCCATTCCCCAAAGTTTCTTTGAAGGGTTCCTATGTATAGAGAGAAATTGGGCAGGGGTAGGGGTGGGGGTGGCTGAATCCAGCAGGTGATGAAAGAGCGTACCTGTCGGTAACACAGTCAGTGGTTTTCCAGAATTCCTGCTAACTTGCTATGGGGCCTTGGGCATCCCCTCCTGTCTGAGCTCCATTTCCTCATCTGAAAGTGAAGGCACTGGACCTGGTGATCCCTTGGGGGCCTTTCCATCCTCTGATGAGACGATGAATCAGGAGAGAGGCTGGGATACAGCTGCTCAGTACTGCAGGCTAATCGCTGCTTATAGCCCAGATTAGCGAAGGCCCGGTTGGCCCGGGTTCATTAAACAGACCCTCACGCTTGGGTCAGCAAACCAGCCCTGCCCTTTGAAAGGGCGAAGGGGAGTGTGTTTGGTCCCCTTCCCATGCTGCATCGCACCCTCCCCGCTTCTCCTTCCCTTGAAGACAGTCGTTCCCTCTCAGAGCCTTCCGGGAGTGCCAGCCCCAACCCGCCCCCTCCCCATTGGCATTTCTAAAACAGAAGGAACCAGGGCCTGGTCTCGAGTGAAGGTGGTTGAAATCTGAGCCCCCTGAAACACAAACTGTGTTCGGAGTAGGTGGAATCTCCCACTTGTCACGAGGGCCGAGCCTGGACTAGGTTCGGTGGCCTGGGTTACTCTTTCCCTCTTGCCCACTCACTTCGTTCCAGGCACACTGCCACTTGCAGAAAGGGCCGAGCGCCTGACCGGGTCCAGGTGGTGCATAGGCGGGTCCCTGTGGCTGGAATGAATGCCCTTCCCCCACGTCACGCCCTGCTGACCCCCACTTGTCCCTCAGGCCCTGCCACTATACCCGCCACTCAACCCTGCATTGCCCTTATGGGGGTGGGGAGGGTAGCTAGATAGAGATGGCTTACTGACACTACTGTCACCACTAGACTCCAAGCCCTAAGGAGATGGGGACTGTGTCTGGTTTGCTCCGTTTTGTGAGCTTAGTCCCATGCCCATAATAGGTGCTCAGGAAGTACTTGTCAAATTAATGAACAAAGGAATGAGTGAGTTTCTCTAGGTTAGGAAGGTTTAGTGGAGTAAGAGCTTGGGCTCCAAAGCAGCAGTGCAATCCTAATGTAGCAGTGAGAAGCACTGTGCTCTCAGGACATTACTTTACCCCTCTGAGCCTCAGTTTCCTTTTCTGTAAGAACAGAGGTAATAACCATAGCTGCTCATATGCTTATTGTGAGGATTACAGGAGCTGGTCCTTTTGAGAAAGCATTTAACACAATGCTTGGCACGTGGTAGTCCATAGTGAAGTGCAGTGTTCAGTTGCACAACCACCGTGTGAGTTGCAGGTCAATAAAATCATCGCTTGGCAGATGAGGAGAGACTCAGAGAGGGTGATTGATTTGGCCAAGGCACCACAGCAAATTAGTGGTTTGTCTAGGTTTTAGGTGAAGCCAGCAGCTGTGATCTCAGGTGGCCTGTTTTCTCGGACAATATATTATCCCTGTGGCACTATTCAAAGCACGTTGTGTTCTTTCTCACAATAGCAGCAGAAACAGAAGGGGAAAGGATGAGGGAATGGGGCTGGTCATTTTTCTTTGGATCTTTTCACTTAAACCATTAATGAGCTCTCACCTACTCTGGAAGATCTCTCGCCAGTGCTGGAGAGAGATCCAAAGATGCCTGCTGCAAGCTTGGCCCCTTAGGAGCCTTGGGCACCTGAAATTCTCATTAAGAAGTTGTGCTTTTGATCTACCTGCAGGGCTCTACTGGCTTTTAAAAAAAAAATGTCTAAAGAATCCACATGGAGTTTATTTTTAATTTAATTTTTTCAAATACTTTTATTAATAAAATAACATATAAACTTACAAACATTCCATGCATGGTATACAATCAGCGGCCCACAATATCATCACACAGTTGCACATTCATCTCCATGATCCTCTTCTTGAAAATTTGCATCACTCCAGAAAAAGAAGTAAAAACGAAAAAAGACACGCACTACACTGTTCACCTCTCCCTCCCACCGATCACCGGTATTTCCATCTACCCAGTTTATTTTAACCTCTGTTTCCATGAGTTGTCCATTCCCCATCCACATTTTTTACTCATCTGTCCGTACCCTAGTCAAAAGGGGCATCAGACACTAGACTCTCACAATCACACAGTCACACTGTAAAAGCTGTATCATTATACCATCTTCAAGAAACGAGGCTACTGGAACAGAGCTCTACAGTTCTGGTACTTCTCTCCAGCCACTCCAATACGCCATAAACTAAAAAGGGGATATCTCTATAATGCATAAGAATAACCTCCAGGACAACCCTTCAGCTCTGCCCAAAATCCATCGTCACTTCACTTTGCCTCATTTTCTCCTCCCCACTTCGGTCAAAAAGGTTTTCTCAACTCCCCTGATGCCAGGTCCTGTCCCATCCCAGGATTTCTGTCCCACGCTGTACTGGGTCTTCTTAAAGGCAGGTTTGGTTCAGGAGCAGGTGCATATGAGAGGTTTGTCATAATAACCAGCACCTGCTGTTTGTGGAGCCCTTGCAAAGGTGATCTCACAGCACTCGCTACACATGTGGCTAGGCTTTGAGGAGGGTGGAGTCAGCATTTTACAGCTGAGGAGAGTGAGGTAAGAGAGGTTAGGTAACATGCCAGAAACACTCAGCTAGTAAGAAGCAAGGGAGAATAGGACTGTGTGACTGCGGGGTGCTTGCTCTTTCCACTGAGCCAGGCAGTAGGGTTTCGGGGGGAAAGGGAAAGCCCTACACAGTCTTAGCCAGAGAGGCCAAGGGGGTCTCAGCACCACAGTGACAACACATTTCTGTATCTCCTCCAGGTGGACTGAGAAGGATTTGGAATTAATTAACAGGTGGGCCTTCCAAGGGGAGAGGGTGATTCATGGGAACCCTTCCGGAGTGGACAATGCTGTCAGCACCTGGGGTATGTATTGCCTTGGCTTTATTTTTTTATTTTAATTATATCATCATTAAAAAATCTTTATTGTAGTTTAGATGCTCAGGCTCTGGTGATTTGGGATGGATAAGACTCATGCACTCTGAGGAAACTAGCATTTCCTGTTTTGGGGGGAATGGGAGAAATCTATGGGGCCTGGGAATTCACAGGTTCGGTCAGTTCCCCAGGGATCCCCTGTGTTGAAGCTACAGAACCACCGCTGTGGGGTTTGCAAACCACACAATGGCAGGCCTCCCCGCTTCAGTGGGCCGCTTGCCTGATGGGCCAAACCCCACCTGGCCTGCGGAAGGGAAGTGGGGAGCCCAGAGGAGAGCGTCCTGTCCTTCTGGACCTGTTGTAACTGAAGCTGAGATGACTAGGCCTGCTTAGCCTCCTCCCTGGATGGGACAAAACTCTAACCCCAACCCAGAATCTGACCTTGCTCCAAAGATGCAGAGATGCACGGTTTTTCCTACTGCATTGACCTGCTTTGTCTTTCTCTAGGAGGAGCCCTCCGATACCAACAAGGGAAAATTACGTCTTTAAAGAGGTAATTGTGGGGTGGGGCAGCACTTCCCAGCCAGGCTGCTTCAACTTGTCCGGTGGGAATCACTGATGTGCGGCCAGTGCCCCTGGGCTTCCCACTCCCCCAGCGCAGCCCTCACAGTCTGCGGACCAGGAGGAAGTAAGGGGCAGGGAGGATCGTGTGGCCACTGCTCTCTTCTCCTCCAGTGCCACTCTTAAATTGCCAGGAGATCAGAGGGGGAAGTCATGCGTGGCTCTCCCATTCACCTTCCAGAAAGTGGCTATTCCCCATTCATTTCTTCATCCATTCATCTACCCATTTAGTGAACAAGAGTTGATATCTTCTAGGGTTCCTGACAACATGGTAATAGGACCTAGGAATATACAGATGACTCCCAGACCCAGTTCTTCCAAGAGCTCTCAGTCTGGTGGGGGGCAGGGGGCAGGCCTGCACGCACAGCCTGTGCAATGAGAGAGTTGCCGTAATGGAGGCAAACAAGGCAGAGGTGGGACTAAAGTCAGTGGGGGGGCTTAGGAAAGGCATAGAGCAGGGGTGACACATGGCAACTTCCAGCCTTTACCCCATCCCTCTGCAGAATTGTAAATACAAACATGCATGTTAAATGTCCCCTTCCTCTGTTTGCAGCCACAGTAGAAATATCAGGTGCAGGGAATTAATACATGGCCAGGTGCCTTTTGGCCTTATCCCTGAGCTTGTAACTAGGTTGGGTGGTGCTGTTTGTCATGGGGCACTTTGCTGCCTCAGTGGTTCTTTCTGTGCCTGTGAGAGCCTGGGGCCTCTCTTGCTTCCCTGTACACAGAGGAGTCTTCTTCACAGCTGAGTGTCAAGTTCCAGCCTCCTGCCTTTGTCTGCACCTCTGGATCTTTCTGTCCCAGCTCTGTGGCTTCCAGGAACCAAATCTGTCTTTTCGGAGGCTCTGCACTAGGGTTTCGTAACCTCAGTATTACTGACATTTGGGTTGGATAATTCTTTGGGTGTGAGGCTGTCCTGTGCATCATAGGGTGTTAGCAGCCTCCCTGGCCTCTACCCACTAGATGCCGATAGGGCTGCCCTCCCCGCTGAGTCAGAGCCAAGATTTGTCTGCACACATTGCCACATGTGCCCGAAGGACCAATCACCCTTGTTGACAACCACTATCTACCTACATAAGGAGTCATAGCCATTTAATGGCATGGAGCAGCTTCCTCTGGCTGCCCATGGAATCAGCAGAGCCTTGGAGCCCAGATTGGCATCAGCTCGGCCAGCTGGGCTGAATCTGTGCTAAGCCAGGGCAGGAGTGAGTGCAGGACCCTGTGAGGCCTGGGCCTGCCCACTGGAGGAGGCAGTCATGACTGTGAGCCTTGGAGAGAAGACCCAAGGGGAGCTGTGCCATCAGAAAGGTGGTGAAGCTGCTGTGGATGAGAGCAAAGGGTCATGGGGGCAGTGGTGTTCATTCATTCAGGGTTTCCTGAGAGCAGAGGCTCTGGAGTCAGCAGGCCTGGGTTTGAGCCCAACTCTCTTGCTTTCCAGCCTCCTGGTGTTGGCCAAATCATTTATCCTGAGGCCTCTGTCTTACCTAACCTGTGCTTATCTAGCGGGAATCCTGAAAGTGAAGTCAGAAACAGTAGTTGTTAAATGCTTAACTCTATGCTAACCAAGCATACTCATTCATTCCACAGATACTGAGCATGTACTCTGTGCTAGGCACAGGGGTCTCTGCAGGGAACATATCCGCATGGAATCCAGTCTCTTGTGGGAGGAGACAGCCCACACGTAGATGGCTTTGTGAGAGCATATCAGGCTTTCATAAGTGCCTTTACAAAACGTAAAGCAGGGCGAGGGGTAGAAAGTGAAGGAGAGAGCTAGTTGGATGGGGTGACTTTTGAGCAGAGACCTAAGTGAGGTAAAAGAGTGAGTCATGTAGCTGTTGGGAGCAGGGGGTATCCTGGCAGAGGAAACAGAAAGTGCAAAGTCCCTGGGGCAGGAGTGTGTCTGATGCTTTGAGGAGCAGCTAGGAGGCCAGGTGGCTGAATGAAGCTCACCAGCAGGGTAGGGAGGAGATGAAGCTGGGGAGGCAGGCAGGGCCAGACCCCACTGAGCCACTTGGTGGGGGTGGCAGGGCTGATGGTGGGCCCATTTGCAGAGCACTTGTCTTAGAAAGATGAAGATGCTGCATGATCTCCACCCTTGGTGGTGGATAGGAATGGAGAGCAGAGCGACCTTGGCTGTCTGCCATAGGGCACTGCCGTGAGCGCATGGTGGCTTCTCTGAGAAGCCAGGAGGCCACACTCCGCATGGTTCCTTCAGGTGGCTTCAAGGGGAGCCCTTTCCCCCAAACCCCACATGTTGCTTCTCCATAATCAAATGCATGGTTTGTGAAGTGGACCACGATATGGCCTCCCAGAATGTGCCTTTTTGAGGAATGGCTTGGTTTTTAAAGGAAGGAAAAAAAAAATGGAATGTCCGTCTTTCGTAAAGTGAGGGGGAAAAAAAATCACAAGCTGAGAATCGATATTAATTTCATGGGCTTATGGCCAGTGAGATAAGGCAGGTTTCTGACAGCCTTTGCCAGCCCCGTTGGATTTTATAGCCTCAAACTCTGAAAAGAAAAGCAAATAAAGGGAGCAGGCATTAGCTGTCTCCATTCTCTGGCCAGAGCTCATCCAGATTCTCCACCCTCCATGCCTGACCTGCAGCACTCTGGAAGGTGGGTTGAAATGACAAAAAAAGCGGTGGCTTGCCCTAAGACAGCTAGGCACAAGGACATTTGGGGTTGGTGCTTTAGAGGGGGTTATCAAGCTCCTGGGAGGGCAGGTGAGGACCATGGTGTCCTGCTGCAGAGTGGGCTGCTGTGGCTGCTCTGGGCTCAGCAGGGCACTGGCCGGGTTGGTTTGATTTTGGCTCCCTGTGACCAAAATCTACTTCCATGCGGGACCACTGTTCAGGTGTCCAAAGGCAGCGTGAGAATTGCCCAGGTGCACAGGCAGCTGGGCTCCTTTGCACTCGTCTTGGGAAGCAGTACCACCTGCACAGCTAACTGGGACATCCTCTCTCCCTGTAACCCCACCATGTGGTCCAGCCCATCCTGTTGGGTTTGTAATAAAACTCCAGCACCTTTCCATCCCAGCTCCTTAACATGGCTGACACAACTGAACCTCCAGTCCCTCCTGTTGCTTGGTCCCCCTCTGTTCCCCTCCCTTTTCCTAGTCCCCTCTGGCTTTCCCTCTTGCTGCAGCTCCTCCTTGCACACTTTGCTGAAGCCAATTTGGGCTTTTCTAATTCCGTGATCATTCTCCCTTCAGGCTTTGCAAAGGCTATTCCCCCTGTTGGAAATACTTGCCTTTCCTGCCTATGCCCGGGTTAGTTCTTTCCCTTCCTGCAGTTCTCAGCTTACAGAGCACACCAGGGAAAGCTTTCCTGGACCTTTACCCCTGTACCCTCACCATCCCTGGCCTCCAGGCTGAGCTAGGTCCCCTCATATGGGCCCAGCACATAGAGGTGCTCAATCAGAGCTGAAGGAATGCACGAGGAAATGCACACAGAGCCCCGGGGAGGGCCCACCCACCCAGGGGCTGCAGGGGACAGGCAGTTGGGGTTTGGCGCCAGGCATACGGCTGGGTGTCAGGTCCACCCTGCTCCGTGGCCCCATGTCCTGCTCTCTGTGCTCCCTCCTGTGTCACTGGGTGGTTGGGGTCCAGGATTGCCCCACACCTCATCCCAGCTCCTCCGCCTCGAGGTTCCATGTGGGCCATGTCTCTTTTTCACCCCCCAGGCCCCCAGCTTTGAAGATTC
Source organism: Tamandua tetradactyla (assembly GCF_023851605.1). NCBI lineage: Eukaryota > Metazoa > Chordata > Mammalia > Pilosa > Myrmecophagidae > Tamandua > Tamandua tetradactyla. The sequence goes on along the minus strand of NC_135331.1, from coordinate 21,828,848 downwards.
TGCTGACCAGCACCAGAGTCCCTCGCAGCACCAAGACCCTTGTGGCCAGCGTCAGGAACCGGCTGGTGAAGGTGCTTCTCATTCGGCTCCTGGGGAGTTTGGACAGGGCCGGGTGCAGAGGCAGTCAGCTTTCTTCACTCTCCCTCTGGCTGCGGGGGGTGGGGTTGGGACGGGTTAGGGGCCAGCAGACTTGGAGAGGCAGTTTAGGCCGTGAAGGAGGTCCTGTCTGTGTCCACACACCGGCCAGGAGGCAGGATAGATTCCACAGACAATGGTGGACTGACTCCTTCCCTGTGCTGGCTGTGCTGCCAAGACTGTAGCTCCTGAAGTCGGGGGTGCCAGGGCAGGCAAAACCGGGCCAGAAGGAGAGGAGGTTACCGCACAGGGTAGGCAGAGAGTATGCGGACGGCACCCCGTAACCCCCCTGACCCCACCCCACTGCTGGAGCAGCTGTCCAGTGTCTGCCCACCCTGAGCTCACAGATCCTTCCTGTCTCCCCAGTACCCAGAGATCGTGACCCCCCTCCTGACCTCAATAGACGCGATTTCCCTGGAGTGCGAGCGCGTGCTGGCAGCGATGGCAGCTGACCCGGCCCCAGAGCAGTACCTCGCGCTGGAAGTAAGAGCCCATGCGCGGTGGCCCCTGAACACTGTGCTCTGAGTCCCCGGGAATGGAAACAGGCCAGGATCCTGCCTCTGCCCCACGAGGGCAGCATCCCCGGGCCTGGGCACCACGTGTGTGTGGCCCGCCAAGCCAGCGTGTTGTGTTTTTAAGCCTCTTCTCAGGTGATTCTGGGTTATTGAATGAGGGACCCCACGGGGTGTACTTCGGGCAGTTGCCCACCCGTGGTAAGTGCAATGGGCCAGGTTTGGGGAGCCCCAGGCTATGGGGGTGGGCGGGGCTACTGCTGCCAGAGCCTTCCCATCCCCCTAGGAGTGATTGCTGACCTGGCTTTCTCTCTCCTGCTGTTCTTGGCTATTTATTCAACAAATACTTATCAACTGCCTGCTTTGTTCTGATGCATTCTGACCTGGCTGTTTCATGGCCAGGACCCTGCCCCCTGCTATTTGTAGCGTTTGGAGCTCAGTTTCCAGCCCTGAGGCTTTGGAGTTCCAGGTGGGTCAGACTCCCAGCTTCACCCACTCCTGCTAGCTGGGCAGCCCCAGGGACCGTCTCAAGGATCAACAGGCTCCCATGGGTGGCACGCTGAGCCGGGCATGCCACCAGCTCAGGAAGCCAAAGTCTGCCATGTTGGCCTCAGACACGGTCCATTTGGCCTGGTGAATGTGGACTGACGTTAGAGAGCCATCTGGCTTCCCTTAAAGAGTGGGAAAGTTAGGCAGCCTCAAGCTGCCCTAGGCCATCGTGGGCCTCTCTGGCTCTTAGGCTGTGCTTGGCCGGAGCTGCAGAAGGGCTTGTCCCCCTCGAGACGCCCTGCAGCCTCCTGCTTGCAGCAGTCCCGACCACTGCCTGTTTCTTACCCACAGCCTGCTGCAGTCATCACCTGGCGCGCCCCCGCCCCATGGGCATCTGAATTGGCAGTCCCTTTAAGGGATGAAACGCTACTATACCAAGCCTTTCCACCAACGGTTCCACACTTGACCCTCAGCAGTCTCCCTGTGAAGCAGGCATGTCGTCCCCATTCTGCAGATGGCAAAACTGAGGCCTAAAGCAAGTGACTTCTTCCAAGGTTATCCAGCTAGTTGTGAGTGACTGAGCCAGGAGTCAAACTGACCTATTTGTTTATTCCTTCGTTTAACAGTTCTTTAATGAGCACCTGCTACAGGCCAGAAGCAAGATCTCCTTCTAATTCATGGGCTTTTGCCGGCCCCCAGCCACTGCCTCCACTCCCCCAGCCTTTGCCTTTCTGGTTCTTGATTCCTTTCACGTAGAGAGGCGGCCACACAGTCCTCCTCCTCCTGAGCAGGAAATTAATAATGATAGAGCACTGCCTAAAATACACCCTGTTGAGCCCCCCAGAGAATGCCGCAGAACAGCACGTTGATTATATATTGTGTATATTTTTGGCTGTGGCAGCCGCTGAAATGTGCCACCCAGCTCCTGGACAGCTTTGCGCTCAAACCAGCGAGCTGTTCTCCTGTGTCACAGCCTGTCATCTGATTCTTGACAGATTTTGGATCAGAATGTGACAGGTGTCTGGAACCTGCCTCAGCAGCGTGACACCTGGCGCTTGGGCCCAGCGCAAGGCCCCAGAAGTTTCCTCTCACATCCAGCCCACAAGGCGGATGAAAGGCACCTGGGGCTGCCACTGGGCCGTCGCTCCTGCCTGCTCATATGTCAAAAGTGCCAGAGCAGGGTCGGCAGGGCTGGGGTGGAGGGAGGTGACTCTGCCCGATGGGCCGTCCCCAGGGCAGGAGAAGCAGGTGGGCCTCAGCAGCCATGTCTCTGTGATTGGCAGCCCTTGCATCACCCAGGGGCTCACAGCAGCCTCAAGCCGAGCTGCACCGCTGAGCTGTGCATTGTACGCCCACCCGCTCTCCACAGGAGGGGTGGAAGCCGGGGCCCACGGCACTCTCAGGGGTGGGCAGACCTGGCTTCCAGGGTCAGCTTGGTATCTCACCAGCCTAGGGACCTTGGGCAAGTCACTGTCCCCTCTGAGCCTCAGGTTCCCCCTTTGTAAAATGGGGGTTATGGCAGTATAGCCTTAAAAATACTAAGAGCCAGGCTGGCCACGGTGGCTCAACAGGCAAGAATGCTTGCCTGCCATGCCAGAGGACCCAGGTTCGATTCCCGGTGCCTGCCCATGTAAAAAAAATAAATTAATTAAAAAAAAAAAACTAAGAGCCGCCTGTGTTTGCAGAGCACTTAAGTAAAGCAGGTGTTGTGCAGAAGCCTGGTTTCATCTTCGTGGCAATAAGGCAGATGCTGTTATGATCCCTGCTGTATGAGGAGAAAGACTGAGGCTTTAAGAGGAGACCTCACCCCAGGACATGGCTGAGGACTGACAGCACCAGCACTAGACCTGCCTGACTCCAGATCCCCTGTCCTTAGTCAGGGCTAGGTGGTCGAGGCACGGGGTCATTAAGGCGTCCCATGTGGCACTGGCAATCAGTGCTGAGTTTGGTACCTGGCACTGTAGAGGTCCTGGAGTGAAGTGGCCATTTTCTCCAATTAAGCAGCAGGGAGCCAGGGGGTGGTTGACAGAGGCCTCTGCAATCCTCCAGGTGGCCTTTGTCCTTTGTTCTCCCAGCCTGAGCAGCAGGTGGCTGGAGACCCCGAAATCCTTGTTCACAGGGAGGCCCCAGGACAGCACAGTGGTGTCCGCAGGGGCATTCCCCAGAGGCCAGCTCACAGCCACCTTGGACCCTGGGAGTGTGACAGGACAGAAAGCAGCGCTGAGCCCTAAGACGGAAACGCCTGCCCACTTGGAGCCAGAGGCCTGACTCTTGCCCACAGCCTCTGCCCTCCCGAGCTGCCTTGCTCACTTAGCTGGCCCCCGAGGGGTATACCGGGCTTCTGACAGGCCAGCTGAGAGGGAAGTCCTGTCTCTGCCTGAGTACTGTGCATGCCAGATGGAGGTTTGAGTTAGTCCAAGATGTCGTCCCCCTTTCCTGCCCACTCCCACCCTCTCTGTCAGAAGGGTTTTTCCATGTCCCTACAGGTCTTTTTCCCTTTGCATACATTTCTACAAGTGTATATGAAAGAATCTTGGAGCCGGTTTGGAGTACCTCCTAGAATGCTCAAGCCAGTCTGACCCTGAGACATGACCTTTAATTTAACCTGCTGATTTGCAGTGGATTGTAGGGAAACTGAGTCCCAGAGCAAAGAGAAGACTGGGCCATCCACTGGGTCACTGTATCACTGGGCAAAACCCTGTCACCTCTTTCCCTGGTGTCCAGGATGGAGGCTGGGGTGGGGGGTGGCCCTTGGCTAGCCTGTTCCCTGACCTCATAGTGCCTACTAGACGCTCTCTCTGGGCCATTACATGGTATCTCATTTCTTTCTCCACTCAGTGCTGGGAGACAGGTGATGGGAGAAGGCAGGCCCAGAGTGCATGATCACTGCGGGCAAGAGTGGGACCCAGAGCCCGTGCTCTCAGCCACTCTATCCTGTGATGGCGTCCCTTCCTTGACCACCCCTCTCAGCTGACCCTTCTCCAGCAGGCTTGCTGAAGCAGCCTCTGCAACCAGTCAGCCATTCCTCCTTTTTAAAACAGCTCCAATGCTGCCATTCCCTCACTTAAGTACCTCCCTGCCTCCTCTACCCCTGTTCTCTCCAGGATGCAGCCCCAAATCCCTAGATGCAGGCAAGGCTCTTCCAGGTACATGCAGTCCCTATGCCCCCTCGGGCTGGCTGGTCTTCAGTTATCTGTCACCTGCTCAGTCATCTGAGCACCCCTTTCTGGGCCTGCTGTGCAGTGCCCAGCAAACCAGGTGGCAGAGGTGCCAGCATGTGTCTCACACATGTGCTCAGTGTCTCAGCATATCCTGGCCCCTTGCTGGAATGCCTTGTCCTGCTTTTCCATGTGACAGTCCCCTCCTTCAAACCCCAGTGCAGCCATTAGAGTGTGACCTCCTGGAGGCTGGTCTTGGTGGCCTGGTTCTCACCCAGTATTTGCTGAGTGACTTAACTGCCAGGCTGTCCTGCTGCTGGCTGGCCATTAACGCACTCCCCCGGTCTGAGCTGATGCTCCTTCTTCTTCATTTGGGGCTATTTTGCTCAGCGGTTAGAACCCCTAGAGTATTCACATTGCTACAACTGTTGGGTCTTACTGCTAATTAACACATTGGTTTGCAGATAGGGAAACTGAGATGAGCGGCTTCTGGACATTCTTTTCTGTGGTTAGTGGGTGTGGTCCCTAGAGCCAGTTTTTGACACTTCTATCATCAGACAGAAAATTATGTGTCTGTAAGATGCTTTATACTTCAAGAGGGTGTTTCAGCAGAAACCAGGCTCCGAATCGGAGTCCTGCCAACTGACATGTGACTCAGCTTCCTTGAGCCTGTTTTTCTTCATCTGTAAAATGGAATGGGCATCACGTATGCATCAGTAATCTAATGATAATGGCAGATGACAGAGTGCCTGTGGTGTGCACTTGGGCACCTCTCAGAGCGAGACTGGGTGTAAATGGTGCCTTTCCCACCAGCTGAGTACTGGCCACTGTGACCTCCCAATGACAGGGACTGTGGCTGGGTGCTTGTCCTTAAAGCCCCAGTATTTATCTTGGTCCCTGACCCATGGTGGGGTTTGGCAAACCCTGATGGAGGAAGATGTAAGTAGAGGATTCTTGGGCAGTAGTAGCTGTTAGCTTTATTATTTCATCCTCTTGCATCTCATTTGATCCTCAGGAGAGCAGGAATTGTGTGATACAGAGTTAAACCTAGACAGACACTTAGCTCTTTTTCCCACCTGTGACCTTACTTGGTACCACACCCCAGTTCTTATTCCGAAAACTAGTCTCTGAGGCAGCTGTAGGATGACATATTATTTAAGACTTTTTCTCTTGCAAATGACAGAAATCCAACTCTATGAAGCTCTTAGCAGAAAGACACATAACTGAGAAGACCAGGGTTAGTGATTCAGTTAGCGCTGGATCCAGGAAGTTATATGGTTGGGAATCTCTCCATCTACCATGTAATCTCTGACCCTGTGGCAGGGAGGATGACTCTGGCAGCCTGTGTCTGAAGTCTAACCATATTTGACTGCCCCAGTGGAAAGAGCAGAGAAAACCCTGGGAGGGGACCAGGGTGGTTTGCGTGCCCACCCCCAACCAGTCGCCCTGGCCAGGCATGCCACATGTGCTCACCACCATGGGAGGCAGGTGGGTTTAGCTCCATCCAGGTCCATGGGGTGTCCTGCAGGAAGCGGGGGCCCTTCTCCCTCTGCAGAAGGATGCTGTGCCAGGTGGTCCAGGCCATGAGCTGTCCCACACCAGCAGCCATCCCAACAGTTGTGGTGGGTATGTGGGTGGCCCCAGGACCTCCCCTTCAGGCAGACCAAGAGGGAACTTACCGGACCTTCTCCTCCAGGAGCTCATCGACATGAACCAGCACCATCTGAATGCCCTCGGCGTGGGCCATGCCTCGCTGGACCGGCTGTGCCAGGTGACCGCCGCCCATGGACTGCATAGCAAGCTCACTGGCGCAGGTGGCGGCGGCTGTGGCATCACACTCCTCAAGCCAGGTACCCAGGGGATGTGCAGGGCTGCCAGTCTAGGCTCATTCGCCTATGGGAGAGTTCCGCCGGGAAGAGGAAGAGGCTTGGGAACAAGTCTCAGTTCCGCTGCAAGCTAAATTAACTTGAACAAGTTAATGAGCCTCTCCGGGCCTTCGTTTTCCCATTGGTGAAAATAAGGAAAAATGGGTCACCTTGGTTAGATTCCTCATTTGTGCAAGATTGTTGGCCAGATTCAAGAGGATAGACACATTTTAAAGGACCTGATGTGGGGCTGCGTCACAGTAGGGTCTCATTTCGTGGTGGCTCTTCCTACCACTTCCGTGCCGGCCATGCCTCCCACAAGCCTGAGAAAGGAGCAGGGCACGGGAGCTGTCATGCCGGCCTCAGCGCCTGCTCTCCCCTCTCGATGTGGTCCCCATGGGGTTGATCTTGCTACAAAATGAGGGGGCCTCTTTCCCCTTGCCTTTGGGGAAAGTGCAAGACTGAGCTAGGGGCTTATAGAGGCCTCCTACGCTGGGGCCGAGGGGCTGGGAAGGGGCCCTTGGGGTGTCTCACTTCCCGACACCCCGCTCTCAAGACTGTTTAGGGCATCCGGTGAGCACAAAACGCTGCGATCTGCCCCTTCCCTCCTTTCTCTTTGTTCACACTTCTATGGTTCCCTTCTCTTCTCTGTGTCCGCCTCCCCCTCTTGATCTCCTCCTCCTCCCTGTTTTCACCTTCCTTTCCCCCCTTACTTTACATCGAGCCCACCAGTAGCCCCAGAGACGTCCCCTTAACCCTCAGTGGTGACTCCCTGCCCCAGGAGATTGCTGTGTCCAACTTCAACAGACCTTGACCATTGGTTCCTAGTTCAGAGGTGATGACAGTGACAAGTGTTCGCATGTCTGGAGTGTGTATGATAGGCCAGGCACTGCGCATTATCTCATTTCAGCCCTCAGTACCCCTGAGGAGGAAGTGTCATTACTGGCTCCATATTCAAGATGGCCAGACTGAGACTCAGAGAAGTGAAATCACTTGTCTCAGGCCACACAGCCAGTAAGTGGTGAGGCTGGCTGTGCACCTAGAGCCCATGGCTTTTAACCACTGCTCCATAAACCCCCAGGGAGGGTGCACGGCCCAGGTTGGTGTGTGTGTTTGTGATGTGAGTAGGCTCAGACAGCCTCCTCGAGCCTCACTGCCCTGTCGTGGGGGTGGGGTTGGCAGCAGGAAGCTACCGTGGTCCCAGGGCCTTTGCCTTGATGCAGGTGAATGGTCTCTGAGGGAGCTGACAGCTGTCAGTGGTGACCTGCTGCTTTCCCTCCCCCAGACCTGGAGCGGCCAGAAGTGGAGGCCACCAAGCAGGCTCTGGCCAACTGTGGATTTGACTGCTGGGAAACCTGCATCGGTGCCCCTGGAGTCTCTGTCCACTCAGCTGCCTCCCTGGACCCCCACGTCCAGCAGGCCTTGGATGGCCTCTGAGATGTGTCTAAGCTGCTGCAGCCCCTCCGAGAAGCCCTTCCTGGATTCTGGGGACTGACCGGTGGGAACCCAGCTCCTAGTATTACCAGAGAGGCCCCAGCCCCACTGTGATGCCGCTCCTGTGGCTGTACCCTTTCGGTCCCAGTGGTGGGACCCGAGAGCCCATGGCAGACTGGGCCACCAGGGGGGCAGTCTGTGTTCTGCATTTTCTCCAAGCTGGCCAGGCAGTGGGGCCATGAGGGGGGCCTCTGAGACTCCAGTTCTGGGAGGGATTTCCTTCCCAGCCTCCTTGGAGCTTCCTTGGAGCTCCCACAGACCCATCTACTGTAGACCTTCACCGTCAAACTTTCTGGTCGACTTGGTTGGTGCTTGGATGCGGGAAGTTTCATTTCGGAAACAGCGTGCCTTCTTTATCCCCTCTGCCTCTACGTTTCCAGCTGTCTCTTGCAGCCAGGCACCCTCTACCAGGAAGTAGACCCCAAGCAGGGCAGCTCTTGTCCCACCTCCTTCCATTGTACCTCCAGGTGTTGACTTGCTTGGCACGGTACAGGCCTGCCTAGCACTTTCCCGTGCCCCTCCCTGTGGGCCTGCCATTCTGCCCTTCAGGGAGCTCCATCGCTGGCAGGCCCGAGGGTTGCCCAAAGGCAGGGCCCCGTGGTAGTTTCTTCCAGTCTGTACAAGGAGGGAAATAAAAAGATCTTGCTTCGCTCCGTGTGCAGAAGGATGTGACTGCTGACTGCAGACACCCCAAACCTTGCCCTGGTGTCCCCATCCCTTCTCCAGCCATATTCTCAGGTCACTTGGCTTTGTGTCTTGGGGACATCAGCTGCTCTGTCCTCCCAGCAGGACTCCAGGCTGCTTTTCCTGAAATTGCAAGCTTTTGTGAGCCATGGAAACAAACCTGCAGTTGCTCCTGGGACATTCCTTTCTTTCTGAAATTCGCTGATTGGATGGAGAAAACAGACTCAAGGAAAGTACTCTAAGCCCTGTGCCCTGGCACTCTCTTGCTCCTATTTGAACTTTATATTACCAGACCACTTGGCTCTTCCTGAAATGGCAGACTCCATCAGAAGACCCTCATGGCTGGCACACCACTAACAGAAGCTCTGAGAGCCGTGGGTCTGCAAGGGGCAGGACAGAAAGTTGGGTTCCACGGGCAAGGATTTAGATTTAAGGATTCATCCCTGTGCTTCTGCCCTTCACCACTAGGGGGCAGCGGACGCCTTTCCCAGCGTTTTCCCCAGGAGGGTGACTTGGAGGTGGCCAGTCGCTGGCCTGAGAAGCAGATATTAAGCCCTGACCCCCATGTCAGGCCACTCCCAGGGCTCTTCCTAAAGTCATTGCAGACTCCGGAAGTCTAAGCGACAGGATGACTGCAGTGGCTCAGCTGGTGAAAATAGGCCCAGCATCACTGATGGGGGTTCCCCACCCTTCAAAACATAAATAATGCATAAAACAGCAATGATAATGTTGTGCATTTGCTGTATGCCAAGTACTGTTCTACACATGACTTGCACATCATCTCTTTTATTATGTACCCCAGACTTCAAAGGATTTGCTCATTTTAGCCCTATTTCGCAGATCGGGAAACAGGCTTAGAGAGGTTGAGTAACTTGTCTGGTACCACACAGCTGATCAGTGTCAGATGCAAGAATCAAACTCCAGAGCCTGCCTTCCGCCTCTCCGTGCTATTCCCAGGCACAGCTCTGCACAAGTTTTGTGCTATTCTTACTGCCTTGCCTTCTGTCCTCTGAATTATTTCCTCTAAATTCTGATGTGCTTGGTCAGGGGTGGGTCTTGAGCCTGGGTCTTTGTCTAGAGCTCTCCAGGTGGTTTTAACGAGCAGCCCAGCACTGTTCTCAGGGAAGCTGCTGGTAACAGCTCAGCCTGCAGGAGGTGGTCCTGGGGGGCTCTCCAGGGCTCCCATAGATGCCCATGGCAGCTGCAGAGTCAGGTGGGCATGGGCTGAAGCCCCCGGTGGGCATGGGCTGAAGCCCCCAGAACCTATTGGCTCTTTAGGGCCCACCCTCTTTCTCTCTCCCTGGGGACAGGATGTCATTCCCAGAGCAGAGGACAACCCGTTACTTCTGTCTCAGTGAAGCAGTTCCATACTTGGCAGGGGCAGCTTCTCACAGGGGCCTGCCACCCTGAGACCACCCACCTTTGAAATTCCATGTGTGGACAATTTGCATTTCCTGCAGTCACCCCTTCTCATTGCCTGCTTCAGCCACGCTTCAGAATCATCTGGGGAGCTTTAAAATATTCTACTGCCGCCTGGCCCCACCTCCAGAGAATCTGATTTATTTGGCCTCAGAGGGCCGGTCACTGGTGTTTCTAAAAAAGCCCCCGGGGGGGGTTGGTGTGCCACCAGCGCCGAGAACCCTGAACGGATAATCTTCTAAGGTCCTTTATGAATGGAGGCCCACCAGTCCTGGTCTCCACCTGCCATCACATCTGAGAGCTCAACTCTGCCTAGGTAACAGCACCCACTTTAGAGAGGTGTCATGAAGATTGAATGAGAAAGTGCACGTAAAGCCTTTGGCACAGAGCCTGGCACATAGTGTTTGGCAAGTGCTCATTATTATCACTGCCTCGTGTCAGAAGGGAGGGTGACTCTCAAAGCACGGAAACTGCAGAACAGCGCCCCGAGCTGGTTGAAAGGGCCCAGCCCAGTTTGTGCAAATTCCCTAGGGTAGGACCCCTAGGTCGCTGTTTGAGAAACACAGCAAGTGCCAGCATGCTCACGTGCCTCCTGGCGCCCTCTCAGCATGGCCACCTTGCCCCATGGCCTCCCTGCCAACCACAGGACAGCCACTTTGCAAGTCAGCCTTTGGAGCCACACCCAGCCTCGCCAGCCTGCTGTGGATTTAACACCCACCCTCACAGCCTGAAGTTCGCAGAAAAATTTCCCCAGTTCTGGCAGAGGTCTCATGCTGGGAGGCAGACAGCAAATATTGTGATTCACGCCAGAGAGTAGCTGCGCCTTGGTGCGGATGTTCTTTCTGCAATGAGGAATTTATCGCCCCCAAGGACATTTCCCACAGATGCCAGCAGCCTGTCGCGTGCAGCACCAGCCCCAGGTTGGCAGGTGGCCTGAGGGCCAGGCCCTGCCCTCCCAGTGTGCCCAGGCCGTCCTTGGCCCCCTGGGCTCCATGCTTTCATTTTCTTTCCTCGGCAGGAGCTTTCTGTAAGGTGCCAGATTTGGTGCCTGGCCCCCAGCAGGTGCTTCCTTGCCCAGCCCTTCCTGGCTTCCAGCTGACCTGGGACCAGCCCCTTGGCTATTACTTAGTGCCTGCTGCACGCCAGGCCCAGTCATGGTCCTCTTAAATGAGGAAACTGAGGCTCAGAGAGGTTAAGCAACTTGTCTGCTGCCCCCCAGCCTAGGAGCAGCAGAGAATTGGATTTGAGTTCCAAAGCCTGGGCTCTGTTGCTTTAGTTTAAAAAATATTTTTTATTTTTTCTGTTACAAAAATGATGTATATGTACTGTACAAAGAAAAATACAGAAGAGCAAAAATAAGAAACACTGACACTTTTTTTTACCATTCAGAGATTACTCCTGTTAACAACTTAGTCTGCACCTCTCTCCCTTTCCTGGTGTAGGTGTGCGTACTTGCTTTTGAAATAAAAAGAGATTGTACTGTGACTGCTTTTTGTCCTGCTAGCAAGCAGTTTTCTTTGTCACTTAAGTTTTCATCTCCAGTACCCAGACCATCATCACATTTCCCCCAGGTGTCCCCCAAATGTACAGAATCCCATTCAGGACAGACATATACTTTGCAGTCAAAACCCTAAATTCTCTTTTAATCCGGTGCAGTTACATCAAACATGCTCCCTCACCCCCAGCACACACGCTCACCTTTTCCTCTCCACCACGCAACTTGCTCAGGAGGCTGGCCCTGTGGTCCTGCAGAAAGACCAGTTCTTGTTGCCTTGTCCCTTCAGAGTTTGAGCCCCTCCCAGGGGCTCCAGCTAATGCCCCCCCCCCCTTTACTGATCACCTGTGTGCCCAGCAAGGTGCTGAGTGCTGAGTGTCCCCTTCCTTGAACCCCCAGGACAGTGAGATATGTTCTTAACCTCCAGGGAGGGGGCGTGGCTTGCCTAGGACCCCTTGCTCCCAAGTGGCAAAGCTGGCATCTGATCTCAGATCTGTGCTGCAACTCCAGAGCCCTGATCTCAGCCACCGCTCTCCTCGGGGAGAGCACACATGACCTCCCAGAGCCCTCTCTCCACTCACTGTCTCGCCCGATGTAATCAAACTGCCCCATCTGGCCCAGCAGCACTGGCCCAGTGGCATACCTCACAACCCCCTGCAGCTCAGAACAAGAAGGACAAACTTGCCGGACTGTGAGGCATTGTGTTCTGTAAAGGAAGTGTGCCTGGAGCCGTCTTTCCAGGTGGGAGGCTCGGGATTGAACGAACACCTTGTATGGTCTCAGAAGTGAAACAGACAAGGGCAGTCGTCTCAGTCAACCACACAGATGTTTCACTCACTTGTCATTGGCCCCACAAACTGTGCAGGTCTGGAGCGCCCCTGCAGATCACATGGAGCTCTCATTTGCTGCTGATAGGGAAACCAAGGCCCAGAGAGGGCAAGAGACCGGCATAAGGTCACACAGCAAGTGCCTTGGCCTCTTTCCTGCCTTTTGGTTTTCTCCTGGCCTCCCCTTCTCTGCTTCCTGCTCACCTCCCTCTTTGTACAAAGGCTCATGCACCTACCCAGCACAAGACAGCTGGGGAGTACAGGATCCAGCTTGTTCTCCAGCTGACCGCATAGCTTGGAGCACTGACAACCCCTCCGGGCCTCAGTCTCCTCAAGTGTAAAGTGAAGACTTGTTACCTGCCAGGCAATGTACTAACGTAGCAGCATTATCCCATTTAATCTCCACACAACCCCTTGGGGCAGGTAGACAGGTCCCAGCCCTGGGCCAGATGTGATTCAGAATTCAGAATTTTTCAGGTTTTAGGAACAGGCACTGTTATGTTTCATGTCCAGTGGTGTCTGGGGAAGCACCCTGATACCAGTCCATTAATGTTTCTGCAGAGAAAGGCTGGAAGATCATAAATAACGGCATGTCAGTTCATGTCCCGTTTGCTGCAAAATGAGTTTTGTTGCCAGGCTTCTGAGTTCCAAGGTGTTTTAATGTGGACCTGAATTACTCTCCCTTTTTGCAGACAAGCAGAGATGCCCCCTCCCAGAGATTCAGTGACCCGCCCAAGGCGTGTGCATCAAGAGCAGAGTGGGGGAGCCCTACCTGGGCACCAGGGTCTGATGGGGCCACCTGTGCCCGTTGGGCTGAAAGGGCTCTGTGCCCACCAAGAAGCTGTCCTGCCCAGTCACTGGGCCCCTGCTGTGCTGGCTCAAGCTATTAAGTCAAACCAGAGTCATTGGTCTTATTTTTTTTCCCCACCATAGAGCTTGTAATGTGATAAACAAGGCTGAAGAAAAATGGCCCAGTGATGGGCTCACACTTTCAGCCGCTGGTGCTCTTGGGACTCTGTTTCCTTCTGCAAAAGCCAGGACAAGAATGGGCCCCCCATCTCCTCCTGGGCCACCCCACTTCCCTCCTAGCAGCAGGAAGGGGTGGGGGAGGCCTGAATGCGTGGGCTGATTGGGTAGGAACTGCCTCATCAGGCACGCAAGGCTGGGCAGGAGAATAGAGAACTGGGACTTTTTAACAGGCTGCTCCTAGGTCTGTTCTCAGTACAGTGTTTTAAATCTGATAAGGGAAACATGCACTCCGAGGCATTTACATAATGCCTTGGCTGAGACTGAGTCCCAAGTTCCTGCCTGAATTGACAGGGCGCCCAAGGCTTCTTTGAGGCCTCCTGGGCATCCTCTGCCGGAGAGGAGGCAGCTGCCTCTTCCCCAGGGCTACCGGCAGCTCATGGCCCCTCGGTCACAGTCACTGCTCATTTGACACATCTTAAGTATACACCTACTACATAGCCCCAGGTGACCAGACGGAGCCCTCTGGGGTGCTCTGGCCCTGTGGCTCTGGACACTTGCAAGTCGGTTCTCTCCACTGGGATCCACATCAAGCCCCTGGGGAAAGTGTGGTGAACCCCACTTGACATTCAAGGAGACTGAGGCCTGGAAGGGTTGTCACTGCTCTGAGCCATGTGGTTGGCAGGTGAAGGAGCTGGGACCTACCTGGACTCCAAGTACAGTGCTCGTCCTGCACTCCCCCAGCTGTCTTTGCTCCGGGTAGGCGCATGAGCCTTTGTGGGAGGAGGGAGGTGAGCAGGAAGTAGAGAAGGAGAGGCCAGGAGAAAACCAAAAGGCAGGAAAGAGGCCATGGCAGCTTGCTGTATGACCTTAAGACGATGTCTTGCCCTCTCTGGGCCTTGGTTTCCCCATGCATAGAAATAGTAGTGCCCATTCATTGTGCCAGGAGCTTGGTTTTGAGCCTCATTTAATCCTCCAACCATTGCTATTTGGTAGGCTCTGGGGTCAGATCTAGCCTTGTTCTTGCAGCTGTGAGTCCTTGGGCAGCCCACCTCACCTCTCTGGGCCTCAGGGTCTTCGTCTATAGAATGGAAAACATCATAGCAACCACCCCACGGTGGTGATACAAGGCTAGTAGGACCTAAGTCACATCGAACACTTAGCCTGGAGCCCTTGTACCCAGCGAGCATCCGGTCAACGGAAGCTATTGTTATCAGAGATGGGGAAACTGAGGTTCAGAGAGGTGAAGTAACAGCCCAGAGGTGGCCAAGGCAGGCTTTGTACCCAGACACATCTGGCCCCAAAACCCGAGGCCCCAGTTTGGTTACCAGGCGAGGCCTGGTTGTGCTGCCCTGCGCTGGTGCCGGAAGAAGATCGGATGGGAAGGACCTACCCTCTCTGCCCCGTGGGACTCGGGAGGACTTGGGATTCCAGATGGTTCCGGACTCCAGACAAGGCTGGCTTGGCTGATTGTGGTGCCAGCCAGTGATTAGCATGAATCCCTCGAAAGCCCATGGGTCTGGGAGCGGGAGGACATGACCTTGGTGGAAGTGGCTCCCCACGAACCGAGCACCTGCCTTCTGCTGCCAGACGGCCGCATCTGTTGTGTGCCCCCTTTGACTTTCACGGGGCTGGGGGGGGGCTGGGGCTGGGGCGTTCCTGCACCCTAGCCAGGCAGCCAGGCAGGCGGGAGTGTGGGGAGCGCCATGGAATGGCCTTCTCCTCGGCCACATCAGCTACACGCCACCTCCCCTCCCACGCACAGGTACACACATGGCCTTGTCCTTGGCGGGCATCCAGACCAGCTCTCACTCACCCCCAGGTTACCCCTCCTGCCATCTGCTGCAGAGAGATGTATCTGCCATTTGTGAGGGGAATTCAACCCATCAGGAGTTTTCCCATTAAAGCCACAAGGACCCACACTCTCTGGCTGAGGAAACTGAGGCCCAGGAGGGCAGTGGCCTGCCCAAGGTCACACAGCATGTTTGTGCTTAGAGCTGGGACTCAAACCCAGGCCTTCTGACAGGCTGAGAGTGCTGGGTTGCAACTGGACATTCCAAGGCCAGGAAAGGAGGCAGAGAGGGCTGCTGGCACAGCCCTGCTGCCCTAAGAAGTGGCCAGTGTCTCTGCTGAAAACCAGACCCTGCTCCCAGGAAGGCCAAGGGTTCGTGGAGGCAGGAGATGGGGAGTGAGAGAGCATGGTGAGGCCAGAGGTCAGGAGCCCACCCTCCCACTTGCTTCCTGTGATTGAGGAAATCTCTGTCCAGGAGTTCAGGAGATTTCTGAAATTCTCTGTGACTTAGGCCAGTCACTTCCCTTCTCTGGGTTTCTGTCTCATCGTTTCTGGCATCATTTCCAGCTCCCAGCCCTGGGTGAGGAGCAGGAAGTGCCCTGCGGCTACGGCCCACCCCCATGTCCCACCCGCCCCTTGGGACCATTCCGCGCCACTCTTCCAACCTGGGGATCTCAAACTCATGAGTCTCCACGGGCCAAGCAGGAGACACAAATGAGCCAGGTGGAAGGACGCAGCCCCTGCAACTCCGGCCACTTGTTGCGTTGTGAGACTGAAGACCCACTCTCTACAAACCCTTTGATCCAGTTTTTAAAGAGAATTTCAAAATCTGGATGTTCTGGTAAAATCCTCTGGTTTTTAAATACATTCAACTGAAAATGAAAAACACATTGAAAATATTAACCAATGATCGAGTCAAATCCATCTGCAGCTGAAAGCATCAGGGGACTCCGATCTGAGGCCTCTTTCAGAGACCACTCCCCCGGCTCCAGAGAGCTGAGCTCGGGAGCTCAGGAAGCACGCCGCCCCCAGTGGAATCTGCTTACCCCCCCCCCATGCCCCCATTGACAGGGCAGGCAGGAGGGGGCGGGCGGGGGCGCCAGCGGTCGCATTGAGAGCGCTTTCCCCGGAGAGGCACAGATGGTTTTTTTTGTTGTTGTTGTTTTTTTATCAGTGTCAGCATTGGCTTCTTTCTGCTCTGATGAATAGATTCTAAAGAGGCAGTGACATTATTCGAGATAACAGAGGGAACAGAAAAAGGGTTAGCGATGGAGAGAAAATGGCAGAGCCAGCAGATAAAGGGGAGGCCAGAGGGGGCGGGGCATCCTGGCGGGGGTGCCCTCTGCAGTTGCAAGCCACCCCACCCAAGCCTGGCTCCCTGCAGCGGGAGCTGAAATGCCGCCCCGGCCGAGGGGCAGGGGGCAGCCAGGACAGCTGTGCCAAGCTGCCGCTCCCCCAGCCTCCAGCCTTCGGCCCGGCAGCCCATTCCGCCTTTTCAATTCGATTCAATTAGGCCTCCCCGTACGGAAGCTTGTCTCCTCTGATATCCAGTTTAACTGACAGGGGATTAGTGCTGTTTGTATTACATGCACACTCTCAGGCTGCTAAACCGCAGGCATGGCCCGGGGACCCGGTTATTTATGGAGCCTGCCTCACAGCCCCTGTCGGGCCAGCTGCCTTTGGAGGAGGGGATTGGAAACCCGTCTGTCTACTTTGTCGCCTCATGATTGCTGGGCCTTAGGCATGGGCAGCGAAGTGTTAGGAGTCCGACTAGAACTGAGTTCAAATGCCTTCTCTGCCACTCACTGGCTGTGTGACCTTCAGCCAGCGACTGCACCTCTCTGAGCTGCCGTTCTGGAAATCACAACAATTAACCAACTCTTAAGCTGGTGGTGGGGATAGATGAAGTACTGTTGTAGTGCATTCAACACTGAGCCAGCGTGCCCACTTTGCATAGTCACTCGACAGCTGTCGAGGGACAACTCTGCACAGGGTGATTCATCATAAGCAGGCAACGGTAGATGAGCAGACGTTGTGCCTGCCCAAGGGAAGCTTATACTCCAGGGCATGGGACGGAAAGGAGACATGTCCCCATCGCTACGTTGCTACATGAGCACACATGGGAAGTGCTAGAAAGATGAGAGTGATGGTGGTGGTGGTGTGGCAGCAATAGCACTGGGGCCCTCAGGACCTTTGCTCGGCTGTTCCCTCTGCCTGGACCATTTTACACCCCACCTCATCCCTACCAACCACACATACACACACACACACACACACACACACACACACACCTGGCTCATGGTAATCACCTGCTCAGAGGGGCCCTCCCTGACCAGCCCTCTCTCTAAAGTGTTTCTCCTCTAATGCTCTCTCCCTCAATCATTTGTCCACTTGTTTTATTGCCTCTCCCCTCAGTGCCTCACCAGCTCCCCCAGGGCAGGGTATGGCTGTCTTGCTCACTGCTGCCTCCCCCAAGTCTAACACTGTAGCTAAATGCTACGAAAAGAGCTTGAACTTTTCGGAATGAATGAATGAATGAATGAGTAGAAAGGTGGACACAGTGTGGCCCCCTCATTGGCAATGTGGTCCCCCGGCTCCCTCAGGAAACCTGGCTGCCCTGAGCCCACCTCCCAGCCACCAGGGAGTCCAGCAGGGTCTAAGCAGAGGTGGGGTGTGGGTCTTCCTCAGAGGGGATGGGCACTTCCCTTCTTATCCCTTCTCCACTCAAAGTCGCCTCCACTGAACCTCAATCCTCGCTCCCTCCTCAGCCAAGGGGCTGTCGAGACCAATAGGATTTCTAAAGTCCTTTGAAGTGCTGGGCTGGGGGGCCCCAGGCCTAGGAAATGTCCGCATTGTTGAGGATCTTTAGGATGGGACTCAGGATGCTGCCCGGCACCCATCAGCATCCCCTCCCTACTCCATTTATTAGACCCTGGCTGTGTGGGGGTGGGGTGGGTTGCCCAGGTCAGGACACTTAGACAACTCAGTGCAGTGAAACAGCAGCCACCACTTAAGGAGCACACCCCGCAGTGAGGAACTTGACATGCATGACCTTCTTTAAGTCTTACAACAGCCCTCAGAGGTGGCTGGTGGTGTATCCATTCTCCAGAGGAGAAAACTGAGGGTCAGAGTGGTGGCAGGCAGAGGGTGGAGCTGGGATCTGAACCCAGGACATTGGGGTTAAGTAGCTGCTCGTTCTTCTACCCCATGCAGCAGGCCAGGAACCTTGATGTCCATTGCCACTTGAGATACTTGGGGGCGGCTATTCTGCCCTGCACTATGTAAAAGGGAAAACCAAGGCTTGGAGGGGAAAAGTGGTTGACTCACAGACTCACAGCTTGAAAGACGCAGGCCTAGGGGCAAGTACAGGTCTGCCTTACTCCAAATGCAGTGTGCAATCTCTACCTGCAATTTCTTCCTCATTCAAGTCCCCAGATTGCTTCAGGTTTGTTTTCAGTCCTGGGTAGAGGGTAAGGGGTAAAACCAACTAGCACTTATTGAGTGCCATAAGTATGACACAGTCGCTTATGGTAAGGAACATGTTCTCCAGTTGGGAGGATGACACATTAATATGTACAGAGTTACAAGAATTAAATAACAGAAAGGTTTGGGCAATATCACAGGGTGCACGTATGGTTTGTGCCTCTGAGCAATTGGTTAAGGAAGCTGACCTTGAAAGGCAAATGGATTTTGGATATGAGTCCACATAATGATCAGCACAATTGCAATGAATTGGTGATCATTAAAATTACAGTCATCATCAGTAATCAACATAGTGCAGCCCCATCTTGGTGGAGTTGCTTTCCCATTTCAGAGATGAGGATGCTGAGGCTCAGAGCAATGAAGCAGCATGCCCCAGACCAGCCAGCTGATCAGTGGGATTTAAGCCCAGGTCCTCTAACTCCACAGTTTCTCTTCTCCAGCCTTAGAACAGCTCACAGTCTCATGAGCAGGAGGCTGTCTGGCGCATGACCTGATGGTTGAGCCAGCATTTGTTCCCAGGGCCAGCTTCTTGGCCAAGCCTGAGTTTGGCTGGGGCCAAGGCCAAGGCTGCAAGCAGCTCTATTGCCTGACCTTGTGCGATGTGCTAGGGGGGCACTGGGGTGCCGGGGTTGAATAGATTCAGGTCTGCCCTCCCGGGTGCCCAGGGGTGAGAGCCTGCCAAGCAAACTGATAATGGCAATGAAGAGTGGCAGTTCCAAGTCATCATGGGAGCCCAGCCTGGAGGGTGGGGAGCACATCAAGGAAGGCTTTCTGGAGGAGGAGGTGCCTGGGCTCAGAGGCTGAGGGAGGGTGTTCTAGGCAGAGTAGATGGGTCATCAAAGGCCCTGAGGTGAGCAATGCTAAGGAAGGTACGGGAAGCCACAGACGGTTTGGCCTTTAGGTGGGACCTATAACTTGAGGCTGGGCCCGGGTCTAGCCCAAGGGCCCTGGGAGACAGGGCGGGTGTTAGGCAGGGGAGGACAGGGGCACAGCTGTGCTTTAGGAAGTAGTCAGACTGGGGTGTGGTAGAAGGAGTAGGGCAAGGGGGCAGGAGTTAGGAGGGGAGAGGTGGCCACGGCTAGATGGCAGTGTTTTAGGGAGACAGAAAGGAGCAAACAGATTAGAAGGTACATGGGTGCCTGGGGAGTCTTTCAGTTCTGGAGACCAACTTGTCTCTGTCTTAAGGCAGCTGTTCACCCATTTCTTTATATATATATATATATTTTTTTTTTCATAAATCTTCACATACATACATTCCATACATGATATACAATCACTAGCTTACAAAATCATCACATAGTTGTGTATTCAACAACATGATCATTTTTAGAACATTTGCATCACTCCAGAAAAAAGAAATAAAAGGAAAAAAGAAAAAACTCGTACATCCGAAACCCCTTACCCCTCCCTCTCATTGACCCCCAGTATTTCCATCTACCCAATTTATTTTACCCCTTATCCTCCCTATTATTTATTTTTAATCCATATTTTTACTCATCTGTCCATACCCTGGATAAAAGCAGCATCAGACACAAGGTTTGCACAACCACACGGCCACATTGTAAAAACTATATTGTTATACAGTCATCAAGAATCAAGGCTACTGGAACGCAGCTCAACAGTTTCAGGTACTTCCTTCCAGCCACTCTAATATACCATAAACTAAAAAGGTATATTTATATAATACGTAAAAATAACCTCCAGGATAACCTCTCGACTCTGTTTGAAATCTCTCAGCCACTGAAACTTTATTTTGTCTCATTTCTCTCTTCCCTCTTTTGGTCAAGAAGATTTTCTCATTCCCTTGATGCCAGGTCCCAGCTCATCCCTGGAGTTCTGTCCTATGTTGCCAGGGAGGTTTACACCCCTGGGAGTCAGGTCCCACGTAGTGGGGTGGGGAGTGAGTTCATCTGCCAAGTTGGCTTTGAGAGAGAGGCCACATGTGAGCAACCATAGAGGTTCCCTGGGGGTGACTCTTAGGCATAATTACAAATAGGCTTAGCTTCTTCTTTGCAGGAATAAGTTTCATAGGGGTGAACCCCAAGACCGAGGGCTCAGCCTCTTGATTTGGTTGTCTCCACTGCTTGTGACAATATCAGGAATTTTCCAAAAGAGGAAGTTGAATATTTCCTCCTTTCTCCCTAGTCCCCCATGGGGGCTTTGCAAATACTTCTTTATTTACTGTCCAAATTACTCTGGAATATATCAGGTCATTACACTAACCTGGACAAACCAACAAAATCTCATGCCCTATTCACGATGCCATGTACTTATGGTATTCAACTAAGCTGACCATACAAGTTAAATTAGGTAACGTGTTACCCAAAATACAAATTTTGCACCAAATAAACCTCTCTCCTTTGGTCTGACACAGAAGTTGAAATTTTTAAATATGAACCATATCATCCTTTGCCCTGTATTCTGATTTACCTTAGTCCTTATCCAGATCGGCTTCACTCATATCTCTACTTGACATCTGATCCCTTTTTCTACTTGTTAAATAGTTTCTGTGTGGCGTAGTGCTGACCTTCGTAGCTTCACAGCTCTAACTCTGAGTCTCATGTCCAACCCCTTTCTTAATTTTTTTTATTTTTTTATTCTTTTATTTTTTTTTACATGGGCAGGCACCGGGAACCGAACCCGGGTCCTCTGGCATGGCAGGCAAGCGTTCTTGCCGCTGAGCCACCGTGGCCCGCCTCAACCCCTTTCTTGATAGTCTTTCGCTAAGGGTTGGACCTCTTAGCTGATTCCCCCTTGGCATGGAAGCCCCTGAAGGACAAGGGGTTATCAGCTCCATTTTTGCATCCACTGTCCCCGGCACAGAGCCTGGGATAGTCCATGACTGGGGGCGGTGGGGGGGGGGGGAGCCAAGCAGTGGGCGAATGAGCAGATCAAATCAGGACATCTCCTCCACAACTGACCCCGAGCCCCTCTGGTGACATCTGGGCAGCCAGGTCTCCTGGGGCCACCTCTCCTATGGGCGGTTCTCCAAAAGAAGTGGTGATGATGTAAGCAGACGCCTGTCACTTTCCTTCCCCAGCAAAGCGTCAACTGTCAGAGCAAATGAAATAGTCATTGCTTATCACGGCGTTTGAGATTTTATTGGCAACTTCATTGTCACCCAAAATACCTCCTTTTCTCTGTTGGCATTTTCGTCGGGAGAGTCTGGGGCAGCAGGCAGGTGGGACACGGGGCTGGCTTCTGGGGAATGGGGCTCGGCAGGTGGTGGAAGCTGGCTCCATTGGTGTGGGGTCAGCAGGGGCAGAAGAGCCCCCTTGTCGGGTCCGCTATGCCTGGGCTCCAACCAGAGGTGCTGGGCATCCCCACTGCAGGGCAGATGGGAAATGAGGGGCAGGAGAAGAAGGTCCCCAAGGACGCCCTGGAAATAGTCATGGTGGCCAGGTAGGGCAGCCCAGACCCACAGAGTGTCCTCACGCCCTTCTTGTTGGGTACTAGGGAGGCATCAGGGTGCCAGAGGGAGAGCATGGCCATAGGGTCAGATTACAGGGCAAGTACTTCCCCTTGCAGAGCCTCAGCGTGCCCATCTGTCAACTGGGGTAGTAACAGGTACCTTCCATTGGCTGAAGGCTCAGTCTGGACCAAACACCATCATCTGGTTCAATCCTCACCCGGAACCGGATCCTTAATTTAATGATGTAGAAGCCCAGGTGGAGAGGAGAGGTGAGGCAGCCCTGGACAAGGACTCCACAGCAGGGAGGTGACAGAGGCTGGGTTGAAACCCAGGTAGTGACACTCCAAGCCTGCCTGTGAACCCACCCCGTGGGCTGGTGGGAGGCGAGCAGATAATAAAGTGTCAACCCAGCGCAAGGCACATAGGATCGGGGCCTCTGTGGTTGTTAGCACAGGGTGGAATCCCAGTCCCTGCAGCTGTCCTCTGTCCTGACAGCCCTCTGGACCTCGCCGGGTGGTGGTGTCAAGGAACCTCCCGGAGTATGTATTGAGCTCAGGGGCTGCACTTGGGGTGGTCAGGGGCTCAGCCTCTATCTACACCTGCTGGGCTGCGGCGATGGTAGTCAGTTACCAAGTGGGAATGAGCAAGTCATCTATAGTGTCAGATCACCAGGAAAGCCGCTTCACTGTGTCCAAGCCGCATAGGTGGGAAATTGAGGCCCAGAGAGCAGCCACCTGCTCAGGGCTGCCATGCTAGGGAGGCAGACCGTGGGCTCTGGAGCCCACGAGACCTGAATTTGAGTCCTGGTGTGGCCACCTGCTAGCCAGTGACAAGTCACAGCGTTGTGTTGAAGCTCGGTTTTATCCTCTGTAAAATGGGGTGATAATAGATCCTACTCCCCAACCCCCGCCCCCAAACCTTGTAGGGTTGAGAGGTAATGATAATGCATGGAAAGCACTCGGCACAAGGTCTGACACAGCTCCTCAAAGATCTTACCCTCCAAACCCTTTCCCCACACAGAGAAGGAACCGGAGGCCCAGAGAGGGCAAGGGTTTCCCACACTGGGACCTCTAGACTCCCGGTGCAGTGCTCCTGTCACCTCTCCACTCAGTGGCATCAGCCGAGCTGCACACACACACACACACACACACACATTCTGTCTCTCCGACCCCTGGGGCTCCGAGAACCCAAGCCACAGGCCTGCAGCGAGAAATGCCATTCTGCTCTCCCCGCACACTGAAGGTTTTGAAAGTTAAAGTGTTGCCGTCGGCTTTGTTGTTGCCTGACTACGACAGACAAATTGAGAACCAGTTGTCAAAATGTCACTGCACAACAAATCAACATGCAGAACGAGTCGCAGCGCTCTGCGGTGTATAATTAAACAAAAAATCCCTTTTAGAAATTTCAGCGAGCGTTGGTTCCACTTTATATTTGTCTGTGTGATTAATAAAGGCAGCTAATTTTCAGACTTTAAAAACAGCTAGAAAATAGCTCCTAATTACATATTAGGTTCCTCGCGGCCCCCGCTGAGCTCTGCCAGCATTGGTGGGCCGAAGAATTTGGCAGAGTCTTAATTGCATTCTGAGCATCATCTAATTTTAGTTAAATGTAATGTAATCAGCAGCAGATGTCTGAAATAAAATATGAATTATGAATATGATGAAATTTCATTCTTGAATAAAAAAGTAATTTGCTATTTAGTTCATTAAAGTCTTAGAGCTTTATTAGAAGCAGGTATATACAGCCCGGCGAGGTTATGTATATTCAAATCATATCTGGGAGAGAGAAGCCCCAAAGGTGTGGGAAACTTTACCCAGGAGTGTCCAGTTTCAGTGAGTTACTGGGGAGCCTGGGGAAAGCCACTGAGAGGGTGGAGGGGAGGGCCAGGGGACCTGGCGTAGGTGTCCCTGAGTGCCTCTGAGTATTCCACCCCACCCCCTCCCCACCCAGGATGGGACCCCAGCGTCTGAGCTGGGCAGGCAGAGGCCCTAGTCCTTGGGGACACGTGCTTCACGGTGGGGACTCTTGCCGGGCTCAGTGGAACAGCGTGGAGCAGCGGTTGTCATTGCAGGCACAGAGCGTGGATTCACTGTGTGACCTCAAGCTGGGCCTCAGTTTCCCTTCCTGCAAAACAGGGGTGATCCTACCACCTGTCAGGCTCGCGGCACTGGGCCTGGAGTGTGGCAGGGCTTCCGTCGGGTGTGAACTGCTGTAGATGGGGTTCTCAGGCTTCGTTGTAGAGGTCACATTAAATTAGTATTAGTTGCTCTGACTAATAGGCCAAGAAGTGATCAGCTTTTCCAGACGGAAAGCCAGTGCAGCCTCCTCTGGTATTTTGGTCCACTGTGATCTGGATGAAGATTTGGGAGTGGTACCCTCCTGCCCACATTACAGTCCCCCGTTCTTCTCTCCCTCCTCTCTCTCTCCTCCTTTCCTCTCTTTTTCTTTCTCTCCTTTTCTGTCTCTCTTTCTCTCCTTCTCTTTTTTTTCCCTCTTTCTTTCCGAAAAATAATTTTTAAAAAGTGAACAAACAAAAATCCATTGCTAGAATCCTAAGAAAAAAAAATTAGTATTAAAATGGCTTCCACGTAGAGATTACAAACTCTTTGCTTTTCACCTGCGTGAGGCGCAGGGAAGTTTAACAACCGGTCTGTGGTTGCTCTGTAAGTAATTGCCAGAGCGGAATTTGAACCTGGGATCATTGCTCCCAGTGCTTCCCACTGCATCATAGTGGGGCCTGGAAAGCTGGCACGGTGGGAGTCCTGGGCTGAGGATTCTGGTGGGAAGGGGGCCAGAGGGGAGGGAGGGGCCCGGAGGGGAGGGAGGGGCCCGGAGGGAAGGGCGGGGCCCGGAGGGGAGGGAGGGGCCGGAGGGGAGGGCGGGGCCCGGAGGGGAGGGCGGGGCCAGAGGTCAGGCAGGAGGCCCGCAGAGGCTCCAAGCCAGCATCCTGGGCTCTGCTAGGGTGGTCGGGTCAGGTAAGGGGTGGGGGAAACAGAGGCTCTCCTACTTTACTCCAAACAATAGTTTCCTGCAATTATCTGGAAAAGATTAATTAGCAAAGTGCACTGTATTGATTCAAGGCTACCCTGGCAATCGATAAACTTGGGAGAAACCTCGGGTGCCTGAAGGAAGGAGAGGAGCTTGAAAATGGGGGAAAGGGCTCCCCTCCGTTCTGGCTCAGCCTCCGTTTTACAGCACTGGGGCAGGCTCTGCAGTTGGATGTGACTTCCTGTTGGCTTTGCCTAAGTTCCTTAGCCTCTCTGAACCTCAGTTTCCCTACCTATAAAATGGGTGACTGGGCTCGATGATCAGGAAGGGTCTTTGCCATCCTGCAGAGATTTAATTTAGATGGCAGGGAAGAATGGGAACGGGGGTTCCTAAGCCCATATGGACGTCTTCCTGTGCTGCCATTTTGGGTCCCATGTGATCTCCCCGTGGCCACTCCCCTCTCTCCATGGGACGTCATCCTTCCCCAGTAAGAAGGCTCTTGCCTTGGATCCAGGGCTCCCAAAACAGTGCTCCTTGGGAGTTGCAGAGGATGGCCAGATGAGCCTGGGTTTGCCACTCCCAGTGTATTTGCCTATGCCCTGGGTTTAATGGTTTTGCCTCTCCAAGACTAAACGAAGTCACATCAGCAGTCCCTGGCCACTATGCTTGACATATAGTAGGTACTCAGTAAAGCACTGGCTTCCTCCTTTGTGGCTATTTGGATAGAGACTGGGCTCATATCATGCGCCGGGCCATGCCAGGCTCCCACCCAAGAAATATTGAAACAGAGAGAATCATCCATCCTGCCACGAAAACCGATTGAGCATCTTGTATGAGTCAGGCTCTGGGGACACAGCAGTGACAAAACAGTCCCGATCCCCTCTCTTGTGAGATCCACAGTGTCTCAGGGAGGCAAACTCAAAGCTGCAGTTTCCAGAGTCTGGGGTGCTGGGGGCAGGAAAGCCACGGGGGCTGCAGGATGAGGTTACCCGGGTGTCAGCAGCACATTCTCAGACCAGGACCTGGGAAACTGTTCCCCAGATGGGGTGGCTGAGTGTGCAAGGAGGGGCCTGGGAAGGCTGGACGACTCAGGTTTCTCTCCTCAACCGACCTCTCAGGCCCATCTTATCACCACCACCTCACCTCCCACCAGGCCCAGGGGCACCTGCCTGCCATCCCTGGCCACTCCCCAGCCCAGGTCAGCCACCATCCCTGCTCTGTGCATCAAAGGCCTGACAGCTGAAATTCATTTGAAGATGAAGAAAGTGCCTGCTAATCCGTTCTGCAAGACATTGATAGACTAGCAGCTCAGGGAGAATTGCACAGCAGTAATGAAATTAGGCTAAAACTGCTGGCGGATTGCAGATAATTGCCCTTGTCTGTCACAAGGAATAACATCTCCCAAATCCAACACAATGATTGTTCAAGTTGCAGGAATTTCTTTTCTTTTCTTCTTGTAAGAGAGGCAGGAGAGGCAAAGGCAATCCAAGGCTTGGAACCTTTGTCTGGGCGGCTGCTGGGAGCTGGAGGGAGAAAGCACGGGCCAGGCTGACCAGCTCCCTGGCCCCAGAGTCCCCAGACACCCCAGAGGGTCATGGGGGAGGGGGGTTGGGGGCTGAGCCACAGTCCCAAGGAGTTCCTCCCGCGGCTCTTTGTGGGTCTCCCCTTCGGGCTTTGATTTCTCTGGAGACACAACTCGGTACGTTCTAGTTGGGAAGGCCCTGGGTGGAAAGAAGGGAGCAGGGAAAATCCTGGGGAGCTGGGACTACGACAGTGAAGATCTGCAGATGTTCAGGACGGAATCTGGCTGGAGGAAGGGACGTAGGATTTGTCTTGAAGTTGCATTTGCACCGTGTTGAGAGAACTTCAGTTCCTCATGTAAGAGAACAGACTGGGACGGTGGGACAGCTAAAGACTCCCAAGTCACCCTTTGGTGCTGTCACGAGGGGTCAAGATTCCTGGAGAGGGAAGTTCTGGGAAGAGACCATTTATGGGCCCAGAGGCATCGCAGGCTGTCGACATGACATGACTGGCATGCAGCTGGCCCTCGGCGAACACCGACTGAGTGAATGATGTCATGGAATGCTCAGTGTCAGCAATAGCATATTTGAATGTCAGCATCATGGGCCTTGTCACACATTAGCATTATAGAATGTATCATGAGATGATGTCACGGAACATTTGAATGTCAACATCCTGCTATGTTCAAATGTCAATAGCCCAGAGAACGTGACGGTTCCTGCCATAGGAAGTTGGAGTGTCTGCTTCTGAGCTGCCAGCTTGTCCATGTCACTGACTTACAGAATTTGGGAGCTGTAAGGAAACTTCAGAGATTGATCTAGATGAGGAAACCAAGACCCAGAGAGGTAAAGTGTTTTGCCCAACGTCACACAGCAAGACGGACCCTAAATACAAGCTTCATCAAGATCATGATCTTGTCTAGGTTGGGCTCTGGGAGAACTTGAAGCCCTTTTTCTCCTCCAGGCCTCCCCCCCCCTCCCCCCCAGAGCTCCCAGGGTGCTGGTCCAAGGTACTCAGCTCATGTTCTGGGATTCATAGCAGGCGCTCCCAGAATCCCTCTTGCCTGCCCCAGCGATTCCTCTGCCAACCACTGGTTAGTGAGGGTCACTACCAGGCCCAGCCATTGACCAAGGCTCACTTTCTACATCCTCCTTCCTTTCACTCAAGCTGGGTCTCTTGGGGGCTTATCATAGCCAAAGCAGGTGCTAGGAATGAAGGCGAGGCCGTAAGGGAGATACAAGGCGGTCTGGGGGCTCAGAGAAGGGAGACATGACTCCCACTGAGGGTTTATGTCCTGGAAGGCTTCAGGAGAAAGTTGACTTTGAGCAGAGTCTTGAAGGAATGAAAGGGCTTTGCTTAGCAGCCTTAGCTACTTAGGATTGGGTGGAGCTGGGGGTGGTGATGAGAGCCATTTGCCCATGAACTGGAAAGGAGACCCCAGATGATAGGGTCAGGGATGGCGGCACCTGAGGGTGTTTAGCAGTTTATTAAAGTCCTTTTACCCATTAGATTTCATGTGCACTTTCCAACGTCCCTGGAGACCCCAAACTGATCACCCGGGATCAAGCAGTTCTCAAATTGTGGTCCCTAGCCCTCCGGAGTCTCCAAGACGCTGTCTGGGTTTCTGCAAGCCTTTAAACCATTTTCACAATAACTACTTCTGAGACGCTATTGGCCTTTTTCGCTGTGTTGACATTTGTACTGATAGTGCAAATAGTAACGAGTGGGCTACAAGTCCTGACCTCTTAGCACCAATCAAGGCAGTGTCCCAAACTGGGTCAGAAATCATTGCAGTCGTCACCCAAACACACTCTCAGTTAAAAAGCAAGCTAACAGAAATCCAGTTTCACCTAATCTCCTGGAAGAGAAGTAAAAATGATCCATTTCTAAGGCTCTGCCTTTGACCACAATTTTTTTTTTTTTAATATTCTATGTGACGAGAAGCAGGCACGTAAAGCATCTGCACTATACCGTTGGTTGATGCAAAAAAAATGTTCACGTGCAGTCGTTTGAGTGGTGAGCTGCACCCCAAGTGACTTTTTTCATGGAACACTGTTTTTATGTGAAAGAGCAATTGACGAACTATAGCGTTTGAGACATGGGTATTTGTCTTTGACAGATGTTTTCGCGAAAGCAACCAGAGTTGCCGGTCGACTGGCAATATTTGTTGCCATTGATGAAATTTGCCTTTCAAGCGAGAATTCGATTTTTAGAAATCTTTCGTCTGCCACCGCGAGTCTGACGGCTTCCTGCTTAAAGACGTTCCCGGAGAGATTGGTGGTGATGATATTAATGAAGGAGATGGTTTTTGATGGTGTATAATCAAATGCGTCAGCGTTTCGAGAAGCTGCATAACTCAGCACGCCAATATTTTCCACACGTCCAATGCATGATGTTACCGAATGGATAAGAGATCCATTCGAAGTGCCAAATAGAGCAGTGGGTTTCAGTTTGACACAGTGTGAAAAGTTGGGTGAAATGGTTTCAGATACCATGTGGCAGCCAACCTTTAACATACTGGAAACCACCGCTTCCTGAGTTTTGGGTTATTATCAAAGAAGGTCCACGATTGTCTGAGAAGGCAAGTAACGCGCTCCTCCCCTTTCCAGCTGTGTGTCCGCCTGAGACCAGACACTCCTCATAAGCTGTGTCCCAAACATGTCACAACAGATTGGGGTTGGAAGCAGAAAACGAGAGTCCGCCTATCTTTTTTTTTTTTTGTAAAGCCAGATATTAAAGAGACTTGTAAAACTATTAAACGGTGAATGGATCCCCAGTTTACAAGCGAGGAAACTGAGGCTCAGAAGGGAGCAGAACTGGACCCTGGCCCAAATCCCCTCGTGCCTGAGACTTGCTCTGTCAATCTGGTCGCTGACCTCTGAGAATCTTATGGTCAGGGGTTTCCCCCGCAGCTCCAGCCCAGGGATCTGGAAGGCAGAAAGCGGGGCCCCGTCCCCAGCCCCCTTCTCATCCTGTCACCCAGCAGAGAGGTGACCAAGGGCACTGCCGCCAGCACCCTGGGCAACAGGATGACCAAGTGACCGGTACTGATGGCGGGTGGGTGGCAGCTGGGTGAAGGAGCGCGCCGGCCACATCCCGCAATGCTTCACGCGCCGGGTCTGGCACGGGTAATTTACTGCCACCGACAATAACATATTTCACTTCCCGTCGGCCAGATGAAGATTAGTTGTGTTTGAAAGTGGCTGAGTACACAGTCAATTCCGCTTAAACGTTTACAGTCAACTGAGCACAGATAATGCCCCCTCCGAACATGTGTCTCGGGCCTCCTGTGGCTTGGGGAGGGGCGCAGGAGCGGGGGGTGGGGTGGGGGGGAGGTGACAGGGGGCCCCACCCCAGGGAAGGGGCTGCAGCTGCTGCTGCCGAGACCCAGGCTGCAACCGAGCGATTCGGGAGCTGGGGGCTGGGCTGAGGGACGACTTTGCCTTCAGCCCCACTTTTGAGATTGTCATTCAAATCGTTCATTCACCAGACCCGTCTCTGGAACTAGCCAAGGATGTCCGTGCAGCTGTGGGCTACGGGAGAATTCAAAGCCATGGTTATGTCTGATCTGAACAACATCCCTGCAGGGGGCAGCTTTTATCCCGTTTCCTAAAAGAATGGAAACCGAGGCTCAGAGAGGTTCAGCAGCTTTGGCAAGTCACACAGCTGGTATCAGAGGGAACCTGGGTTTGAACCCAGGGCTGAAGGGCTTTCGGAGTCTGGGATTGCTCCTGGTGGCCCTGGTTGTATGAGCTTGAGCCCTGGGTTGGCCTGGGTTGTCTGATTTGTCCCACCAGTGGCTCTAAGGTGCCCTGACTTGCTCTAGATTCAGGTGCCCTGTGCACCCATGTTTGGGTCTAACCTAGAGTCCTTGAGTCATATGGAGGTCCCATGGCAAGGCAGGGATGCCATGATAGTGATGGGATTTGAGGCTGGGCAGAGCCCCAGGCCCAGGATTTCTCTTGTCAGGTGGGGAGGGTGCCTGACAAGTAGGCTTCTTGACGGGTCTTTGGTGGGACTGAGGGTTTGGGGGTTGCCAGGTTGTGGTTCCCGCCCACCCCCCACCCCTTCCCAGGCCTGCAGTGACCCTCACAGCATCTCATCAGCCTCCTGCCCACCCTGCCTTCTCTTGCCAACACGGGCTGTGTCCAGTACTGGACTGGACCAGACTGCCCAGCCGAACTTGGGCCACACCCACCCCTTCACCTGGCCACCCCTAGGCCACCCCTTGGACCTTGGGACACTCATTTCTGTGTTGGGCTCCTCCTAGGTGGACGGACCTCAGGGGAGCCTCCCAGGTCTTGGAAATGGGCTCAAGCTGTTAGAGAAGGGAAGTCCTGGGGTCCCGGCTTCCAGAGTAGGACCTATTTGGAGGCCCAGACTGCTGGGGGAAACATCCCCTCTGCCCCATAGAGCCTTCTCCCCATGGGATGGACAGGAGTAGGTGCTCACTGGGTGGGGGATGCTGCTCCCCTGCCCGAAGCCAGCCCCTAAGATCCCAGAGCGGGGAGCAGAAGCTTCCGGTCCATGGAGTCTGAGCCGGCTCCACGGGCCAAGGCTTGGCTTGGGGGCCCAGGGACCGTCCGGAGTCCACCCTGAGGCTGCCTGGTGCAGCCATGGCCGTCCTGGGAATAATGAGCCTGTATTGAGCGCTTGCAGCGGCCAGCACAGTGCCAAGCCCTTCCCGTACGTCACATCACTTAAGCCTGCGCGGAGCTGGCGGACAGCCATTCCTTTCCCCTTTCACAGAGGGGGGGACTGAGACCCAGGGCGGGGAGGGGACCCAGGAAGGAGGGATGGAACCAGATTGAGGAGTCCATGTCTCTGAGGGGAGGGCCAGCCCTCTGCCCTCCAGCGGACACACGGGGACCCCCTGCTTGGGTCCATGTTCCTAGGGTGAGAGAGAGAGTGTGTGTGTGTGTGTGTGTGTGTGTGTGTGTGTGTGTGGTTGTGCCCCCACATGATGCAGTGTGTCCAAGGCTTGTGATGGTGTCATCTGGGGTGACGCCGTCCCAGTTATCCCTGACTCTAAAGGACACTGTCCAGTGGTTGTGCATCTCTGCCACTCTGTTGACCTGTATCTGGGTGACACTGTCATCTGGGGGTTGATGGGGCATTGTGTCTGGGTAACACTGTCCGGGTGCTGTGGTCCTTCGGACACCGTGTGTCTGCAGGGCACTGTCAGGCAGCCTGTGAGCACATGGGGGCACCTTCCCAGAGTACTGTTAATTGGAGTCTGGCGGCACCGTCCGTGTGACCTGTGTGTGTCTGTGTGACGCTGCCTGGGTGACCCGCGTGTGTCTGTGCGACGCTGCCTGGTGACCCACATGTGTCCATGTGACGCTGCCTGGGTGACCCGCGTGGTCAAGATCACTCGACAGGAGATTTACAGAGCTAGGCCTCAAACCCATACTGAGCCCACCCCCTAAGGCCCCACCATTTCTCCAAGTTGGGTGAGGAATTATCCCTTTTAATAGATGGAGAAACTGAGGCCCAGAGAGGGGGTGTGGTGTTTCTGGGACTCTGGATTCCTAAGCCAGTGCTCTTCCCCCATCCCTCTCCAAACTCTTCGCCATCTTGTATGCAAATCACCGTGACTGGGGTGCAAGGAGGGGGGAGCCCGGCAAAGAGAGAGAGACTGTCAGAGGACAAAGGGCCGCTATGGCCCTCCACAATGCTGACACTCCTGGCCAGATGAGAACACTGGGCTTCAGGAGCAGCTTGGAGCCCACCTGCAACTCCCTCCTGACAATGAGGAGCCTGTTCTCCTAGGAGGGACACAATAGGCACCCTGTGTTTGGGGGTGTGCCCCTTCTGGCCTCACTCTAGGGGTGGGGGGGTGGCCACAGCAGCCAGTGCCTGGCCTGGGAGCGAGAGGTCAGGGTCTGGGTGAGCCCACCAACGGTGGTGCTGGGAGAGGGGGAGCTAGGCCAGCCCATCATCATGGCATGACTTAGAAAGTCTCTTTTCCATCCCAAACACCCAACCGTCAGTGGCCAGTCACCAAACCTGAAAGTGCACAATTAGCTTCCCATTTCCTTGCCTAGGGCTGGCAACTTAAATGTCTCAGAGCCCCGGTTTCTTCATCAGTAAAATGGGAATGATAAACATTACTTAACTGAGTTGCTGTAAGAATTCGGCGAGGTAGGCACATTGAGTGACACGTAGGAATGACTGAGATTTCTTCATTCCTTTCCATGTTGGATGGATGGATGGATGGATGGATGGATGGATGGATGGGTGGGTGGGTGGAGGGGTAGATGGGTGGTTGGATGGATGGATGATTGGGTGAATGGATAGGTGGAAGGGTGAGTGGAAAGGTGAATGAGTGAATGAGTGGATGGAGGGGTGGATGGATATGAAATAGGGGGCTGGGTGGTAGAATGAAGTAGAAATAACAGCTGGGGTGGTCATGGAAGGCTTCCAGGAGGAGGCAGACGACAGATAAGCAGAGAGGAGGGTGCTGTGTGTCCCTCAAGGATGGGCAGCCTGAATCTCTCAGCTCCAAATCCCCCACTCCTGGCCTGGGTTTCCACATAGAATAAGTGCTCAGAGATCATTTATCACAGCGTGATGTGCTGCCAGCAAATCAAGGTAGAGTCCCCCCTGCCCCGGGTCCCAGCTCTCTGCCAATCCAGACCCTGGGGTTTTCCATCCCTCTCCAGGACCTTCCATTGGATGGGATGAAGACTCCCAGCCCTCTGCATCCTTGGTAGGTGGGGCGAGGGCAGAAGACTGGGTGTCAGGTGGCCCTGGGTCCAAGTTTCAGCTCTACCTCTTGCTTGCTGTGTGACTTTGGGCCAGTCCCTTCCCCTCTCTGAGACTCAGCTTTCTCTCCTATGTCAACTGGGCACAGTCCCACCTCCCTCGCCTGGAACTGTGGGCATGGGCACTGAGAGAGGTGCTGGATGTGGAAGCCTATGGCACCCAGTAGGTACACAGCACACAAGTCAGGGCATGGGGAGAAGCAGGACAGCGGTGAAGTGGGTGCAGGGCCCAGAGACACCCCACCCAGGTCTTGTTTAGGCCTCCTGAACCCCAACATTATCCTAACTGCAGTCCTCCAGCCCCTGACATTTGAAAGGACCAATGGGACATTTCATAATGTGAAGAGAACGAGCCAGAGCCTCTCAAAGCACCGCCACCTCTTCAAGGAATTGCTGAAAAGGGCTTTTTAATTAAAAACAAGAAGTGGGGGACAGGTTCCTAGCCATAATTCAGGGCCTCGGCGCTGAGGCCGCCCATGGTTTTATTTTCCTCTATTTATGTCTCACTCTCGCCATGATCTATATTGTTAAAATCCTCCAAGAAAAATGGGCCCAGCTTTGCAGGTGGAGCCGTAAATATTTACCCTTCCTAACGCCAGTCCCCCTGGCGCGGGAAGCTTAGGAGCTTTTAAACGCAGCTTAAGGCATCCCAGAGATTTATCATTAAAATGTAATCTTGTCTTTCCTTCTGCTGTGATTAACACTCAGAGAGCATGGACAGGACGGCTTAGGAGGGGGACAGGGAGGTGGTGGGGCCACTCAGGGAGCCTGGCTGTGCAGGTCTGGAACCCCCACCTTCTCCTGGTGGGATCTCTGACAGGACAGGGCGGGTGGCAGGGAGCTGGCTTTGCCCCTGCGAAGACTACACCCAGGGCTCGGGGGTCAGCTGGGCAGGGCTGGGGCCGCGCCTTCTCCCAAAGCCAGAGGGACCTTCCTAAATTCTTCCCTCCCTCCCCCTAAAGATGCCCAACTTTTTCGAACCTCTAGGCCTTCCTGCTTGCAGTTCCCTCTCCCTGGAATACTTTCCTGCCCCTACTTTGCTTTACTCCTTCTCCACAGCAATTTCAGGCTCAGCAAGAGTGTCCCTTCCTGGGAGACAGTCCTAAAACCCCGGCTGGGTTAGGGACCCCTCCTCTCTGTGTTTCTTCTTATTGTAGTGCAATGTCACCTGGCCAGTCATTTCCTGTCCACTTGTCCTTCTCCGGCCGCCCCGCCCCCATCTGTCGGCTCCCCGGGTCAGTAAGAAGCATTGAATGAGTGTTGACCAGTGGCTGTCCTGTGGCCGGTTTCCCAATGGTGCTCCCTGGGCTCTCCCATGGGGCCCTCCCCGGCTTGGGTGGGGAGCCTGGAGCTTTGGGGTCACCCAGCTGGGCTCCCCCTTATCACAGGTGCAGGGTGACTCGCAGAGGTTGTGGGCAGGGGCCTCCCCTGCAGTGTGAGCTGGTTTTCTTAATTTCCTTATTTTTGCTAACAGCTTTATTGAGATACGTAAACCCTGTAATTCGCCCCTTCGAAGTGTGCACCTCAGTGGTTTTGGGTGTATTCACGCAGCTGTGCAGTCATCCCCACAATCCCAGGACTTGTTCATTACCCAGGAAGGAAGCCCTGCACCCATTAGCAGGCGCTCCCCACCTCCTCCCATCACCCCCTGCTCCAGCCCCCCGACTGCTTATCTGCTGTGGGTCTTACGGATTTGCCTATTGTGAACATTTGGTAGAAATGGAATCACACGTGCGACTGACCTTTCACTTAGTGTGATGTTTTCGAGGTGCCTCTGTGTCGTGTAGCACATATGAGAGCGCCAAGTAATATTCCACTGTTTGGCTGGACCACATCTTATCCTCCAGCCATCCACTGATGGATGTTGGTGCGGTTTCCATTTGGAGGCCGTGATGACTAAGGCTGCCTGGAACATGTGCTTTCCTTTGTGTCTGTCTTGTCCTAGATGTAGCTCCAGGGCCCATACAAAGTAGGTCCTGGGCTGTATTTGCTGAAAGGGTGCACGGCTTGGGGACTCAGTTTCCTCGTGTGTCAGCCAGAGCCAGCACCCAGCCGCCCCGGGCTGGTAAGTGCACAGGGAGCGTAGACCTCTCCAGCTGGAGCCCCTCCTCTCCCCAATGCCCCATCGGAGGGGGCATGTCCATGCCAGGACCCCTGGAAGAGACGAGTGACCGTCACTGGCCCATGGCAGGTCCTACCCCAGGAGAGCTTGTGAGGGCACCCACGGAATGCCCCTTCTCTGCTGACCTGCGGCTTTTCTCGTGCTGGGCACCACAGAGCAGCTCCCACGTGCCCATTTTGGGTCGTGGTCCTACAGTTCTGCCTGTCCTGCAGGTACCAAGCAAGTGTCTCCCTGGCACGGAAATGTCCACACTCATTTTCCACCTGACGGGACCAATTACTGGTGTCAGCAGGTCCTCTCGCCTGTGATTCCACTGTGACAGCCAAAGGGGAGGATCCCAGGCAGAGGGGATCATTAAAAGAAGTTCAGGTTAGCTGGTGCCCAGCACTGCCCCCTCCCCTTGCTGAGAAGTGGTAGCCGAGGGAGGAGTGTCCCAGCATGGGGGGTGGGTAGAGACCTGGGGAGCCTGTGTGCCAGCTTGGAAGGGGGTCCTGGCTTCTCCTCCCCCATCCCCAGTGCACTGCTCCACCCATGATGGGGAAGGAAGGGAACCCAGACCTCTGCCAGGCTCTGGGCTCGGGGGGTGGGGGACCACGAGGCTCCCCCCACTTCTGGAGTGTGCAGCTTGCCCTGCACCAGCTCAGGCAGTGCTCACAGGGGCAGATGGATGTACAGCTGAAACTCCCCTGGTGTTTCATGGAACCCATGCCTTGTTAACCTCCATGACTGGTCATCATTGTTATCATGTTATCATCAACACCCCCCACTGCTTTGGCTCCAGAGACACAGGCTGCAAAATGCCATCCTGGTGGGAAAGGTCATGGGGTGGGGCTCAAGGGTAGGGTCCTGGCCCAGCCTGCTGCACATGGGCTGAGTGACCTTGGGCAATCCCACCCCTGTTGGGGCTTTGCATTACCATCTCTTGGGGGTGGGATGTTCCAGGGCTGGCCACCCAGGCTGGGAGCTGACTATCTACACTGCCCTTAGGGTAAGTGGCCGAACCACTCAGAACCTCGGTTTCTTCTTCTGTGAGATGGGGATTGATAGTCCTCCCATAGGTGCTGCAGGGCCGTGGATCTATGTCAGGGTGGCACATGCAGCACCAGGGTGGCACATGCAGCACCTGCCTCATCACGGGCTCAGCACATCCCAGCAAGGGCGGCTGGCCCTCAGTCTGTTGCGGAACCCAGGAAGGTGAGGAGTGGAGGGTGTTTGGGGAGTTGCCAGGCTCTGGACTAAATGAGAAAGAATGGACCAGCATCTTCACGTCTTCTCAGGATAAACCAGGACTGAGACCTCAGGCAGATCTCTGCCCGGAGGCAAGGCAAGCCTGAGCCTCCCCCCACCTCCCTCAGGGTGATGGGACCTCCTGTGGAAAGCAGTCCCCTGGGTAGGTGTGAGAGGGCTGGTCTGCAGCAGCTGGGAGGGCTGGGGCTGGGAATTGAGTGAGCCACCACCCTCGGTGTCATTTTCCAATTTGCCATGGAAATGAAAGGCTCTGATGGGCCAGTTAGCACCCATTCTCCGGGGATCAGGCAGACAATTTCTTCAGTGCTCTGACAATGAGCCATCATTCAGATGTCAGCCTATCATTTGGCCTGGTCCTTCATTCTGGGTGGAAAGCCCAGAGATAGGCTGGGCAATCTGCTGCCTCTTAACGGAGGGATGAGGGCTGCAGAGAGGGTGTGGAGAGGGGGAGACAGAGAGGTGTGTGCTCTAAAGGGTGGGGGGCACAGCCCCTTGGGGTCTCGGGTGACCATTCCTCCCAGAAGGTTTTGCTGGCCCAAGGGGATGATGCATCCAGTGGCCGGTGGATATCTAAGCAGCTTCAGGCATCATCACCGTGGAAGCGGGGAATGACGTGGGCTGGGGGGTGGGAAGGGGAGAGAGGACCAAAGAACAGGCCCCATCAACTTTGGTCCCTCACCAAAGCCCCCGCTCTCCTTGACGGTGAGCTCCTTGAAGACAGGGCCATGCGTGTCACCTCTGTGTCTGTGTCACAGAGCTGGGTGGAGAGCGAAGCTCCACAAATACTTAAAGGGTGCAAGAAAGACAGAAGGAAGAAAGGAAAGGAGGGAGGGAGAAACAGACTAGGAGAGAATTACCCAGAGATAAATGTTTGGGAGTATGAGGAATGGGGGGTGGAAATGATGCATGCCTGAGAGAAAGGCGCAGAGGGGCATAAGTCTGTGCATTTGCATGTGTGTGTGTCAGAGAAAGAGAGACAGAAAGACAGGAAAGAGAAGAAAGAAGGCAGAAGGAGATAGGAGATGCGAAAGTAAAGCGGGTGTGTGGTGCCCAGGGACATGCGAGGCTGTAACATAGCTGCGCCCAGAGCACTTTCTGTGTTGAGAGGATCTCTTAAGAACAGCACCACCATTGCCATAACTGAGAAAAACAGCTTCAACATCTCACCACCACCACCACCATCACCTCCTTCCCCATCACCTCCACCACCATCACCACCTTCCCCCGCACCACCTCCCCCATCATCTCCACCATCAGCATCGCTTTCACCACCACCTCCATCACCGCCACCATCACCACCTCCATCACCATCACCTCCACCATCACCTGCACCACCATCACCACCATCACCATCACCTCCACCACATTACCTCCGCCACCATTACCTCCACCACCATCACCTCAACCACCACCTCCACCATCACCACCTCTACCACCTTCACCTCCACCACCACCACCTCCACCACCATCACCTCCACCACCACCACCTCCACCACCATCACCTCCACCACCATCACCTCCACCATCACCTCCACCATCACCACCTCTACCACCTTCACCTCCACCACCACCACCTCCACCACCATCACCTCCACCATCACCACCTCTACCACCTTCACCTCCACCACCACCACCTCCACCACCATCACCTCCACCATCACCACCTCTACCACCTTCACCTCCACCACCACCACCTCCACCACCATCACCTCCACCACCATCACCTCCACCATCACCTCCACCATCACCACCTCTACCACCTTCACCTCCACCACCACCACCTCCACCACCATCACCTCCACCACCACCACCTCCACCACCATCACCTCAACCACCACCTCCATCATCACCGCCTCCACCATCATCACCCTTTCACCATGGCCTCCATCTCCTCCTTCATCATTGCCACCAGGTCATGAATTCAATCAGGGTCATGTTGAGTTTGAATCACCTATGGGACACCCAAGTGGAGATGACCACACTCAGTTGAGTATCCAGATGTAAAATTCAGTAGCAAGGTCTGACCTGGAATAAATATCTGGAATCCATCTGCATCCAGGTGGTCAGGCAGATGAAGTAATCTGCAGTCATGTGTGAGTGAAGAAGCAAAGGAGAGGGAGAGCAGAACCCTGGAGAAACACCTGCATTCAAGGGGCAGGCAGAAAAGGAGAAGGCCTGACACACAGGAAACCCAGCATGTTGGGGGAGGTGGGAGGAGACCAGGAGAGAAGGCATCTTAGACTCAGAGGGAGGAGAGATGCAGGGAGGGTGTTAGAATCAAGTCTGAGGTCGCAGAGGAGGGGAAAGCACGCTCAGGGGATGGAGGGCCAGAAGCAGATGACAGCGGGGTCAGAAGACGGGGAGATGGAAGCAAAGTGAAGGCATCAGGTTGGTGGTTTGGAGAGATTTCTCTCACAGCTGGGTGGAGCCCAGGAACCCAGGGAGGGGCTGGTGCCCTCCTCCCAGTGGGGACGAGGGCAGCCCTGATTAGAGCACAGGCCAAGGAGATGGATGCTTGGCAGGGCCAAGCCAGACAAATCACCTTCATTGCCTCCATCATACTGGCTATCAGCCCATTGCTGAAGGCTTTAAATAAGCACCTACTTGCCCCTGGGGCTGGCCCAGGCATGGGGGCACCTGCTTTTATGGAGCATACAGTCTATGACCAAAACACGGGGCAGAGGCTCTGGGGAGTAGAGCTGGAGTCCCAGTAGGACAGAAGAGGTCCTGGGGGTCACCCTGGGAATGAGGTCCTTGGAGCTGGGCTAGGAAAAGAGAACAGGACCCGAGTAAGGGTGGGGGGTGTATGTCTGCTCCCAGCCCTTCCCTTCCTTCTCTGGCATTTGGATAAATCCACAAAGGAGCCTGTGACATCTGGAGCCTGTGTATATGGAGCATAAATTAGCTCTAACAATCACATCTGGAGCCACCCCACTGCCGTCTGTCTCCTGCTGAACCCGGATGGGCTCGGGGTGGGTGGGACGGCAGAAGCTGGCCCCATCCATGCCTGAAAACCCCACCGTCAGCACCATTTGGTCTCTAGAAGCCTCTGCTAAGATGTGTCTGTGCTCTCTCAGCGGCATAGCCCGTGGGGCACTGACACGAGGATGCTTTTTCTAGATGGTGGAACTGGGAGGCTAAGAGATGGGCACCTGGAAGGGGCAAGCTTTGAGAAGCAGTGTAGAGGTAGAGCACCTCTGGGAAGGAATAAAAGTGAGGACTGGCCGCTTGTCTGGGTGGGTGCTCAGAGGGCAGAGGGGAAGCAGGAGCCGGCGCTGACCCGAAGCCCCACTTCACGCCCTTCTCCCTCCCCTGCCCCCCACTTCAAGCTGGGAGTCCCGGGGTCAGCCAATGCGGTGCGGGGAGGGAAGGCAAGGGCTGCAGCAGGCTGGAGCCTTCCATGAGTTAACTCGCCTCACGTCCTCCAGTCTGACCATGTCCTCGCGAGGGTGGTTTGTATCATCCCCATTTTACAGATGGCAAAACTGAGGGGCAGACGCCATGTCATTTAGAGGTGTCTGTGCCACTACCCAAACCAGCTGCTTAGGCTCCTTCTCTTCCTCATTGCCTCACTCTTTGTACCTTATCAGGAAAAGGCTGCACACAAGCATGAGGGGGTATGTGTGTGTGAGCGTGTGTATGTGTGAATAAGCAAGTGAGGGAGTAAAGGTGTACGTGTGCATGAGTGCCAGTGTGTGCGTGTAAGTATGTGAGACTGTGTGTGGGTGTGAATGTGTGTGTATGGGGGTGGGGGGCAGCCCTTCTCCCCCCGCCCTGGGGTCCTTACTCAAAGTGGAGGAACCAGGGCCTCCTCTTCCCTTTCTGACCCAATCAGCAGGGCCATCATCAGTTGGAGTCACCCACTATTGAGCGCCTACTGTTTATAGGACCAGCACTTTCACCCTCACACCCTCAAACAAACTCATTCATTCATTCAATTTAACAGGCCATTTCTTGAGGACTACTATGTACTAGACTCCGTACCAAGGCACTGGGGACACGAGATGAGTGAGACACGGCCCCCGACCCCAAAGATGCAGTGGAGGAGACCCCTGAACTAGACAGGTGTCCTGTGGTCGGTGAGCTGACAGATTAAGGTCACAGTGCTGGGAGGCAGGCTTCCTGGAGGAGGTGGCATTTGGGGACTCACTCCCTGAGCAAG
Organism: Tamandua tetradactyla; assembly: GCF_023851605.1. Classification (NCBI taxonomy): domain Eukaryota; kingdom Metazoa; phylum Chordata; class Mammalia; order Pilosa; family Myrmecophagidae; genus Tamandua; species Tamandua tetradactyla. The sequence goes on along the minus strand of NC_135331.1, from coordinate 21,788,309 downwards.
GGACGATGCCTGTCTGTGTCATGCTAAACTCCAGCCCCCAGCACAGTGGCAGGTGCACAATAGTTGCCCCGTCCAGCTTGTCAAATGAGTGTTAATTGAAAGATTGGCAGGTTCTCAGTGGGCAGAGTTGGGGGTGGGGAAGGTCATCCTGGCCAAGGGCCCAGAGGCAGGGACAGAAAAGTACCTGGCAGGTTGACTAGGAAAAGAAGTCCTGGCTCTAGCACTTACTCACTTGTGGGTGAATCCACATAGGCTTCTGAACCTCTCTGAGCCTCTGCATTCTCATCTCCAAAAATGAAGCCTCAAGAGACCTAATTTGCAGGATGATTAAGATCAAATGTGCTAATTAAGGTGTGCAGACATGGGCAGGCTCTGTAAGGAGATGCTGTGAATCCAAGTGACACCCAGAGAGCGTTCCAGGCAGAGGAACTGGCAGGAACAGGCCTTTCGATGTGAGGGAGCTAGATGGAGGTCGGTGATGGGGGTGGCAGGAAATGAGCCCATGATGGCAGGGTCTCATCATTCCGGGAACAGGGGAAGCCACTGGAGAGTTTTAAGCAGAAGAATGGGGTGGTGGGTAGAATTATGCCACCCCCCCAAAGAAGTGCAGGTTCTAATGCCCAAAACCTGTGGCCAGGCTTCCTTACATGGCAAAGGGAATTAGCAGCCATGATGAAGGTGAGGACCGTGAGATGGGAAGATTGTCCTAGATTATCTGGACGGATCCCATGTAACCACAAGGGTCCCTGGAAGGGAAAGCAGGAGGGAAAAAATCAGAGGTGACGTCAAGACAGAAGCAGAGGTCAGAGTGACGTCCAGCCACAAGCCAAGGAATGTGGGCAGCTTCTAGAAGCTGGGAAAGGCAAGCAAGCAGCGTGTCCACCCCTCTCTCCACCTCGCTCAGCCCCCGCGATCTCATTTCTAACTTCATCAATGTGGGGGGGGGGGGTCCCAAACTTGTCCCCTAGTGCAAGGCTCGTGTGCTCAGCTGCTCGCTCAGCCTCCCCTATAGGCATCACAAACTTTTCCCCTCCTTCCTGGCAGTGTCCATCAACAGACACCAAAACCTCCGAGTTGGTCTTGACCCCTCGCTTACTCTCACACCCCACAGCCAAACCCATCAGCAAGCCCTGATGGTGTCACTGCACCATCTGAAATCCAGCCATGTCTCATCGCCTGTCGCTGTCATCCACCTGGTCCGAGCCACCATCCTCTCTCCCCTGGCCACTGGTCTTCCTGCCTCTACCCTCTTCCCCTACCTCCATCCCAGTCTATTCTCAATACAACCTCCAGAGGGAGTCGTCTTTTCCAAGAGGTCAAGAGGTGTGAGCATGTCACACCTTCGCTCAAAAGCCCTCCATGGCTCCCATCTCCCTCACTGAAAAGCCAGAGTCCATCTCATGCCCTCAAGGCTGACCTGCCCTCCCCGCGGGCCCTCCCTGTGTGTCCTCCCTTCTGTCCCTTGCTCACTCTCCCTTGAGCTTCTTCTGTCTTGTTCCCTTACAACCTGTCACCTTCAAAACTAGTTCTATAAAAATTGACTTGATTCACATTTCATAAGATTCGCTCTACTAAAGCATACCATTCAGTGGGTTTTCATATATTCCCCAAGTTGTATGACCACCACCACTATCTACTTCCGGAACATTTTCTTCACCCCAAAAGGAAACCCCATACCTATTGGCAGTCACTTTCCATCCCCCAAAGTCCCAGCCTCTGGCAACCTCTAATCTCCTTGCGTTTCATCTGGGTTCATCTATTCTGGACATTTCATGTAAATGCAATCGTACAATATGTGACCTTTTGAGACTGGCTTCTTTCAGCATAATATTCTCAAGCTTCATCTACATTAACCTGTGACTTTTTATGTATTTACTTGCCCTGTGTCTGCCTTGTCCTTCTAGAATGTCCGCTTCTTGAGGTCAGCTACTTTGTCTTGTTCTCATAGGCACCTAAGATCCAGAGTGGGGCCCAATGCATATTCATTGAATGAATGAATGATGGATGGAGTCAGAGAGCCTTGACTTTTTCACAGAAAGCCTCTGGAGCTCAGTCCACTTCTTTTGCAAACCCACGTAAACCCTACCTCCTTACCTGGGGGTCCTCCTGTGTCTCAGTCTCCTCAACCCCTCTCTCCTCAGACCCCCCAGAGAGAGGACTGGCTCATTTTCTCTCTTAAGACCCTTTATGCTGTCCTCAGGAGTGCCATCCCACGAGAGGACCTGTTCGGCTTCCTCAGGGCAGCACCTGGGTTCATGCCATACCTTTGCATCCTGAACAGAACCTTGCAAATGGTAGATGCACCTCTGTCCACACACACACACACACACACACACACACACACAAATTCCAAACCTTGAAAATGTTCTCCTTCCCTCATCTAGTGCCTGGACCCCCTGCGGCCCCAATCTGGAGGTGAGGCTGACATCCCCGGAAGGTGGCATTGCCCCCGGCCCTGGGTCCTGCACATATGAGGGTGCAGGACAGGTGGGACCTTGCCCCCTCGATCCCTGGGAGGCAGCCACAGCAGATGTTGCCATTATGTCCATATTACAGATGGGGAAACTGAGGCATGTTCGTAGAGGAGGCATCTGCAACTCTAGAACCTGAGTGACTCGCCTACGATTGCCCAATTGCTTTTCAGAGGTGCCCAGGTGCCAACACAGGTTTTTCTCACTCCAAACCCCATTCTCCTCTCCCATACCGTGTTTCGGGGGCCAAGTGTGAAGCCTGGCCCGGCTGTACTAGATTCATCCCGGGGAGTGGTTTAAAAGGCAGAATTCCAGGCCCCACCCTGGGGATTCTGCTTCAGGGGTCTCTGATGGGACCTGCCACCTGCCCTTCCAGCCAACTCCCAAGTTGATTCTGATGCCTTCTGGTCTTCTCCTGCTGTTTTTGTTTTGTTGTTGTTGTTTGTTTGTTTCATGGTGGGGGTCACATTTCATCCCTTTTCCAAGTGACTGTCCTGTTATTGCAGCACCGTTTGTTGAAATTTGGGGGTGTGTGTGAACGCGTCAGGATTCGAACCTAGGTCTCTTGCATGGCAGGTGAGAATTCTACCTGTGAACTACCCTTGCACCCCTTTCCCCTATGTGAAGGGTGTGAGAGGTGGGCTCGGGACCCAAGAGTTTTGGAAGGAAGAGTGACCGAGGCTCTGATAGGAGAAGCTATATATGTGTGGGGTGCGGTATGGAAACTATACTTTCTGTGCAATTTTTAGGTAAACTGAAAATTTCCCTGACCATACAGTTTATTATATTTAAAAAATGAGTAGCCCAGTGTCTGCCTCTCTGAAGGTGGCTGGTTCCCATCTCCGGGTCCCCCGGAGCCCTGCTGTATGGGAACTCAGGCTTCTGCCTCTGCCCCCCTCCCTCCATGGGGGCTGCTGCCAGTGAGTGCGGCTCTGCTGGTAAAGTCTTTATCGGGAATGTCGCCTAATGCATTCATATCAAACAATAGCAGCTCATCCATCATCCCTGCCAGAGGCCACCTCCACTAGGACAAGCACAGTCCATTACCCTGATGGGCGCAGGCCGTGCACAAAACAGATAACGCGTTCCGGCTGTACAGGGGGACACAGGGCAGGGGAGCTATCACAGGCCCCGGCGAGCTCCTAGGGGACCCTAGGCAGCTGCCACCCCCGGGCAGTCGGAACACAGGGCGTCTGGGGTTCCAACCTTGCAGCGAGGTAGATAGGGTATTAGCTGAGAGCCTGGCTCTGCATCCTCAGGAAACTAGCTCAACCTTTCTGAGCCTCGTTTTCCACATCTGTCAAAGGCAATAATTCTTGCTTCCCAACAACCCATGGGGTTGTTGTTGGGAGGGTTGAAGAGGAGGCTGGGGAATCTGGGCACGGGCCCTGGGGAACAGGAAGCATCCTGTAAATGGTAGGTAGCTGGGAGTGTCATAATTGTGTTTTTACCAGATCCCTGCTTGGTGCAGCCTGCCCACCTCCGGGGACAGGCTCCAACTGGCATTGTTATCTCCAGGCACCTATGCACAGAGAGGTCCGAAGTCCCACCCCCTCCTGACTGCTGATTCCCCAGAAGCAGACCCCAAAATAAGGATTTCAGTAGGGTAGATAGTTTTGGAGATGAGGGATATGCCAGTAGGAAAGCAGGGAGGGAGGCGGGGAAGGGAGCGCATTATAAGGTCCAGCTATCACTGTGGGCTACTGAAGCATAATCCCTCTGGGGCAGTCCAGAGAAGAGTCTGGAGCTCACAACCCAAGGGGCCTGGCGAGGGAATTTATAGATCAACAACCAAGACCATCAGGCTGCTCCTGGGGGCGTTTCATTCCCTAGCATTTCCAGCCTGACATACAGGTGACATCAGAGATAGCCCTCGGGCAGGGAAATGCAGGTGCTGGCAGCTCGAGGCTGGACAGTGCATCTGAGTGGCAAGGGTGAGAGGACATGGGGGGATAGTGGGGCGGGGGACAGCACCAGTCTGCTGCACAGGCCACCCCCTCCTCTCACCCTTACTCCTGGCTTTTGCCCTCTTTACTGGCCGAGTCCCTCCCCCCGCGTCTCCTGATTCAGCCACCCTGGCCCTCTCTTGAGACCCCAAGTTTCTCCATTTGCGCTTGGGATTCCCTCCACCTGCAATGCTGCAGCCCCAGATCTTCCCAGGGCTGGCTCCTTCTCATCCTTCATCTCTCAGCCGACGTGTCCCCTTCTTGGACAGCTCCTTCCTGACCCTTCAGCCCTCTCGTGTTAACCAGTTTCATTGTCTGCAGTGCACAGTGCTAGCACTTCCTCACTTGTTTTTATTGCCATCTCCTTTCACTGAAATGCAGGTTCATGAAGGCAAAGCACTGTGACCCCAGGGAGATCCTGCTCTGATGCCCCCAAAGAATGTCGGTGATGTGGGTACATCAGGGGGAGGGTGGGGGAGCCCTCTGTGCCTGCACGTGCCAGGTTCCACGGCTTGCTTTATAGTGTCACCTCACCGAATCGTCACCCTGCTTCCTGAGGCGGCCTGGGGTGGTGGCTAAAGCATGGACTCGAGCCCTGTCTCCTGGGTTCAAATCCCACCCCTGCAGCTTACCAGCTGTGCATCTTTGGGCAAGGTTGTGAAACCTCATCTGTAAAATGGGCCAATAGTAACTACCCCAGATAGTTGTTGCTTGGACAAAATGTGAACCCTGATGTTGACAGTTGAATATAATAGAATTGATTCCCCAGAACTACCTGTCCGCTCACCTAGGTCAGTTTGCACTGAATGCAACTGAATTCTTTGGATCTACCTTTAATATCATGTTGGGGGTTTTACTGTATATGAAGCACTTAAACAGTGTCACATAAGTGTTCGCTATTATTATTGTTAATCCCAATTTAAAGATAATAAACCTGGAAGGCATAACTGGCAGCTGGCAGAATCCCGAGGGCAGGAAGGAACATTTCAGTGCCCTGTAAGGTATGAGGACAGGGCAGGGGTCCAGACTGGTCAGCCTTCCCCAAAGCCTTATTGGTGGGATTTGAAGGGCCACGAGCTCCCCACATCAGCCAAGTTGAGTTACGACTGTAAACCAGGGCTTCATCAGCTACTCTCCCAGTGGCCAGGCTGGGGTGCCCCTACCTTTTATTTAACACATGGTAGGAACTCCATCAGCGTTTGTTGAATTAAAAACCGTGTAGGCTGTGACTTCCTTCTGTCAGAGGGGTCTCCATTTTGCAGCTCTTTGCCACCCCTTTTCATTTGCTGCTTCTAATCAAAGTGGTCTGAGAATCTGTGAAACCAGCGTTATTAGAAGTCAGTTGCTCTGAATGGTGACCAGGAGCCTCTCTTAGGACATAAAAATGAATGGACTCTATGAGACCTCTTACAGTGGCTCAGAAGGCACCTTTCACAGAATCATGGACTCTAGAAGTTTCTAGCTGGAAAGGATTTAAGAGATGGTTTAGAACAGTCCCCTGGTTTTCCATCAGATGAAACGGGCACAGAGAGGGTAAGTGACTGGGTCAAAATCACATTGCTGTTCCCTGACCCCAAGCCCGCTGCTCATCCTACTACCTCTCACACTTTGCAACATTTTTCTCACTATTTGAGGGCCCAGGAAATCTGATCTCTCTGGAGTGGTGAGCCCAGAGGAATGACAGAAAATCACCTAGGTGAGGGGAGCAGAAAGAGATTTAGCAGGGGCTTCTGGATACTTGGGAGGCAGAGAAAGGACCAAAGCATATACTCCAGGATGCACTCTCTGGGGTCCCACTTCTGGATTAAAGTATATCAGGTCCTTTGGGGATGTCCCCCTTCCCCATTCATTGCCACCAGTGAGAAATGGCTGCTCCCGAGGAAGGAAACCTACCAAAGGTTCATATGTGCACCATAGGCTCTGTTGCTAAAAAGCCCAGAGTACCAGCTAACTGCAGCTGCTCTGCAACCTCCTGGCTCTCAGAAGAAAGGTGGAATTGTAAGTGAGGTGATAACGCTAAAATGTAGCTGCAGAATAGGCCAAGTGAGGCCAAGCAAGAGGGCGTGGGTCATCTAAGCGTCATCAAGTCAACGTAGAAAAGACAGTTCACTGCTCTTCGGATAGTGTTTGTCTCTGCATTGCTTTATGTTTTGCTAGTTCCCTGTGGGTTCGAATGTAAAACTGATCGTTAAAAGTTTTGCTCCGAATCAATCTTTATCTTTTGTATTGCTAACAGCAGCAACTACAACAAAAGCAGACAAGGGTGGCATTTGGCTCTGGGGTTGGATAGCGACCAGAGAGTAGGGGAGCACGGCTGGGGTCTTAATGGCATGTGATTAAAGACCCCGGTAACTGTGTCTGACGGGGGTGGGGGTGGGGGGTGGGGGACTTATCCCCAGAGTTAGATGGAAGAGGGATCCGAAAGCCCAGATGTGGTCCGGGGTCAGAGGCCGACGGGGGCTGGGGGAGCACCCCTCAGAGCTGCTGAGCAGCGCGTCCTGTGGTTCTAGAATATGGTGTCATACATCACCCGACACGCCTTTCGGTGGAACCGGCCTGGCTGACAGCAGCCATTTATCTGAATGTCATTGGCAGTAAACTGGCACGGGGGAGGGAATGGGGGGGCTCCTTGGGAATTTCCCAGAGGCCAGTCCACAGCCCCAGTCTTGGAGGCGAGGCATCATCACCAGGCACCCATTGGGGGCGTGGGGATGGCACTATCCGTGGTGCTGATTCCCCCCTCCAACTCTTTCCTCTTTCTCACTAGGGAAACTGGGGGGAGCAGGGGGAGCAGGTGAGCTCAGCACTAACCTGGGAGTCAGATGGAAGTCAGGGGCAGCCCCAGTGGGTGCACTTTTTGGCAGTGGAGGGAGGCGAAAATTCTGCACGCTGGTGGTTACGGGCATGGAGTTTATAGCTATGATGCCGGTGTATTCGTTCATTTACAGGATACTTATTTATCAAGAATGCATGCCTCAAGACACAACCCCTGCCCTAACAGACGTTAATCACATAATCACACTGCTTAAGCTAAAAAGTCAACACTAGCTCTGTGACCTGGAGCAAGTTACTTAACCTCTCTGTGCCTCAGTGTCCTCATCTATAAAACGAAGGTAATGATTATAGCCACTTCATAGGGTGGTGGAAGGAATAAATGAGTTAATGCGATTAAAGTGCTTAGAACAGTGCCTGGCTCGTGGACACAGTCAGATAAGTCTAAGCAAGTATCACTGTCATTATTGATGCTGTGAATTGTACAAGGAGGTCTAAGAGGGAATACGGTGGTGGGGGGTGGGGAGGTGGAGATGGACTTGGTGCAGAGCCAGGGAGAAACTGAAGGATGATTAAATGTTGCGTGGGAGAGGGTGCAGAGGGGACAGAATGGAAATAGGAAGGAGCAGGTCACCATCAAAGAGCTAAAAGGAAGCCAGAGAGACCGGACCATGGAACATGATGGTCTGGCCATTAGCAGCCATGTGCCCTTGGGCAAATCCCTGAGCCTCAGTTTCTCAGTCTGTTAAACGGATATGATTATAGACCCAGCTTCCTGAGATGCTGTGAGGGTTAGACATGATGGTGTGTTTGATGCACTCAACATGCTGGCTTGTAGGAGGACTGCTTAGGTTCCTGGTTCCAGCCAGGGCCCTAGGGAGACCCAGTTCAATTCAAGACACCTTGCAGTGTGGCTGGAAAGGATCCCAGAGGCCATTCATTTTACAGGCAGGAGCACTGGGAAGGACTTGGGAGAGACCCACTGAAAAGGGGCTGCTGGGGCTGCTGTTCTGGCTCTCTTGGGAAGAGAGGATGTGGGGCAGTAGAAGCAGTAGGGATTGGGGGCTGAGGAGCGGAGTTTAAATCCTGATTCCAGTGCTTGCCTGTGGTGGGATTTGGCATGAGGGATGCAATCTCCAGGCACTCAGTTGCTTCCTCTGTCAAATGGGGGTAATACTATCTGCTCAAAAGGCATTCATGGGCCACGGTGGAAATTAGTTTAGCAGCTCCTCAAAAAGTTAAGTAGAGAATTATCCTATGACCCAGCAATCCCACTTCTTGATAAATACTCAAAAGAATCAAAAGTAGGGACTCAAATAGACATTTGCACACAGATGTTCATAGTGGCATTATTCACAATTGCCAAAAGTCGGAAGCAACCCAAGTGTCCATCAATAGATGAATACATAAGCAAAAAATATATATATATATACACATATATACATACATATACATGCAATGGAATATTATGCAGCTGTGAAAAGGAATGAAGTTCTGATATATGTGACAACATGGTTGAACTTTGAAGATATCGTGTTGAGTGAAATAAATCAGATACAAAAGAAAAAATATTATATCACCTCCCTGATATAAAGTAATCCTAATAAGCAAATTTTAATAGAGTCAGAAATCAGAACACAGGTTACCAGGGGCTGGGGTGGGGGTAGGGAATGGGAAGTTAAATCTTAATTTGTACAAAATTTCAGTTTTGGTAATGGATTATGGTTATGGTAGCACCACATTGTGAATGCAATTAATGCCACTGAAATATACATCTAAATGGAGCTAAAAGGTGGAAATTTTAGGTTGTATATATGTTTCTAAAATAAAAAAACACAAAAAACTTCCAATCCAGAGGGGGGAAAAAAGAACGCTTTGGGGACACCTGGGGGGACGGGGGAAAGCATCAGGGAAAAGGCATTTATGGTTATAAAAGAGAATCGGGCCCTCAGATGCCCACAGGGACCAGAGAGGAAACATAATATATATATATACACATATATACATACATATAAACGCAATGGAGTATTATGCAGCTGTGAAAAGGAATGAAGTTCTGATATATGTGACAACATGGTTGAAACTGAGACAAGAGGGCTGGGTGGGGAGCATGGGGACTGGAGAAACTAAGCCCCATCTAAGAGGGCAGGCAGGCTCATCAATCCTTTGGAAAAGTAGCTCTGCATTGCCCATAGTCCAACTTCTCAAGAGAACCCTAATCCTGATTTTATATAGGGTTTCCCCATTTTAAGTATTAGAAACTAATCCAAGCTTTTTTTAAAACACAAGACAGGGCCACAGTGACTCAGCAGGCAGAGTTCTCTCCTGCCAGGCCAGAGACCCAGGTTTGGTTCCTGGTGCCTGCCCATGTCAAAAAAAATAAATGAATAAATAAAGAACACAAGGTAGATCACAGATACCATGTTTGTGGCCTAAATTTGACCTGCAGATGGCCAGTTTGTGGCATCTGATAAAAGGTAATGTGTTTAGTAGGTGCCCTATAAACAGAGTCTCCTTTTCCTTAGGGAGTCTCACTCTCTGCCACTCCTCCCCCACTCCAATCTCCAGAGGCTCTTTCAACCTTTCTTCCTCTGTCCCCACCTGCCTGCTTAGAGTTCAGCCTTCTTAGGCTGGGACCCAGGACCTGACACCCAGGAAGGAGCTGAGCTGTCCCCAGATCAAACCCTCTCTCCATCCCCAGCCCTACTCTGTCCCCCTCCCAGTAGGTCCCAAATTGCTGGGAAGGTGCTGCCTGCTTGGAGACCCACAATCAACAGCCCACGCAGGTGGCTGGTGCAGGAGATGCACACCACAGCCCTGTCATCACTGCTGGCTGCTCCCTTGGGAAACCTTTGGAAGCAGGTAACATATGCACCTGACTCAAGGCATTGGGGCCGAGAGTCGGAGGTGGGACCAGGTTTGGATGGTAGTGGATGTGGGGGTAAGACAGACAGAGAAAAGGAGTCTGACGAGGTCAGAGATGGATGGAGCCTTGGGCATCAATCTGACAGTTTTTGGTGGGGAAGTGGTGGGAAACAAGGGTCACACAGCAAGGTGGCGCAATCCTTGTCAGTTGACATGCACTTTGTAACATCTTTCTGCCAGACCCAGAGCTATAGCAGAGACAACAGGGTCTAGGCAGGGCCACATACCCTGGACTTCTGTGTCCCTTGAGTCATGGAAAGTGGGTGGCCCTGGAGGCTTATGGACTGGGTTGCCATCCTGGTTTTGTCACTTACTGTGTGACCTTGGGCAAATCACTTAGCTTCTCTGGGCCTCAGAGCCATCATTTATAAAGTGGGAATAAATCCTTTGCCGAGGTGAAATGAGGACTTGTGTGAAATGTATAGTTCATAATGGATGCTTGAAAGTCTTTTTTTTAAATGCACTTATTTCTGCCCTCATTTCAAAAAGGGTGGCTTACAGGGATACACCGCAATGTCCAAGCAGGTTATGTCTAGTTAAAGGCACAGGATGCAGGGAAGATAAGAGTTCAATAAGGATAAATGTGGGTAAGGTACTCCCTGCTGGATTGTGAGCTCTGAGCTATGTCTCTGGCTTAGAGTTCCCTGGCAGCCAAAGCAAAGAGTGAAATATGACCCTTATATGATCTATAAACCAAAAAAGTACCAGTTGCTTGGGGGGAAAAAATGACTTTTCTTGGTACCGAGACGTGAGCAATAAATATCTCATGGGTGCTCAAAAAGTGGGCCCCGTGGGAAGTTGTGTTAATTCTCTCTCCTGTCCATTCCCAAAGCCCTTGGCCTAATGATGAGGACCTGGGACTCTGGAGACAAAACCAGTCTTCACCACTGAGTAGCCTTGAGCTAGAGACCTCCCCTCTCTGAACCTCAGCTTCAACATCTGTAAAATGGGGTGATGGGGGGCAGGGGTTCGTGATACGTACCTTGAATTAGATTCAATTTAATTAATTTGAATAGATTCAAATGAGAGGAGGGATCTCCTATAAAGCGCTTAGCGCCGCGTCTCCAACATTGTCCCGCGCTCAATAAATGGTGGCTGCTATTCTTGCAGCAGGAGCTCGATACATGTTCCGTGGGTGAATATCACTGGGCAGCAAAAACATATTATCTCCCGAGACGTCCCTTCAGTGCTGCTGAGCCGCAGGCTGTCTCCCCAAACCCAATTGCAACCTTATGTGTTTTAATCAATTCCGTGGTTTGCGGGAGCCAAAAAGCCCAGGTTAATGGAACACGGCCGAACCCCCCATGAATTTCCAACCTTCCTTGAAAGGCCTTTGCTTTTCTCCAGCTCAGCCACCCGGTAGCCGCCGCCTCCACTCGGGGAGGAGAAATTGAATAATTGATGCAATTTGAATAACACTAGGATTTGTAATGATATTGAAATGTAAAGATAAAAAGGGGCGTGGACGGGCGCTGAGAGCCGAGGAAGTTGTTAACGGGCGCTTAGGGGCTGGGGCGGGGAGCGGGGGCGGGGGGCGCCCCTGGCAGCGCAGGCGCGCGGGAAAGGCATTTAGGCCGGGAGGCGCCGGGAGGGGGTGGGCTGGGAGAAAACCAGATTCATAAATAAGATGCGGAAATTTCTCCCGACTCAGCAGCGCTAACAGTTAGAGAGTGGATAATTATTTAAATGCCAAATCACTTCGTTCATTAGAATCCGGGAGCATAGCCGAGGAAATTGATTGCCCAGGGCAGGCTTTGGGGAGGGGGTGGGGGGTGGGGGAGAAGAGGGCTAGCTGGGGAGGGGCTCCCCAACTTTTGGCCCGGGGTCGAGGGAAAGAGGAGCTGGAGAGAAAGGCAGAGTAGAGGGGAGAATCGGGGTACCCGCTGGGGTCTCAGGCTAGAGATGGACAGGGCTGAGGGTGGTTGGAGAGGAGGGAGAGCTGGAGGTACAGGAAGGGGAGTCTCAAAGGAGTCCCGAGTTGGGCCTCTCCCACCCACCCTCTCTGCAGCCTCAGCCTAGGGCGGCTGACTTGAGAGGTGGAGTCCCAGGCAGGGAGAGGGACTTGGCCAAGACGGTACAGCAGAACCCCCAAAATCCAACTGCCCCGGAATTCCCACGGTGCCCCCCACCCCTCCCGGCCGGATCTGGCCTGCAGGGTGGGCACTGGCTCAGCCCCTGGGCATGTTATCTTGTCGGTGGATGAGAGTCACAAGGGCAGGTCGGTAACAATTTAATTATGTGGAGGGAGTCTGGGCTGGCTGGCGCCCCCTCCCGAGGCGGATGACCCAGCTGGCCCAGACGCCAGCTTGGGGTGGGGGTGGGGGTGCCTGCGAGGGAGGTAACCCCAAAACACGCCCCTACAAAACATCACATAGCCACGGTGACGGTCGTAATAGAATGTGTTCGTGTGATACTTTTTATTGGCTTTTATTCTTTTTTTTTCCTTTGAAAAAAATTCCTATAAATCACAGTACTGCTAATACATGTTTAAGGTGAAGTCATGAAATCCTGAAGAAGGGAGCTCATCATCAAATCAAGCAAAAGGGCTTAGATGCAGAGCCTTGTTCCCAGCCTACCTGTCCCCAGCCTTAGTCTTATCATAGCAACCGCTTTTTGTGCTTTTAAAAAAATTATTGCGGTAACATATATACTCAGCATTTCCAGTTTTAATCACTCTCATCTATGCAATTCGGTGGTGCTAATTACATCCAGAATGTTGCAGTACCATCACCATCCGTCACCCGAACTTCTCCATCGCCCCAAATACACAGTGTCCCCATTAAGCGATAACGCCCCATTCCCCCACCCCACCTGGGTCCCTGGAAACCTGTGAGCTACTTTCTGTCACTATGATTTTGCATGTCCTATTGATTTCGTATCAGTGAGACTGTACAGTATTTGTCCCATTGTGTCTGGCTTATTTCACTCAACATGCTGTCTCCAAGGTTCATCCATGTGGTCGCGTGTCTCAAAACACCATCCTTTTCTATGGCTGGATGACGCTCCCTGGAATGGATATAGGACCCTGGAGTTGCTCCCACCGTTTTGTTTTCTTTTTTTCCACATGGGCAGGCTTTGGGAATCAAACCCAGGTCTCCGGCCTGGCAGGCCAGAATTCTGCCACTGCGCCACCCTGCCCCCACCTTTTGCTGCTGTGCCTAATGCTGCAATGAACACTGGTGTCCCATATCTCTTCGAGTCCCCGCTTTCAATTCTCTGGGGTAGATGCTACTGGCTTTGATTCTGGACGGGGCCCTGCGCTTAGCATCATATTGTTTAATTGTGATACAACACAGCGAGCAGGGAAAATGGGGAAACCAAGGCCCAGAGAGATGAGGCGACTAGTTCACCATAACCCAAGGGTTGTGGGTTTGAGATTTGAACCCAAGTCTGCCACAAACCCAAGTGCCTCGGAGTAACTCCTTGGACTGGGCTGTGCTGGGTGCTCCACCCACAGCATAGCCTTCCTTCTCCTCCTTCTCCTCCTCCTCACCTGCTCAGCTCCACAGCAAGTTGGGGGTACCGGTGGGGGCTGGGACCAATCTCACCCAGCCCCCGGCCTGCTCCTGCTTAGCCTCAGACCTTCGCACGTGCCCTCCCACACTCCAGCTCAGCTGGCTGTCCCTCCCTTGCTCCCCATGCCCTCCTGGTCACTGCACAGAGCTGCCTGGGTGCCACACACCCCCACCCCGCTTGCAGGAGGTTACCTGGCTTGCACACCCAGCTTGCGGAGGTATGACCTCGCAGTAATATTTGAAACATTTGCACTATTAATATATCAGAGGCCCCAGTCCTGCCTCTGCAAGGTGGGGGCCTCTCCCTTCCCACGCAGCCAGGTGGACATAGCCAGGAAGCGCTGGAGCCAGAGGCATTCGAGGAGCTGGGTAGAGCCTCTCCATATTGCTGTTTGACCTTGGGCTTGTCACTTCCCCTCTCTGGGCCGCCTCTGTTAAAAGGGAGACATCAATCCTTCTTGCCTCCTATACTGTTAGTGCAATTAACCTGGGGCCTGGCACACAATAGGTGCTCAATAAATGCTTGATGCTATTGCATAAGACCAACGTTTCCCAGGTAAGATTTCTAGCCTACCTGCTCCAAGATTGCCTGGGGTGCTTGTTGGAAATACAGTCTGGGGACCCCATCTAGGATGGCGAGGCCCGTGGGGCGGGGGGGCCTAGATTCTGGTTTGGCAGGCGATTGTTTGTCAGGTTCTGATTTGCACCCCAGTGGACTCCTAGGGCAGGCTTTGCCCATCCCCAGTTGGCACCACTGGCATTCTTCCTGGTGAAGTCAGGGGAACCCAGGCTTCAGGGCAGGCAGCTGAGTCTCATTTTCCTTGTATGTGAAAGCAAAGCAATAGTCATCCCTCGGGCTTCCTGGAGGAATGAATGAGCTACAGGGCCTGGAACCTAATAGGTACTCAATAAATGGGATTCCCTTTCCTGCCACCAGGGTCCCTGCTGGGTGGACTGAACTTCTGCAGCAGGCCTCAACTGAGCGGCAGCCCCCGAAAGAGGGGACAAGGGGGTGTCCTGCCCCATGGGAGCCTTGTCAGCAGGGCCCGCTCCCAATCGATCTTTCACCCGTTTTCACCGACGGCGTCAGCATCTCTCGGGGCGGGCGAAGAAAATGCCAGCGTCAGCACACTTCATGCCCTCGCCAGACACTGCTGCTCTTTATTAATTATCCGCCAGATGTTAGTTTTGCATCTTTTGTCAGAAGGAGGTTTGTCATCGGGACCTTGTCTGTCAGACCATTAGGGAGAGGCAAGAAAACATCCCTTGGGGGCCCTGGAGTTTGCAGGGAGCTGGGGGTGGGGGGCGAGAAGCCAGGTGCCCAGCACCTTCCTCCAGGACATAGAGCCCCCAACTCAAAGCACCGTCCCCAGTTCCCACCTCCAGGGCCTTGCCAGCAGATTACTCCATCAGCAACCTGGTCTTGCAAAGAATATGCAAGAAGTCATCAGGCAGTAGCTCACAACTAGGCTACATGCTCCAGTGAGCAAAACTGACAGTTCCTGATCTCTGAAGCTCACAATCTAGTGGAAGGAACCACGA
This sequence comes from Tamandua tetradactyla, assembly GCF_023851605.1. Taxonomy (NCBI): domain Eukaryota; kingdom Metazoa; phylum Chordata; class Mammalia; order Pilosa; family Myrmecophagidae; genus Tamandua; species Tamandua tetradactyla. Next base: position 21,773,138 of record NC_135331.1, on the reverse strand, counting down.
GTGAATAGCATGAGGACAGATTGTGAGCTATGCCCTGAAGGAAACTGACAAGTTCCTGAGAGGGAGACCTACTGTGGACAGAGTGGCTTCTCTGGGGCAGGTGGGTGACGTTTAAGTGAAGTTGTGGGCAAAAGCACTGGTGCAGAAGGTCCCAGGGAGAGGACGCAGCAGATGCAAAGGCCCTGTGGCAGGAGCAAGGCTGACATGTAGGAGGAACCATCCATGAGGTTGGAGCAGGATGAGCAAAGCATACCCGGGGCTGCTGAGGCCAGGGGGTCACAGACCTGGGACCCTCATTGGGGCGCTGGGAGGGGATGCAGATTTCTAGTCCCAGAGGCATTGAGGAGTCATGACAGGTGTCCAAGCTGGGTCAGTGGTGCGGTGACCGGATGTCCACATGACCAAGAGCTCTCTGTGGATGGTGAAGAACAGACTGGAGAGACAGGGAGAAGATCAGGCCAATGGGGGGAGATGATGAGACCCCAGTGAAGACCTACTTCATATGACTTGGTATATAGCGGGCACTTACAGGGCGCCAGGCAGCATTTCTGTTCAGGAAATGTTTAGGAAGCAGCAATGGCAGGTATTCGTCCCCCACCATGGCAGGGCGGGTGGGTGGGGGGAAGCGGAGGCAAGGAAGAGAGAAGTGTCAAAGACGGCTCCAAGATCCTCCCTGCAGACCTGACAAGATGGAATGATGTACTGTCTCCATCTCACAGATAAGGGAATGGAGGACAGAGAAGAGAAGCTGCGTGCTCTAGTTCACAGACGAGAGCAGCGAGTCCTGCATTTAAACCAGGTCCACCTGTCACGGTCCGTCTTGCAGACGGCTGCCCAAGCTCGGGTAGGTGACCCGGTGCTCCCCCCTGCTTCGCAAAGGCCAGGCAGGGATGGAGGGCTCCCACCCATGGGACTAACCAAGCAGGACGTCAGTGGATCCCTGCTCCAGGTGTCCCCAGCACACCCGCCCAGGCCCTTGACTCATCCAGGGGATGGTAAATCCCAAGGCAGGTCTGTCCTCCAAATTAATATGGCAACATTACCCTGGGTTATCACTTTTCGCCTGATCCCCACGCCATCTGATAAACAGCTGATGACTTCTCCTTCCAGTTCAGTTTCTGATTTGCATACAATAAATATCGCCCCCAGGAATAAGGCGGGGGTGGGTGGGGGGTGGGGAATGGGCTCATGTCTTATTTATGAGAAATAAACAGGAGCGTAAACTCGCATAATCAACACACATTTAATCTGGCGCCTCCTCGCCCTCCTAACTTGGATCAGGTTAGGTGTGCTGTGTGGTTGTGCATGAGCATGTAAGCGTGTGCCCCTGCAGAGCTCTTCATTTCCCCTCTGGCTGATGGTCCATGCCCAAGAGACCCCACCCTCGGGGCATCTCAAGGAACCGTTTGGGAATCCAGGCCTAAGGCATACGAAGGGGTGTGTGCTCCCCCAACATCTTTTTTTGCAGAGGCAAAAAAAAAAAAAAATTGTTAATACTGCCAAAACATGTTGGAACCATCAAAATACTTGAAATCAGCAGTATAAATTGTGCAGCGTTAGCCACAGTTCTGTTTGCAGTGACATCTAGCGTAACACATTTTTCAAGGTAGGAAGCAAAACTGAAAATTTGAAGAAAAAAAAAAAGGGCCAAGCATTGCATGGGAAATCGAGGTCAGATGCTCATGAATGGCAGAGCCAAGACTTGAACTTGGGAGTCTGGGACTCCCACCTAGATTAGTACCTCCCTATCATGCTGCCTTCCTGGTAAGGTGGAGTAAGAGAGTTGAGAGAAGCCATCAGTTTGATCACCTGCTGCCCTCCAGTTCCTGTTCCACAGAAAGGGAAACAGGCTCAAAAGCAAAGGGACTTGCCCATGGTCATACACAAAGCTACAGCAGAGCTGAAATTCATTCAAACCCAGATCTTAGTTGCATGTTTGTGCTTAAACAACTCTTTGTGACGTGGGTGGTTCAGGAAGTTAGGCAGAGCACAGCAAGGACAGCTTATATTTGCTCTGTGATGACTCAAGTCTTAATTTGGGTTGGCTTGAATGACTGGAAATGTCTGGGGTCTCAATGCTGGCTGTCAAATGTCATGCTGCCTATGTGGGGGCTAAGTTGTCCGAGATGACTTTTTTGTTGACATATCCAATGGCTGGGCTCAGATGGATGGAGCTGGAGCTGGCTGGGTGCCTCGGTCCCCTCCCTGCAGCCTCTTCACTTAGCTAGCTGGGACTTCTTCATAGCCTGGGGAAATCAGGGTCACTGGATAGCTTACATGGCAGCTGACTTCCCCCAGAGTAAGCATTCCAAAACCTTGGGTGTGTTTTCTTTTCGTTTTTGTTTTTTAGTGTTTATTTTCCAACAAACGTGTTTTTTATACAAATACAAGTGATAAAGGTGTAGTGTAAAAAAGTCAGACAGTGTGGAAAAGTGCAAAGAACGGGGGGAAAATCATTCAGAATTCCACCACCTAGAAATTAACATTTGGTGAAGTTCAGTTAAGGAATCTTTCTACAGTAAAATATAAAGATGGAGAGATGGATGAATGAGTGGGTGGATGGATGGATGGAGAGACTGAAAGATAGAAAGAAGAAAATAATTCTGATTGTTGAGGATTGTAAGAGTTGGGAAAAGGGACAATTAAAGTTCTGTGGATGCCAGAAAGTGGTGGTAAGAGGCCTTACAGATAGCACAAACTTACCACAAAGTGCGATGCATGCTTTGGCAGGGGACACCGTGGGGGCTGTGGGGCCTGGAGGAGCCCCTCACCCAGACTCAGGGGCCGGGGTGCTCAGGGAAGTCTCCCTAAAGGGTCTGACCTCTGAGCTCAGAACCCACGGAGCACAGGGCTCAGCCAGGCCAAGTAAAGGAGGAAGGCCACACCAGGTAGAAGGACCAGCATTTGCAAAGGCCCAGAGGCAAGGAGAAGGAACAGTGTGTGCAAAGGCCCAGAGGCAAGGAGAGGGAGGGCAGGAGGTCTGGGGGGGCAGTAGAGGTTTATTCTGACTGGAGCGCATGGTCAGAGAGGGGAGGCAGAGGGGGATGGGATGGGGAGGTGGGCAGTGGGTCTCCTACATTGACCTGGGCTGTCCCTTGGGCTCAGGGTTCTCCCTCCATCCGCTCAGCAGCCATGACTGAACCTGACGTGCTGCAGAGTCCCAGTTTCCGATGGGATGGTGGGACATTCTAGAAATAGACCACTTCCCCTCAGATGAGTTATCTGGGAGCAGATGGTCAGGAACTAGGGCCCAGCACCTCACAGAGCTGGGCTTTCAACCCAGCCTCCACGTGAGTCACCTCCCACAGTCTTCCCGGAGCTTGAATGTTCATCCTTCCGTTCCCTTCAGTGAACCCCGCTCCCTACCAGGTGGGGAAACTGTTACTATTACTATTATTATTACTACCACGTTACTACCACTACCAATACTATTACCACCACATTACTAGTATTACCAATACTAGTATTACTACTATTACCATTAGGTCCTCATTCCTCAGTAGGGTCTGTAGGGCCCTCCCCAACTGGCCACTGGCCGCCTCCCCTTCCCATCCCCCTCTGCCTCCCCTCTCTGACCATGTGCTCCTGTCAGGATAAACCTCTACTGCCCCCCCAGACCTCCTGCCCTCCCTCTCCTTTCCTCTGGGCCTTTGCACATGCTGTTCCTTCTCCTTGCCTCTGAGCCTTTGCAAATGCTGGTCCTTCTACCTGGTGTGGCCTTCCTCCTTTACTTGGCCTGGCTGAGCCCTGTGCTCCGTGGGTTCTGAGCTCAGAGGTCAGACCCTTTAGGGAGACTTCCCTGAGCACCCCGGCCCCTGAGGCTGGGTAAGGGGCTGCTCCAGGCCCCACAGCCCCCACATGTCCCCTGCCAAAGCATACATTGCACTTTGTAAGTACGTTCCTGTCACCTGTTAAGCTTCTCCACTAAAATCATTAGGTTGTAGAAAGCAGGGACTGTGATTGAGCCAACTTTGAGTGCCCAGCACAGTCCTACCAAATAGTAGGGGCCTCTGTGGGTTTGTTGAGTGAATAATTGAGCATATCCGTCCAGGAGGACTTGCTAGAACAGATGGCATTCAAGCCATGCTCTCAAGAAGAAAGCAGTCAGGGCATAGGACAGGGCAGCTTTTTCTGCTCCAAATGATGGGTCTTCTGCATTGACCTTTGTCATGGGCTGCCCCCCGGGCTCCCGGGCCCATGTCTGCAGCCCTGACAGGTGCCCAGTGGCATGTTTGAGGAGAGCAGGTGGCCCTGTCACATCACGAAGCAGGCCACGTCAGATGGGAAGAGCGAGGCTGCTCTGTGTGCTATTGATTTTTCATAACCAACCGCAGACAGGCAAGGTGAACAGTTCACTTTTATGAATCCTTGTTAACAGTGCGGCAGGAGATATTTCACTTTAAGTGCCACCTTTTTGCTGAAAAAGAAAAAAAGGCAAATAACGGAAGACGTAAATGATCTCATCATGGAGAGATACGAGGAGCCCTGTGCCAGGCCTCCAGAGGGGACACAGCACAGGCTGGCAGAGAGTGAGGGGGGGGTCTCTTCATGTCCCCCATTGGCTGGGCTGACCCTGGGGTCTTCACAAAGCAGAGGTTTGTGGGAAAGCCAATCCTAGCAGGGGGAGTGTGGCCAGAGCAGCTCAGGACAGTGAGGTGGGGGCTACAGCGTAGAGGTGGGCTCTGCGTCCACATTAGCAAGGAGAGAAGTTCAGGGCCCAACGAAATGTAAATTATATGGAGTACGACGCAGCTGGGAAAAAGAATGAGGTAATTCTGTGTGGACCAATAGAGCAGAAGGCCCATGAGATACCAGTGAGTGGAAAAAAAGCAAATCTGAGGACACTACAGAGTGGGCTGGCATGTATTTAAAACAAAGCGTCTGTGTACTTGGATGTACATTAAAAATCTCACAGTAGTTCTCTTTGGGGAGCGAGGCTGCAGAACTGGGGTTGGTGCTTTCCGTTTACTTTTTACCGTGTGCGGTATTAAGGTTGCAATTTAAAAAGTTTTAATCTTTTGAAAATGTGAAAGTTGGGGATATACTTACATTTTGTTCCTTTCTGTCTTTCTGTATTGTTTAAATCTTTTACAACAGCCAACCCTTAGGTCTATAAATATAAAATATATAATACACAGTTTTAAAAATAGAACAGTATTTGCTGCAGTGTCAGGCAAATCTGATTCTTATCCTCAGTCTTTCTTTTACTACCTGGGTGATGTTAACTAAGACACTTACCCTCTCTGAGTATCAATTTTACCCACAGCAAAATCGGTTAGTAATAGCGTATACAGAGCAAGGGTAGCACAAATCATAGCTTTAGCATTAGAATTATTATTATCCCATTGAGGGAGATGGTAAAACTTATATTCCACTCCAGTTGGTGAGTTCACTCCCATCGCTATGCCTGACTCGATGAAACTATTTAAACTGCTGTAGTAAATAGTCCTCAAACAGGTGTTGGGAATGTAACTCACTTGCAAATGAAATCTTAAGCAGAAACCCAGTGGGTATCAAAAGGGAAAGGGAAAAATGTTATTAGCATTCAAAGTGTGACATTTATACCAGCGGATGTTTGCAGTCTTCTGGTCACCCTTTTGCCTTCTTTTAGTGACAAGACCTCAACTATCCCCCAACTGTCAGCACCCCACTCCTACCCTCCCCCGCACCAGAGATGGTCATGGACCCAATGCCTAACCCATCCCTTGGCCACAGGGATGGGGTCAGGGAGCTGGCTGTGATTAGTATGGGCCAATCGGACTTGGGACTTCCATGCCCGCTATGGAGGGAAGGTCCCTTTTCTCCTGTGTTTGAGTCTGGGACGGGATGGGTTAAGCCTGGAGCTACCAAAGGCCATCCTCAAAGCCTAAGAAGGGAGCCCGTACTGGTACTGTAAAAGGCAGAGCAGAGGGCTGGCGACACACTGAGCCTGTGCCTTGGTGACAGGACCAAAGCCCCTGCATCCCTGCACTAGAAGCCAGAGCCACCCTGGTGCCACTGTACTGTCTTTATGCCCTAGCCAGTAGGTTTGCATCTTCTGTCACCTGCAACCAAAAGAGAGCTAAATGCCTGCTGCAAACACTGTGAACAGGGATTCCAGTGGCAGTTTATAAAAAGTCGGCTTGGAAGAATAATAAAGCTGCTTCTTCAGACATAAACATTTGAAATCGGGAATTGGGGGTGACAGCTTTGTCTTATATCAGCTCCGTCTCCAATTTATTTCTGCAGTTGGTTTCAGATGCCCAGTATAAAGGAAATCCGGATTCACAGGTAAGGAGTTACAGACGGAGACTTGTTTGCAATTAGTGTAGGGCTTAGGGGCACCCAGGGCTGGAGTAAGACAATCTGGGTGCAAATCCCTACCTTGATACCCACCAGCTGTGGGACCTGGGGCAAGTCACCTACCCTCTCTGAGTCTCATTTTCCTAGGAGGATCGGGAACAGGGGGAGTCAATACACATGGAAGCACTTAGATGCGGGCCTGGCCCCTGGCACAGGTGATCCTAAGCTTTTGTTATTTGCCACATTCTAACACAGTACAGCACCTGTGTGCTGCCTGGGGCTGGCAGTTGCATGGGAATAAAACTTCACCTGCTATGTCGGTTCCATCGACAAACCTCCTGAGAAGGCAGAGCAAGCTTTTTCAAAACTTCTCACTTGCAACTTATCTAGAATTTCTTGGATAGTGAGTTTAGAGCTATGCTGCTAGAGGGAAGGGGGTCCCTAGAGAAGATTTTTCGGGAAGTGAGTTTGGACCCAAGCTATGGACCATGTTGCAATCATGGACTTGGGTAGAGATGGACCAAGGCTTCTGTCCAGGGTCCTGGGCTTGTCAGGGAGAGTTCAAGATGAGGCTGGACTCCTGCTGCGACACTGCCATAGGGATTCCAGTGGTGGATGGAAGGAAGCCTTCATTCATGCATTCATTCATTCATCAGATATAAACTGAGCTTTGGGGATGACCCAGGCACAAGGCTGAATGTCCCCTCTGACTCTCAGGTTAGATCATTTCACAAATGACTTCTTGCTAAGATTTCATTTAAGCGACTCCCTCCCCCAGCTTTCTGAGGGTTTGTTTGCATTTTTAAAGAGGATCAAGTGCGGGGCATTTAGTGCAGAGGCCTGGGCTCATAAGGGCAGACTCCAGACACCTGGAAGTTGTGTGCGCCTCGTCAGGGGTCAAAAGATTGGAGGCAGCCTCGCTCATCTTGCCTCAAAATGAACGGGAATAATGGAGAGAGTCACCCTCCCCCCTACTTCGCAGGTATGGTTTTAAATGATAATCATGATATTGGGGGTGCACAGATGGTTCAATGGTAGAATGCTCGCCTGCCATGCGGGAGACCCGGGTTTGATTCCCGGTGCCTGCCCATGCAAAAAAAAAAAAGTACTTTGTGTTAGGTGGGTGCACCGATCTTGACAAATCCTCAAAACGGACAATGATTCCTCAGCTCTTGGTTAAGTTCTGATCTTCCGCCGTGAAGGGTAGAGAAATGAATGGGCCCTCCAGGTCCCACTATGTCTTGGAAAGACAGCCTCTCCTCTCACCCTTTCTCCGTCTCTTTTCTCCCCTCCTCTACGCGCCCCTCCCTCTCACCTCTTCTTTTGTCTCTCTCCTTCCTAACCTCTCCTCCCTTTCCCAGCTTCTCTCCCCAACCCCCCCCAAGAACCCTGCCGGTACACTGAACCGAGAGGCAATTTATAAAGCAGATATTTATTGCAAGGTTTCACACGAGCTTGGTGCCTCGCCAAACGTTATAGTAATTGGAGGCTGCGTTTAATTACTGATCAATGTAAAGTTAGGACTAGACAGACTTGGAAACTGCCCTGGGTCTAGACTCTCCTCTCGGCCTCAGAGAAAGCGGGAGCTCCTGGTCCCCCTAAGATGGGGCCTGGGTGGCAGCAAGGATGGAGGAGTGGGCCTGCAGGTAGCCTCTAGGACATGACATTGGGAAGAGGAGGTCAGAGTCTGCTATGACCAACCCTCCTCTTGCTTGACCCATTATTGTTGGTGCCCACTCTGGGCTTAATGGTCTCCTCCTGGTGCCTGGAGCTAAGCGCTTTACATTTTTATCTTTCCATCCAGCCCAAGACAAGGGTGGAAGCCAGGCTCCATGTTGGCCCACAGTTGACCCAACCCCCTGGTATTCACTTCTTCTGTAGCCCCCTCTCACCAAGCAACAGCTTGTCACCTCCAATGCTAGGTCATGAAACACACTGCAGCCCCTGCCTTGCCATCTTAGATCACTTGCTCTGGGGAAAGCCAGTGCTATGTCATGACGACACTCAATCAGCCCTATGAGGAGATCCACATGGGGAGGAATTGGGGCATCAGGTGGGGATCGGATCCTCCAGTCCGGTCAAGCCTTGAGATGCAGCCAACATGCTGATTGCAACCTCCTGAGAGACCCAGAATCACCCAGCTAAAGACAGACCCACAGGAACTGTGAGATGGCAAATGCTTATTATCTTAAGCTACTAAATTTTAAAGTAATAGATGACCACTACAACAGCAATGGGAAAGAAGGAAATGTAAGGAAGCCTGATCAATAGGAAACACAGATGTGGCAAGAAAGAATCCAGGCATATATTCATGTAATAATGGAATTACTATATGCATGCATATGATATGATTATATTTCTATATATGATAATATAGAAATATAATTACAATAAATGTGAATGGGTTAAAATTTCCTATTAAATATTATTTCATTCTTTTCTCACAGTAACCTCACGAGATAGGTATATTACTATACCTACTTTACAGATGAAGTTGAGTCTCACAGTAGGGAAGAAACTTGCCCAAGGTCTCAAGAGTTGTTGAGATTCAAACACAGATCCCTGACTTCAAAGCCCAAAGAGTCTAACACTGTATTGTGTGGTTGCCTCCTTTGGATAAATGAGGAAACAGATGTAGAAAACGTGAGTGACTTGCTCAGGGTCACCCCACAAGTTATTCCAAAGCCATAGCCAGAACCCAGGCATCTGCAGTTGTTGCCTGGTGTCTGCCCTGTGACTTTTAAAGCTCTGCCATCAAAATACATGAATCTCCAGGATCTTCTGTCTTCATAGCTGCTTAAGACAACTTGATTGGAGACCCTTGGCTGTAGCCAGAGAAACCCTGTGGGGTCAGTTGCAGGGTCGCCTCTTGGGTGGACACCAGCACAAAGCAACATGTAGAGGTGCAGGGGTGGGGGGCAGCTCGATGCATTGAGCTGAAATCTGGTAATTGTATCTAGGCCGCAGTGTAATTTGTATCTGGGTGATGAATATCTGTGTTTTCGAGCCTGATTGCCCTATTTACATTTGGAATTTGCTGATCTATTATTAATGTTTCCTGGAGGCCAGGGCGATGGGCATGTGCAGCTGGGAAGCCCCCTTCTCCAACAGACAGCACTAACTCTTGGGCCCCAAGTATCCAGAACCCCACCCCACCCATACATAGCATGGCCCCACTCCCTCCCTGTGTGATCCCAGCCTTCTCGAGCGTGGACCAGCTAGAAGAGAGGCTGAGCTGGAAAGAATGCTCTTTCCTCTTCTAAACTTGTGCACACAAACTCAGGTGAACATATGCACAGGCACTGCATGTGCACACAAGCACACACTCATATTTGAAACCCACATCCTTATACACCCAGGCATACACTTATGTGGTAATGCATGCATGTATCTGCAAACACACAATCATGTAATGGCACACATACACACCACCGCATGTGCCTACCATGCTAGAAACAGCTTGGCAGCTCACAAAGGTCTCCCAACTTGAGAGAGGTATGCACGGGTCCATGGACCATGGGCCTAGATGGCCTGGGTTTGAATCCCAACTCTGCCACTTACCAGCTGTGTGACCCAGAGCAGGTTATTTCACCTCTCTGTGCTTCTGGTTCCCCCGTATGTAAAATGAGCATAGTAACCGTGCTGGTTTGAAGCTTTTATATACCTCAGGAAAGTCATGTCCTTTAATCCTCATTCAATATTGCTGAGTGAAATCTTTTTTATTATTTGTATCGAGTTGGGACCCACCCAATTGTGGGTGGTAACTTTTGATTAGATGGTCTCCATGGAGATGTGTCTCCACCCATCCAAGGTGGGGTTGCTTGCTGGAGCCCTTTAAGAGGGAACCTTTTTGGAAAAACCTTTACAGCCACCAGAACTGACAGAGCCAACAGAATGCACAGAGCCCCGGGGAAGCCTTTGAAGAAGCCTGCAGAGAAAGCTAGCGGACCTCACCACGTGCCTTTCCAGCTAAGAGAGAAACTCCAAACATCATTGGCCTTCTTGAACCAAGGTATCTTTCCCTGGATGCCTTAATGTGGACATTTTCACAGCCTTAGAACTGCAAATTTACAACTTAATAAATTCCCCTTTTTAAAAGCCATTCCGCTTCAGGTATATTGCATTCTGGCAGCTTGCAAAGTAGAATGGTGACCTCACCCACCTCATAGGGTCTTGTGAGGATTAAAGGAGTGTATGGAAAGCCCTTAGAACAGTGTCTGTGCGCAGAAAGCATTAGATGCATGTTTGCTATGTCATTATTTACGTGGTTGTCACATAGTACGTGCTTGTTTTATTTTGTCAAGTCTGCCATCACCATGTACCACAAACTATGTAGCTTAAAACATCAAAAATGTATTGTCTCATAGTTCTGGAGGTGAGAAGTCAGAAATCGAGGGGTAGCAGGGCCGTGCTCCCCCTGGGGTGTGGAGGGCTCTGGCCACGGCTTGCCAGCCAATCCATGGTGCCCTCTGCCTCCAAAACATGGCCATCTTCGCTGTGTCCAATTTCCTTTTCTTATAAGGGTACCAGTCATCCTGGTTTAGGGCTCGTCCTAACCCAGTTTGACCTCACCCTAACTAATGAGACCCTCAAAGACCCTGTTTCCAAATAGGGCCCCATTTGTGTGACTGGGTGATGACTTGAACATATCTTTTTGGGGGTCCCAATGCAATCCTCAACGGCTCTGAATGGTGACTTACTGAGGGGATGATTAAACATACCTCCCACACCCATGCACTCATCACACGCACACACGCACGCACACACACACACACACACACACACACAAAAGCACATACAGAATTCCCCTGGCTCTTTCCTCCCCCATCTTCTCCCTGAAGCCTCTCCTGCCCACCTCCAAGGCAGATGGGAACTGTGGAAAGAGTGCGGGTTCAGAACCCCCACGTGGAGAATCAGATTTCGGTTCTGCCCATTGCTGGTTGTGTGTCCCAGGCCCAGCAATTCTGAGCCTCCATGCCACAGTCCCCGCAGTGGGGTAACGATGGACACATCACAGAACCCACCTCCAGCAGGCCCCTCAAGGGGTTATAGGCAGGGTAGGGGTCAGTGCGTGTATCCCCCGGCCAGGTGGGGCCCACCTGGGGGCTGGCTGTTGAAGATGCCTTGACTGCACTGCCAGGCAAATGAACATGCAAATTAAAGGGAAGCCAGAGACTCCCCAAGCTGGAAAGTCCATATCTATCCAGGTCCTTGCTGAAAGGCACTGGGTGATGTTTGGGATGGCCACATGGCCAAAGAGGAAGGTGACCTGCCACTCACATGCTGTGTGGCCTTGCCTGAGTCTCTGGACCTCTCTGGACCTCTGTTTCCCAACTCTGTAAAATGGGGTGACCCGTACCTGGTCCATATACCTGGGTATGATCAGGTCTGATGAGATAAGAGATGGAAAGTTATGACTGTGGCTCCTGGTATGCAGTAAGCACTTAATATATGGCAGCCTTGATATGAGCTTCCTCATCCTTGAAGGGTGAGTCTGCAGCAGGCTCTGAGCTCCCCGGCAGCTCCAGGGTCCGGGGTGGCTGTGATTTGCATCCATCCCCACCGCAGAGCCCTTTGGATATCTGAACTGGAAAACCCTTGTGCAGGTCCCAGAAGCTGGTCAGAAAAGGCAATTCTGCCGTTCTTTGTGTGCCCCGGGCCCTCTGGCCCGTGACAGCTGTGAGTGCTGTATTGGCGGGTCCTGTAACGAGGAAATAGAGGTCTAAGGAGGAGTTATAAGTCACCAAAGCCAGCCCGGAGCTGGAGCCCAGCCTCCCCGGTTCCTTCAGCCACAGCTGCTGCCCCGAGCCCTGCCCTGCCGGGAGCTGAACGGGCCCCAGAGGCCCAGCCCGCATGTCCTTCTCCTTCCCAGGGTCACTGGGCCCCAAACAGCCAGGCGAGGCAGAAGTTCCAGTGCTGGAAAACAAAACTAAGCCAAATACAATTTCATGTGAAACCCCCAAACACTGCTACCACATGTTGACCATCTACTACAGACCAAACATTTTCCATCAGTTTTACCCCATTTCATCCTCATAACCAGGAAACTGAGGCAGGGAATACGTTAGAGGTCATACAGCTTTGAAGTGGCAGATTCGAGACTTGGATCTGACTCCAGAAGCCCTTAGCTTATTAGGTTCACCTCCCCAGAGAGATAAAGCAGAGAAAAATGGGTTTACCAACTGCAACACACCAGGCCACGGTGAGGGGTGAGAGCTGATGGCTCCGGGAGCAGAGGGAAGTGGGGGGTGTGGGTGGGAGGGTGGTGCGGGAAGCCACCCACCCGCTGTGCCCTCCAGAAAGGACCCCACGTTTCCCTGCCATGCTGGGGAAGGTCGGGCAGCGAGCACATTAAATAGGGCCATAAATTTGTCATGAAGCCCTGGAAATGAATGGGGCTCATCATTTATGGATGGAATAATTAAGCCACTGCACTTGGCGGGTTCACCCAGGCCTGCGCCCCCGGATTCCAGGCATCACCAGCAGCTGAACCGGGGACCGGTTTGGGGTCTTCCCGTTGGCTCTCTCACCCCCAGCATCATGAATCAGACTCGGCCCCACCGGCACGGGCACTGCGGGGACAGCCTGGTCAATACTCTGCTCAAAGTTTCATCCATAGGGGGAGGGGTGCACAACCCCCTCAGATGGAAATGGTGGTTCTCTCTTCCCCTAAGAGGCCTCGTGCTATTGTAGAAAGTGTATGAGAATTTGGATCTACTTGGGTTCAAATCTTGGCACGCTCATGTTCTAGCTGTGTGTCGTTGGGCTAGTCACTTTACCTCTCTGAGCCTTGGTCTTCTCCTCAGGAAAATGGGCAAACGTATTATCGGTTGTATGGGTAATGGAGAGGATCACATTAAATAATAGCTAGCCAATACCGTTCTGGTTCCACAAATGCAGCATTTCATGCCTTTCTCCCAACACAGCCATCAGGCAGGGTATTGAAGAATCAGAGGCTCAGGGAGGCAATGGGACTTGTCTAAGGATGCCCAGCAAATAGTAGGCACCTACCTCCTTCCCCTGGAGTCCTTTGCAGTTCATTATTCATGAGGGGGCTCAGCCCATTCTGCAACAAAAGGTTGAGCTCCCGTCCCTCTCCCTGTCCCCATCTGGCCCAGGCCAGAGGAGAGGAGGCCACAGTAAAGGTAATGGGAACTGCGTCATTTCCCCCAACACTCACAGTGTGGCCGGGCACTGTCCTCTGTGCTTTGCAGTTAGTTTTTCATGTTATTATCCAAACAACCCTCGGAGAGCAGGAGCCAGCGTTACTATACCCATTTTAGAGGTTAGGAAACTGAGGCCTCACCTTGCCCTGCATCACTCAACTGGCAGGTGGAATTTTAAACTCAGAATATTTGATTTCCTGGGTCCCATCAGTTCCAAGCCTGACAGGGGAGGGCGTGACAAATTAAAGAGTCGGATTCCATAAGAAATGAGGATTCTAGAATTCTAGCTCCAACATCTCAAGTTCTCGAGCGGCTTCAAGTCCCTATTTTACAGATGGGAAGACTGAGGTCCAACCACTAGCAGGAAAACTTTGGAGCTTTCCCAGCAATTCCCCAGTGGTGGACGCCCAAGGCCAGCCTGCCCTGGGGAGGAGTCTGGACTCTCCACACCTTCCCGCCCCACCCACTCTCCATCACCACGGCAACCATGCAGGTGAGCCTCATCACCGCTAATCCTCTAATTATCAGCCACCTCTTCAATCGGCTGTAATTACTTGGGGGACACAGTTAACCTCTCATTAGGAACGCACGGCCGCTTTCTCCAAAAGCGCAGCGGTGACATGCCTAGTAATTTACCGCCCTGGCTCGCGGGCCGCTTTGTGTTTAACTTGGGAACCATCGCATCCCTGTCATTATTCCAGCCTGGTTGTCATGACGATTAATCATTCAATCCCTCATCAGCAACTTTTGCCAAATGTCACCCTGCTCTTGATCAAAATCCATCCTGCAGCTCGACGCTAGGGGACTAATGACTTGGAAATAGGCTTCCCCATTCCCATGAGCTTTTCTCCAAGACCACCCCACCTTCAGCTCCCCCCAGGAAAGAGAGAGGAGGCCCTGAGCTCCAGGCAGCGCTGGGGGGGGAGGTCGTGGCGGACAACCTGGTGTGAATTGAGCACCCACTCTGTGCTAGGCACGTGAGGGACACTGGTGCATTTAATCCTCTTGACAAGCCCACTTCCTGGAAGGGGTAACCTGAGGCTCAGGGAAGCTCAGTCACTGACCAACAAGGAGGTGTGGAGGGATTCTAACTCAGACCTGACTCATTCCAAGCTGGGCTCTTTCTGTCAGTCCTCAAGAATGCCGAGCATGGGCGGGCCGCGGTGGCTCAGCGGGCAAGAGTGCTTGCCTGCCATGCCGGAGGACCCCGGTTCGATTCCCGGCCCCAGCCCATGTAAAAAAAACAAAACAAACAAAAAATAATAAAATAAAAAGCATGCCAAAAAAAAAAAAAAAAAAAAGAATGCCGAGCATCACCCAATAACAAGGATCCTAGAATGACAAGGTTTGGGCAGCACGGTAGAAATCACCTGGTCTGTTAAATTCAGGACAAAAAGCATTAAAGGAGGCCAACCTGAACAGCCTATGATAAGGAACCCTAATAAAAAATGCCAAGCCAGAGTAAGCAACTGGCAGTCATGGATACCTATGTCCCAAACAACATGTCAGTGACACCCAGAGGGAGGGAACCTCTGAGCTCAGATGGAGAAATAGGTTGGGACACATTGGTAGTAGGTCCGGGAAATTGTGTAGACCGAAGTTCTTGACGTGGGGTCTTGGGGCTTCATGAAGAACTTTAGCGGTCTATGAGCCCCTGAAAATGGTGCATTTTGATTGCATGTGAGTATGCACATTTTTCTAAGGAGATGCTACAGAAAATGTTAAGAACTGCTGTGCTATTTCTCTTATCATTCTCCACATCTCTACAGAAGGGGAAACTGAGGCCCAGAGATGAGTCAGAACTTGCCTTAATTCAGGGTGGCACCTCTGGTCCCAGCAGGTGTGAACTCTCTCTTTCTCAGATGCCCAGGGCAGCCACGTGGGATGGAGCAGGCTGTGCAGTGCCCAACCCCAGAAGACCATCCATGAGGACAGAGCTGCGATGGCACCCCCTTCTCTGATCCTGCTAGCGAAGGATGGGAATTCTTTCTCCTTCACAAGGGCTGCCAGCCCCTCAGTCCCTACCCTCCGGAGGAAGCCCAGCCCCCTCCCTCCTAAAGGAATCTTTCCTAGACCCCTCCCAGGGAATGTTCCTGCTGGCTGGGCCGCCAGCATGTGTGAGACATAATTACAGCACGTTGTAAATGGCATTAACAGACTGTCACAGCAGCCACATGGTATTAGCAAACGTCTCTGTCTTCATCATGCAGTCCCCACAGCCCCCGGGCTGGAGCACTTCCCAAGGGCTCTTCTTCCAGGTCCAGGTTGCAGAAGTGGGGTCAGGGGTGGGGGCAGTGATTTGGCACACAGAAGCCTGGAGATTCCCCAAGGTTTTCTGAGGTCTCTGCAAAGAGCTGAGTGGAGGCTTAGGAAATGTAATTTATAAACCTGGTTCAGCCTCATACTTTCTGTTGGGGAATAAAAGTAACCTTAGTCTGGCAGCTACTTGTATAGAAGGAGCTTTTAGAATAAAATCTCCTTTAAACTTCATAACCATGACCTAAAAGATATTCTTCATTCCACTTTACAGATGAGTTAACTGAGGCTCAGAGGGGTAAAGCGATTGCCTAAAGTTCCTTCAGCTGAGTGGCAGCTGTGCCATTCAAACCATGGTTCCATGCCTCTAGAACTCAGGCTTTTCCCTGTATAATTGTTGCCTTCTCAGAAAACTCTTTGATCAATTTTCTGCCAGTAGATACTACAGCCTTGAAGGGAATTCCCTAAAACTACCAGCCCAGAAAGTTAGCAGCCCCTGAGCTCTGCTCAGTAGGCTGGGCAGGAAGCAACATAGTAACAATTGAGATGATAGGAAATCCTGTGTGTTTCAGAGCATTGTCTCCTGTGGTCTTTGTAGTAAACCCGTGATGGAAAAAGGAACAAGCCAGTTGATTAGAGAGAGTTGAGAGCTAAGACCCAGAAGGGGCGGTGGCTTACCCCAGGGCTCCACCACCAGTGTGTGACAGATCTGGGATTAACTCCCCCAGCCTTCTGTTTCCCAGTCCTGCTGGTTCTTTGCCACGGGCTTCCGAGAAAGGTGTCCATAGGCTTGAGCCTGGGCGTTATTTTCTCTTCCAGGTGCCTCCTGCCCTCCTGCCTACCCTGTGGGCACCAGTAATTTATGCCTTATCGGAGGGTCCTCCAGACTACAGGAAACAGGAGAGGCTGCCTCCAATTGGTAAGCAAATCCCCCACTGAGAAGGTCATATTTTATCCGGGCTGCCACCTGCCAGCTCGTTTGCTTACAGATACAAGTGCTTCATCAGAGAGGAATTAGCGATTACTTAGCCCAGAGACCTTGGCAGATCCGAGTGCAAACCAGGACCATAGCTGGGGTGGGAAGCCAGGAGTTTAGCTGTGGGGTCTCTAGCTCCTCCGAGCCCCTCTAGCCCTGCTCTGGGGCCAGAAGATGGGAGCCCAGGATGGATGGAGGGACCTCCCTGCTTTGGGGGAAGCTGACCCCCCCCCCAGACCCAGTCCCATCCTAATTCTACCAGTTCTTCAAGGCTCAGGTACCAATCTCCACGTCTCTTGCAGCTTCCCAAGATCCTCCACTTACCCTGCCCAAAATAATAATATAGCAAACTAACAGTCCTGACGTGTTTATGTGTGCTCAGTACTTTATATGCATTGCCAGGGCCATGGTGGCTTAGCACGCAGAGTTCTCGCCTGCCGTGCTGGAGACCCAAGTTCAATTCCTGGTGCCTGCTCATGCAAAAAAAAAAAGAAAAAAAGGTGAATGTACACACTGCCTCATTTAATCCAGACCAACTAATAGCAGGCATAATAAAATCCCCACTTTGCAGATGCGGAAACTGAGGCTCAGAGAGATTATGGAGCTTGCCCCAGGTCATGCAGCTAATACATTATAGAACCCAGGCCTCTCTGGTTTTAGATTTCCCTCCTTATCAGGACATACAGCCTCCCCCAGGCTGTTCTCCAAACCTTGTGCTTTGCAATCACTTCATCTATGCTTTTTAAAAAATTATTTACTTCTTTATCTATTTACTTATTTTTTTAAATACAGAACAGTTTCACAGCCACAAAAAAAGTGTGAAGTAGAGCGCCCATTACCTGACACCAAACTTTCCCTAGTATTAGCATGTTAAACAAATATATTGGGTTGGCCATGGTGGCTCAGCAGGCAGAGTTCTCGCCTGCCAAGCCAGAGGACCCAAGTTCAATTCCCGGAGCCTGCCCATGAAAAAAAAAAAACTCATATGCTGCATTTGTCACAATTAATGGCCCAATATCAATCCATTATTATGATTGATTTTATTCTGATAAAATCAATAAAAGTCCATATTTTATTCTGATTTCCTCAGTTTCCCCCTTAATGTCTTTTTTCTGCCCCAGCATCCAGTACATCGCATTACATTTCTTTGGCTTCTCTTGGCTGTGACAGTTTTTCAGACGTTCCTGGTTTTTTGATGAGGACTCATCACATGTTTTGGAGAAAGCTCCTCAGCTGGGAATTGCCTTGATTTTTTCCTCATGATTAGACTGGGGTTCTGTGTTTTGGGGCTGGAGACCACAGAGATACAGTGCCCCTGTCAACACATTATATCAAGGGTACATCCCATCAGCATGACTTATCGCTGCTGGTCAGAACCCCCAATACCTGGCTGAGGTGGCGTCTGGTCTTTTTCTCCCTTTCTGTGCGATACCCTTTAGAAAGAAGTCATTCTGGGCACCCCAAATAAGAGTGGGGAGTTGTTCTCCACTTCCTTGAGGGCAAACCACATAAATTATTTGGAATTCTTCCACACGGGAGATTTGTCTTTTCTTCCCCTTTATTTATTCAGCCACTTATTTATATCAGTATGAACCCATGGGTATTTTATTTTACATTTTAGGTTATAATCCAGTATCACTCTATGCTTTTAAAATGACACTCAGTCCTTTCTTCTTCAGTTTAGCAGTGCTTCCCAAAGCCCGTTCTGAGGCAGTCCTGTTCAATGGGGTTTTAATAGGTTGTCCCCTTAAAATAGGTTCTGGGGTCAAGTCCTTTTGTGTAGTAGTGGTTAGAAAGAGTTGGGAAGAGTCCTTGACTACAGGACTTGTCTGATCTTTTAATGTCCTAATAATAGTGAATCACCCAGAGGACCATTTAATAGACACTTCCCACATTTTTCCTCCTGTCCTGGGCTAGGGGGGAAGGAACCCACATGAGAAAATGTTGTAGTTAGTCATCTGTGTGTCTCGTCTTACCCTAGAGAACAGGAGTTCTTAAGAGCAAAGATGGGGTTTTATTCTCCTCTTTATCTGCAGCAGTTAGCATAGAGCAAGGGAAAGTTTTGACATGGGTGGAAGGATGGATGTGTGCATTTGAAGGTGTGTTTAATATAGATACGTGTTGCTTCCAAAAAACAATTGGAAGTAGCTGACATTTTAAAAACTCTGCTACTCTCGCGCTGATCCCAACTCTCCAAGTGAAATCATTGCCTTCCCTCTTACGTGGGACCTGACACCCGGGGGTGAAAGTCTCCCTGGTGGCACGGGAGAGGACTCCCAGGGATGAGCCTGGCTCTGGCTGTATGGGATCAACAATGCCATCCTGACCAAAAGGCGGAAAAGAAGTGTAACAAATAAGGTATCAGTGGCTGGAAGAGTTTCAGATAGAGTCGAGAGGCTACTCTGAGGTCACTCTTACGCAAGCTTCTGTTAGACATTGCTACCTATCATAGCTTGCCAAAATACAACCTAAACCATTCCAGCCAATCCTAAAGAACACTTAGGGTGTTACATAAGATTCTATAAAGGTTCTGTGCACTAGAGTAACTTTTCAGAAACCTACAACTTTCAGATGGGCCCTTCGACCAGATATGTCCTGAAATGCTGAGGACCCAACCTCTCTAGAACATCAACTAGTTCTATCTCCCTATCCCAGATTATCGACAGCCCCTTCCAACATGAAAAAGTTAGAATGGGCATAGCCCAAATACCCCTGAAGAACGGGAGAAAGATCAAAGGTGATGGTAGAGTTATACAGAGAAGGTCGGGTTTAACAAATGAATATGGTTGCTGAATCATCATATTGATATTTCTTTTAATCCCCAGTGTCTGGGAGCAGCTAGTAGTAAAGAACTAAAAATGTGTCATTCAAATAACCCATACCAAACTCTGAAACCTGTTCTACAACTAATTGTTATGATATACTTTGAAATTTATTGCTTTTCAGCATATATGCTATTTTTTACAAAAAAGAAAAGTTGAATGTGATGATGAAAAATAAAAAATAAAATAAAAAACTCTGCCTAGCTAAAATGACATCATTAAAACCAGGAGTGAAATAGAAGAGCCATGTATAAAGGGAGTTGGAAACAGAAAGACAGCCAGGCTCTCCCATCAGAGTGAATGAACCAGGGGACGGGCCTATTCATTGGAAGCTGAGGCACGGGATATACACAAAAAGCCTGCATTCTCTGACTACCGTTCCTCTGCTTCTCACAGTTTTGCAAGACCATTGTTAGAGTCTTTATATATTCCCTTACAGATTTTATAATTTGTTTTAAAGACTCTTGTTTTTGAGAGAATGTGCTTTTTGCTTCCAGTATGTGAGGAGACAAATTATATCAAGAAACCTAGACTAAGGTAAATGACAGCAAATAAAGTCTAAATCTGACTGTGAGCTTCCTAGCAGCCATGGCAAAGAGGCAAACAAGTTAGTTTGTCCTCTAATTCCCATTGCCTACCAAAAGCAAAGGTTAAGAGAACCAAAACTTTGGGTTTTCCAGAAAGAGACTTTTCTCAGGTGCTGAGTCCTGGGAGGGATGTGGTCATCTGGGCTATTCTAGACTCTAGAAGGTATAGAATGACCCTGGACAACATCAAGAGTCAGTGTGTTGCTAGCAGTTTTGCACTAAATAGAGAAAATTTAATATGTGTAATTCTTTCTCACATTAAGGCTTAGCAACAACCAAGGGTTCAGTCAGTTTGTGGCACTGGGTGGGCACTTCTGGGGAAAGGGTAATTTGACCTGATTCAGTCCAGGGACAAAGCTTGGATAATCTGGAGGATGGAGTGGCAGGATGCAGGAGGAGTTAGACACAGGGCAGGATACGGGACAGGGGCCAGGACTAAATGAAAGAAGTTTCCCTAGCTTTCAGACTCAGACCAGATAAACCAGACCCTCTACTCCTTTCTTTTCTGCTGGAAATCATAACCAGGACATTTTGTAAAAAAAATAACATATGCAAGAAAAGGCCTCAGCCAAGTCTAGTAGAATGAACTTTGAAATCCTGGCTCTGTCACCAGGTAGCTGTGTGACCTTGGATAAGTTTCTTAGCCTCTCTGAGCCTCAGTTTCCTCATCTACTTCCTGGGAATGGTTACCATCTTATGGGGTTGCTAAGCACCTCAGATGAGGTAATGCATGTAAACTCAGCTCATGGACGCCTCTTTCCTTTCCTTCTTCTCTCATTGCCATTTGGGAGATTCCAGTACATCTTAGCCTCCCTGAGAGGGAACAGAGCCTGATGCTTCTAGGGTAGGATTTCTTTAAGGTCCTTGGGTAGGTTTTACTGTGGCTGTGACCCCTGAAATAGCATGCAAAAATTGCATGTGCAGATGCATTTTTCTGGAGAGGGAATCCAAAACATCTATCAAATGCCCAAAGGAATCCCAAATCCTAAAAAAGCCAAAGACCACTGCTCTGAGGGCCAGGTCTGGCTTCCCAGACCCCAGTTTTAGGGTCATCCACCAGCCTTCCTGGCCATCAGGCCCCAGCCTGAGTTCCTCCTTTGCCATTGGGTGTGGTATGCGAGGTGGGGCGAGGAGGGTAATGGGCAGATTTGGTTTTTAGGTGGGTATGGTCTCAGGCCTGGACTGGTGCCCCCAGAATCAAAGGCCCAAATGTATAGTGAGCACTGATGATGGGCCACACAGGCTACACGTAGGCTCTCCTTTATTCATACTTGAGCTCTGGGATGGAAGAGCTGTTATCCCATTCTAGAGAGGAAGAAACTGAGGCCAGAGATGGGAGAGGGAGGGCACATGGAGAGCTAGAGGCAGTGCTGGGATTTAGACCCAGCGCTAGTTGATTCCAGGGCCAGGCTCTATCTACGGTGTCGCAGGAGACCTGAGCAATCCTTGGGAGGGTCAGAGAGTAAGAACCGAGCTGCTGTGCACGGTTGTTCACATTGCACACTGCTCTGGAGCGCCAGGCTGAGAGAGTGGGATTGGCGGGGAACGTGTGAATGAGATTCAGCTCAAGATCTGCTCGCTGAGGCTTGTAACAAGGAATTTCAACAGCTTAGGGAGAGGGTAGCCTTTTAGTTATTGTTTCACCCAAAAGGGGTGCCTTTTCCTAATTTCAACAAAGCCCCTAAGTGGGCTCTCTTCTGGCCTGGTTGCAACTCATTTTAAAGGGCAGTACATTTAAACTCTGCCCAAGCATTCTAAGATGTGTTGACACCTTTGAGGTGGGGTCCACGGACTGGTAAGTATGAGCCCCAGCAGGTGGGAAGGAGCTCCTGTTAAGACAAGGCCAAGGAACGTGGGACAGAGATTCTAGGATGAGCTGGGACTCAGCATCAAGGGATTGAGGAAACGTTGTTGACCAAAAGGAGGAAGAGAGAAAGGAGACAAAATAAAGTGTCAGTGGCTGAGAGATTTCAAACAGAGTCAAGAGGTTATTCTGGAGGTTATTCTTATGCATTATACAGATATCCCCTTTTCAGCTTACGATGTATTAGAGGGGCTGGAGGGAACTGCCTGAAACTGTAGAGCTGTGTTCCAGTAGCCATGTCTCTTGAAGGTGATTATATAATGATACAGCTTTTGCAATGTGATGTGTGATTGTGAAAACCTTGTGTCTGATGCTCCTTTTCTCTATGGTATGGACACATGAGTAAAACATATGGATTATAAATAAATAATAGAGGGAATAAATGTTACAAAAAATTGAGTAGACTGAAATAAATACCAGTGATCAATGAAAGGGAGGGGTAGGGGGTATAGAAAACAAATAGGGGGAACAAAGGTTAAAATCTATTGGGTAGATGGAAATACTAGAGGTCAATGAGAGGGAGGAGTAAGGAGGTATGGTATGTAGGATTTTTTTCTTTTTTCTTTTTATTTCTTTTTCTGGAGTGATGCAAATGTTCCAAGAAATGATCATGGTGATAATACATAATTATGATGATATTGTGAGCCATTGATTGTACACCAAGTATGGAATCTTCATATGTTAAGAATGTTTGTGTTGCATGTTGTTTATCAATAAAAATAAAAAAATAAAAAGACAGGGCCAAGGCCACTGTGCCCTGCACAGCTGCCCCTGGAGTGTCGCCTCCTATGCCACACCTGGTCCCACGCTCCCACCCTCTCGATTCACTGCAGTCCAGGTATGGGAGGCAGGACACGTCTGTGGATACTTTAGGGCCGGGGGTCATTATTTCCCAGGCTGTCCTGAGCTGGCACCAGGGAAGGGTGGGGAGGCCCTCCTGGGTACCTGCAACGTCTCCTAGGATTCTGCCACCGCCACCAGCACTGGTACCTCCCAGGAGCAATGACAGTTCCTCCCCCAGGCAAGCCTGACCACAACCAACAGCCCGGACCCAGCAGGCACTCAGCACCCACGCTCCCCTCCGTCTTCCCTCTCCCCTATCACCCATCCCACTCTAGCCCGATTCATTCCCCCAAAATCTGCCATGCCAGAATGAATAATCAGGCTCGTGCCCCACTCATTGGCACTCAGACGCCTGACAAATGGATCTGCTTGTGGGATTCCTGAGCTGGCGGAGCTTCGCTTCCCGCACCAGCCAAGCCCCGGGTTTACCCCCTGAGAAAAGCATCCTGGGGCCCCGGCAGTGGGAAGAAGTAGTCCAACCAGGACAGCAGGGAAGGCCCTGCTGCAGCCCTCTGACAGCTCAGCTCTGTCACCTCCTGGCTCTTAGAGCAAGCCACCTTCCTCTCTGGACTGGGCTGCATCTCCAGCTTTAGCCCCCCTGCTCGCCCTGTCCCCCCTGCTCCATTCACACTGTCCAACTGCAGTGGCCTAGTCCCAGCTCTCCAGGAAAAAAGAAATGAATACCTTGTATGTGCATGTGTGTGTCATACTTTTATTATAAACTTGATTGATGTGAGGGATGTATAGCGCCTAATTTACAAATAATCGTGAAATAGACAATAATCTTTCTTGTAGATTCCATAGAGCCGATTGATTCTCATACAATCCTTTCGTTGGTTTTCCCCGACCGCTTGTATCAGGAGTCAACCTATGGTTGCAGTTGATGAGCAGGTATAATTCAGGCATGAATATTGCTTGATATTTTCATTTAAGAGTTAATGGATAAACTGAAAGTGAAACAATGAAGATGTATGGTAGGACTTCATTCATTTGTCAATGACACGAGTAACTTTTGCCGAATTGCGTAATAGTCTTTGAATCCTGAAAGAATATTTCCCCAATTTTTCGTGCTATTCCTATGCGATGCATAGATAGAGCATACTTTTTTTTCAATTTTATTAGATCTATTCACACACCACGTAAACCATTTAAAGTATATAATCACTGGCTCACAGTATCATCACACAGTTGTGCTTACATCCCCATGACCAATATTAGAACATTTCGTTATTCTAGGATAGAAATAAGATTGAAAAATGAAACCCAAATCCTCCCATACCCCTTATTCCCTGCATTGTTAACCTATGGAATTGGTGCAGTACATTTGTTATTGTTGATGAAAGAATATTAAAATACTACTGTTAACTGTGGTCCGTGGTTTGCAAAAGCTTTGTTTTTTCCTACATACCCCTCCCTCTATTTCTTTTTTTTAAATTTTAGATACAGCACACCTTTAAATTTAATCCGCGCTAACATTTTCTCCGCTTTCTAAATTTAGACAATCAACAAAACAATAAGGTAAGCCTTGATTTGTAGCACTCGCCAATTTCCCTGGCGTAAATAATCCGATTTCAGGCTCCCAATATAGTGTCACTGAATAGGAGCGGAGGAGGGAAGCCCAGATAGCATTATCCAGAATTTCCACCCTAGAGACACAGGTAGATGGATGTGACCTCGAGAACACAAATCTAGCAACAGGTGGTAAAACAATGAAGGGATGAGGCGCTTTGAGTATTTATTACCTTTGTTTACAATATGGCTTGTTTAGCTGCAAATGTCTATAATGTAAATTTTAGTAATGACCGTGTTTAAAAACTGGCTCACAAGATTGCTGAATTTTAAGCAACTGGCTGTGGTGGGCTGGGACTCGCTCCTGAGCCTTTGCTTCCACGGTGCCTCTGCCAGAACTCCCGCCCTACCCCTGAGAGTTCATTCCTTTATCCAGTGCCACTTGTTCCCCGAATCTTTGTGTGCGCGTGCTCTGTGCCAGGCACTGCGCTAGGACCTTGGAGCACTGAAGCCTATAACCTTCAGGGCTAATGGGCAGGCTCAAGGTCCCCCTGCTAAAATCCCCTGGGTCCCTTTGACCATCTCTCCATGCCCTGTGTGCTTTTCCAGCTTCTATGTGCTTTTCCTGTGTTGTCCTGCACTTGTGACTCTGCTGCAAAGAACTATGCAGAGAGCCAGGGGGTTACCTTCCTCCCTTCCACCCAGGTTGGGATGGTGCTTTGGCAATGACTAACAATGAGTGGGGGAAGTCCAGCTCCCTTGCCTCTGGTTGGGAGAACTGTGAGGTTGTAACCGGCTCCAGAGCTCCCCTGGGAGGTCAGGCGGAAGCTGCCTTTCCTCCTCGAAATTGCACCCTTGCTCGGCTCCCTCCCTTCCTTGTCCTGTCCTTCCCAGCCCCCCACCCCGCCCACCCCCCTGCTCTCTGATCTCCTGTAGGAGCCCTTCCTTGCACCATCGCTTGCGCACCAATCTTCATATCAGGGTCCCACCCAAGACCCCATCTCTGCCTGCTGGAACTCACAGTCTAGTGGGGAGACAGGCACTGTTCACAGGGGGAGGGGGGAGGGGGGAGCACTTCTTTGTAAATGGAGATCAGGGCTCCGAAGAAAAGCCGCTGGACCAGGAACAGGGTCTATGAAAGTTGGAACAGAGCCACGCCCCATCAGAGCAATCAGGCAAGGCTTCCCGGAGGAGGTGGCGCTCACTGCAGGATGAACTCCGAAAGATGATGGGAAGTTTAGCCAGTGAAGAAGGTAGAGGGAGGCAGGAAGGTTTGCAGGCAGATGGCACAGCAGGCGCCGAGGCCCTGTGGGGGAGGGAGAGGTCAGTGTGCCAGAGTACAGAGTGAGATGAAGCTGGCGGAGTTTGCAGGGGCAGGATTGCAAAATCCCCTCCTGGCTGGAGGGGATTTGGGTCCTTTTCACGAGATAAATGGGAACATGCGTAAATATGGAGTGGAGGGCAGACTTAGATTTGAATGGGGAATTTTATGAAAACGTGAGATATAAAGACTTTGACCCGTAGGGATATGCCACGTGAATGAGCCCCCCATCCCCACCTCAATAAGCAAAGCTGCATGGACGAGGGAGCTCGCTGCAGTGCTGCACGTGACCGGAAAAGAAATGCAGAAGCAACCGAAATGCCTGTCGAGAGAGGACAGGTTTAATAAATTCAGTTCATCCACTCGATGGACTCTCTCCTGCACAGCCTTTTAAAAGCATGAAGGAGAGGTGAACACACCCACGTGGGATTCTTTCCAGGCTGAGGCTGTTGGATGGAAAAAAGCAAGGCACAAAAGAGGCCTTCGTATGACCACACTTGCCTAAAAACAAGTGCATCCAGAAAATGTTTATGGAAAGTTATGCACATACGCACACTTTTTTAAAGTGGCACATGGCACATAGTAGGTACTCAGTATTTGATGAAAGAATGCATTGCTACATCTGGAGAGTAGCTAGGAAGGAAGGAGGGTTTTACTTTTTTTACTTTGCTTCCATGATGATTGATTGCTTTCTATTTGCATGTGTTTTTTACACTTTTATTTATTTTAGGGCATAATTTATATTCAACTAAATCCACTGATTTTAAGTGTGCAGTATGATGAGTTTTGGCAGTGTCTACAGTCATGTAAACAGCATCACAACTGAGATACAGAACGTTCCCAACACCCCCAAGATTTCCCTTGTGCCCCATTTGCCATCAATTCCCAACCCCCAGTCCCCGGCCCCCGGCCACCACTGCTCTGCTTTCCATCACTCTAGTTTTGCCTTTTCTAGAATTTCATATAAACAAAATCACACAGCATGTAGGCTTTTGGGTCTGACTTCTTTTACTCAGCAAAATGCTTTGGAGATGCATCCTTGTGTTTGCATGGCTCCGTAATTTGTTTCTTTTTATTGCTGAGTAATACTCCACGGTATGGGGGGGGGCGGGGCATGCTTTGTTTATTCATTCGTGAGTTCACTCCCCTCACACCCACTTGCATGCTTGCTCCCTCCAAATGTCTCCCACAGTCCTGCCTCCCCACCCCAGGGTGCCTCCCCGCCCCCTCACCCACTCAGCTTGCTCAGCACTCACTTTATTTGTCCCCCCTCTCCCCCCGCATAAAGCCCCACTTAGGGGAAGAATCTTCGCTCTCCTTGGTGGCCTTTGAGAGTCTCGGTGAAGGTGGCTGGCAGCGAAGCCAGTGCTGTGGTGGTCACTGTGGCTGCCTCCTGTGCTAGTCCAAGGCCGGACTTCGGGTTGGAAGAGAGCTGGGTGGGTGGAGGGGTCACCGGGGCGGCCTTGGCTGGGGCCTCCCTCTCCCTCCCCTGCCGTGGACACCAGCTTTGCCTCCTTATACCTCAGGCCAGGGCTCTTTCAAGGAAGCCGGACCTGGAGGGGGAGGCAGGAGGGACACCTGGCTCCTTCAAGGGCTACCGAGCATCCCCCGCACCACCGGGAACGACTCTATTTAATCCCCACACAAACTCTGGGGAGCGAGTTTCCCCACTGTGTAAGCGGGCGAGTTGCAGCTCAGAGAGGGGAAGGACTTATCCAAGATCACACAGCTCAGAGGTGGGCAAACTGAGACTTCACCTCCGCGCCTATCTGCTACTGAGATGCTTGGTGGTCCTGTGAGATCCAGAGAGAGCAAGAGAGAAAAAGTCCTAGAAACTCTCAGGCCACTGCGATTCTATGGGTGGGGCCAGGTCAGGTCATCCTCTCCATCCCCCTGACCTCACGCTGCCTGGGGATTGGGCAGGGAGCAGAGAACCTTTCTGTTTTGCTGCCCCTGTGGGCGAGCCTAAGCCCCTCCAGCTGGGATCTGACTGACTGAAGGGGAAGAAAACAAGACAGGCTGGAAGGCTAGGCACCCCCACTATATCCCACCCCCACTTGGTTGCAAGGAAAGGGGGAAAACTGTCTCCAGAAAGCAGCCACCTGCCTTGCAAAGGGCTGTTATTTCTACCTTCCTTTTTACAGTCTCTGTCCCCCTTCCTCCCAACAAACTAGTAATAATGCGTTTTTTTAAACCCATGTCGCCCCTCCTGCCGGGCTCAGGGACTCAGGCTAGCAGCCTCTAGCTGTCCATAAACATGGAGAGACAGATGTTGTGCACATCTGGAGGCCAGGGGAGCTTAGTTCCTGCCCGGGGAAGGCCCCTCCCCCAGCTCGCAATTGGATGGGGAAGTGGGGGCGGCTGCCACTCACCTGGACAGGGGTCACTTTCAGCCCCAGGGAGGGCCCCCAGGCACTGAGGCTCTTGGGAGGGCCAGCTGGGCAGGCGCTGCCTGCCAGGAGGGGACTTCAAAGGCTCCCCTAATCCCCGGTGACATTTCCAGACACAGGAGGCTGCTTTTTTATGCTGCAGATCAAAGCCCAGCGCTTTATAAATAACTCTCATAAAAGCCAAGGGGCTTGTAAAGTTAAACAATAAGTCACAAAGTGTGAGAATTCAGGGGCAGGAAAGGGGCTGGGGCCCCATCCTTGGCTCTGTCCCACCGGACAGCTGAAGTCACTGATCCCCATTCTGGCCACCCCGCTGGCTGAAAGCTGGCCACAGGCCCTGTGGGAAGCTAGGAGGCTCCTCTCCAGCCCCACCACCCATGACAGGCGTCCGAGAGCCGGCCATTCATTTGTTCATCAAATCATTGCTTCACTCATTCGTTCTTTCCATCAGTCAGTCAATCAAACATTTCCTAACGCCATCCCTGGGCAAGGGCCTCGGCCAAGGAGCGTGAGCATGGGGCGTTGCTGGGGTTGGACTCCTACTCTGCCTCTGCCCAGCTGGGTGGCTTCCAGCAAGTCGCTTCACCTCTCTGAGCCTCAGCCTCTCGTCTGTAAAATGGGGATACCATTTGAACCTCACAGGGCCGTAGGGAGGTCTCGGTGGGCATGGCATGTGGTAGAAGTTCAAACCCTGGATTATTATTGCCCTTAAGTTGCAATACTAGTATAAAACAGTGGTCTTTAAAGAAGGCTGCTTTTTTGGTCTGACTCCTACTACCCACTAAGTAACTTCCCCTTCCACTCTCCCTTCTGCAGGGTCCAGGTTGGGAAGTGGGTTTCTGGTTTATGTTTTCTGTGAAGTCACAGGGGCCACATGCCATCACCCAAGGAGAGGCTGTTTCTGGAGCGAGGGAGACATGAGTTCAAGTCCCATGTCCAGTCTTTCCCAGGTGTGGGCCCTTGGGCCCCTACCCCCCCCCACCCCAAGCCTCACTCTTTTTGTCTGTAAAATGGAGGAGTAGGCGGGTGAGTTCAGTGAGGCCAGGAATGTCCTGTGCATATGATGGGTGCTCGGTGCATGACCACAGACACTTCTGGCTCCTCTCATGGTGGCAGTTTCCGGGGGGCATTGGTGCCGAATGGGAAGGAGCAGTGGGATTGGCAGACAGAGGGCCCACCTGTAGCTGGGAGACCGGGATGTGTACAGACCATGCCTGCATGCCCCACCCCACCCCATCAGAGGTCCTTCCGTGAGAGTAGGGGGCAGCTTTGGTATGGTGGCGAGTTCAATTTCATAGATGAGAAAAACTGTGGCCCAGCATGGTGTAAGCATTTGCCCGTAGTCAGCCACCCAACTAGAAAAGTGGCAGGACCGGGACGTAACCCCAGGGGGATAACAGATGCCCAGCTTTTCTGCTGCTCCTGCAGGTACCAGAGGTGAGCAGCCCAGAGCCACTTCCCCCTGGCAGCTTCTGCCTGACCCGGCTGTTCTGGAGAAAGCAAATTGGCTCTCTGGGGCTGAGGACCCAGTTTACGTCTGGGCAGCCACTGTGACAGGGGAATCCAAATTTGGCTGCTGCCACCCATGCTGCTAGCTTCCCGGATCGCTGGGGAAGGGATGGGTTTTGGGGGTGGGAGGGCCAGGAGAGGCGCTCCAGCAAATTCCATTCATTGATTTGTTCATTCACTCATTCGATGATTGAGGGAGTTGGTCAGGCATTGCACAAACGTCTGTTAGCACCTAAGACGTGCCACGCCCTTGGCTGACCACCAGGGCTACAGCTGCCAGCCAGACTAGCCCAGCCCCTGCCCACGTGGCGTTCACAGTGAGTAGCCCAAGTGAACATGTGATAATCCAGTGTGATGGGGGTAGGCTGGGGGAGGGCAGGACTCAACCCATTTTGGCGGGGAGGGCCAGGGAGAGCTTCCTTGTGGAGGTGATAATTGAAGCCAGGACCAAATGATGAGTAGAAGTTAGCTTGGGAAAGGGAACCGGGAATGGCATTTTGGATAGAGGGAACAGCATGGCAAAGGTAAGAAGTCACACAGGATAGAAACATAAGGGGCCCTCTCCAGCCCCCCTACACTCCTTTCTCCTGTTTCAGGATCAAAATCCTCTGAGTGGCTGGTGGGTCTAGCATTCCATGATCCTCACATCCACCATGCCCACCAGCCTCCAGCCCCAGATAGAGCTTATTCCCATTTGGGTACTTGAAGCAAGGGAGGCTCAGAGATGTTGAGTGACTCACCCAAAGCCACACAGCAAAGATAAGTTGAATCCAGACCAGGCTGGTGAATGTGGACATCAGATTAAGTTAGCCAGACCCGAGGAGACAGTGACTGTGGACCGTCGGCACCAGAACCCCTGGGGTTTATAGCCTGTGCCCTCAGTCAAATCGCTGCCTCTTGCTAAACCTCAGTTTCCTCATCTGCAAAATGAGACCCAGATGGCAACTCAACCCTGGATAAGGCCTCCTAACCCCTCCCCAACCTGTTACAGCCCACTGACCTCATTAAGGCAGGTGTCCTAGAAGCAGTGGTCCCGGGGGGAGGCACAGCCTCAACCCCCATCCCAACCAACTAGGGCAGGATAACGAGGCTCCCGTGTGGGCATCTGGCCTAACTGGCCGTGGACTTCCGGGGGCTGGGCTAGCTTTGCGGTGATCATTTCACACTACATGAAATGTTCACCTGGGGCTCCTTTGAGCCAACCCCAGGACCTGGCTCCTCGGTGGCCAGAGGACGGAGCCCCTCCACACGCGGGGCACACGCTAAGCGCCTCTTGTAGATGCTTTCACTTGCTTCCCAAAGTCCCCTGTAAGGTCAGTACCTACACCCCTGCTTCCTAGAGGGGGGCTCCCAGCGAGGGGGAAGAACACGCCCACACTAGAGGCAGCCCTTGAGGGGCTCCCTGGTGTTCCAGGCCCTGGTTCCGTGGTCTGGAAAGTGAGGATGAGGAGGCCCGCCCTGCAAGCGAGGCCCTGGCCACCCCCCCCCGAGCCTCGGGTTTCTGCCTCATCTGTAGAATAGCTTGGATCTGCCTTGCCAGGTTAGTGTAAGAATGAAGTACCAAGTCATAACAACAGTGTGCAATGATTAAGCACTTACTATATGTTGGGTGCTTCTTAGGCTCTGTGTGTATGGACTCTTTGAATGCCGTAGCAATCGCAGGAGGTAGGTCCTGCTATGACCTCATTGCACAGATGAGCAGACGGAGGCACTGAGAGGTTAAGAAAACATGTCCGATATTGTGAGCCACTGATTGCACACCAAGTGTGGAATGTTCGTACGTTAAGAATGCTTGTGTTCCTATGCTGTTTCGTCAATAAAAATATTTTTAAAAAAAAGGAAAAGGAAAGGAAACACATTCAAACACCCATAAAGGGCATAGCGCAGAGGCAGCCTTGACAAAGGTTGGCTTTCACTTCTGTACCATGTTATCCAGTATCTAAAGCCAAACCCCTCCCCGTCCTGTATCCCCTGCCTCCTTCTAGACAGTGACAGAGTGGGATCCATCTGGGGACAAATGCTTTTGCCTTGACGAAAGTTAGACAGCAAAAAGAACTTCCCAACCCCAGGAGCTGTGAGCAGAGGAGGGTGTCGCACCCAGTCACAATGCAGAGTCGCAGCGTTACAAAGCTGTCCCAGGACAGACAGACGGTCGGGCACTCCTTCTGGCCTTAAGATTCCAGAAGATGTGATGGCAGTGTGCCTGCGTGGTGTCACTGTCTTCTGTGTTTCCTCCTGGGGCTGGGGAACCCCAGGTTATTGTCTGGCACTGTGGGAGGGGGAGTTACTGCGTTATAGGAGCCTGGGGCTAGTGAGAATACACCCCTCCACCCCGTGCCCCATGTCCACCAACCCTGCCGAACAGCTGGGCAGCGTTTCTGCCGGCGGTGGGCTCATTCATCATTCCAAGGGGTGGGGGCATCCCTGCGGGAAGTCCCCAGAGACTGCTCCACCGTGGCCCTGTCTGATTGAAATCCACACCCAGCACTCACGGCACTGGAAGTGGCCGCCTGGAACCCGAAATAAATAATACCACGGGCAGGAGGCACAAATCTGCCGCTAATTACGGCATATCCTGATTAAATGGGGTGCATAAATAAATATTTCATCTCAGGAGATGAATCAGCCAGAAGGGCTGCCGCGGCTAGCGGGGCTCTAAGCCTCTCTCGTCTTGCTTCTTTCCCATAGGGACACACAAAGGACAGAGCCTTGGCCTGGCTTGCTGGGTGGCTCAGGAGCAGTCACTCTCGCTCTCTGGGCCTCATCCATCACATGGGGTGTCAGTGATCACCCCTGCCGCCAAGCTTACAGGTGTGAGAATCTGAACGGGCATTTAGGGCAACTGGGTTTTGACAGAGCTGAGGAGACAGTGGTTGTGAATGGTCAAGAGCAAGGAATTTGGGGCTGGGTGGAGTTAGGATTGAAACCCAGGCCTGAGGCCTTCTTTGTGCCTCGGTTTCCCCTTCTGTAAATTGGGGGGATGTGAAGAGTCGATGAACGCTCCTAGCCACGCCCAGCACAGAGCGTGTAGTTCAGCAGGTGAAGCCACTTTGATGATAATCAATGCCACACGCTGGAGTCGCAGCAGTTCTTATCATTAAACGCGAAGGTCCCCAGAAGACTCAGCTCCAGTCAAGGCCCACACTGCCTACAGTCTCTTCGAGGCCCTTCAAGAGACGGCTGTGCCCGCCCTCACAGATGCCACCTACTCGTTTCCATGAGGCAGAGAGATAATAGAATTGGGGACCCAGGGGAAAGGAGGGGGAGGGAAAATCATCCTGGAAAAGTTTAAATCAATTAACTCCCTTCCAGAAAACAGGCTGGGAAATGTAATGGGGAAATAATGGCTTTTCTCCACAGGATTAAATGACATAGACCAGGGTCCCTGCGAGGAGTCGGGGAGGCGGGCATGGGAGTCCTGTTTCTGATTGCCTGTGTGACCTTGGGCAGGTCTCAGTCTTTCTCTGAGCCTTAGTTTCCCCATCTGTCCAGCAAGAGGGTTTGGACCAGCCACAGGAAGGTTGATTGATGGCAGGCCTCCTATGCTGCCCACGCCCTTGCCCGTGGCAGACATCACTAATTGATTTCAGCACTGTTCTCACTTGGTCCTGATGGGATAACAAAGTCAATTAAAGCCAGTGTCCAGGCATCCCCTCCCAAGGGGTCAGAGTTGGCACACAGGCACCAGACCAGGTTTAGATGAGTCTCCTCCTCCAGCATTAGGCCAATATTCACCAAAATGTTCTTTCCTGCTGTTATAGGCTCAGAGTCCATCACAGCAGTCATGGCCAAGACTAGCATTCCCTGAGTATCAGCTGTGGACCAGGCACTGTTCTAAACGCTTTTGTATATTAACTCACTGAAACCTCGTAACCACCAGGTAAGGCAGTTACTATTAGTATCCTCCTTTTACAGAGCAGGACACAGAGGCCCAGAAAGGGGAAGCAATTTGGTCCAAGGTCACACAGCTAATAAGTGGGGTCAGGACTTGAACCTGCACCCATCTGTCCAGAAGGGTAAAGCCCCCCTTCTCTTTTCCTTTCATTGGCATTCTAGGGAAGAGAACCTCCATTTCTCCATGCCAAGTTCTGTGCCAAATGCATCACACACATTATCATTTGGAAAATGTCTTCATGTTCCGGATGGGAAACCGAGGCTCAGAGGGGACGTGAAACCTGCCCAAGGTCTTGTGGCTTGTTGGTTCATGGGGTGGGGTGGCACCTTGCATCCAGGGTTGTTTCTAATGTTCTTCATTTCCCACCTACCCCTCTCCCACTTGCACTGTGTCCCCTCAAGGACAGGAATGGTGCCTGTTTATCTTGGAATCCCAGCACCCAGCCCCGGCACCCTGGAGTTGTGGAATGAATGAATGAATGAATGAATGAATGGCACAGCTAGTATTAGAGGAGCTCTGGGCTCCAGGTACATACCATCCCCTCCATTCCCCGCCGTTGCCAGCCCTCAGACCCCTGAGCTGACTCCCTGCGCCTTCTGAGCCACCTGCCCTGGCTGGGTGACCTCTCACTTCTGCTGGTGGCCCCAGATGACCCTGGGGGATTCTGGTTGAGGCTCAAATCCATCATTCCCGAGTGATCTGTCCCAGCCCTGCCTTCCCCCATCCATCTTCCCAACCAGAGCTAGAAAGAAGGGGGTGGTGCTGGGTGCTCCAGGAAATTCTTGGCCCCTCTTCAGTATGCCTTCGTCACCCTCACCCCCACCCCAAACACCCACTTGCCATCACAGAACCTTTTTGGTCAAATACCTTGGAACCCAACATATAAGACAGCCAGAAGCAGAGGGGTCTATCTGGTGGGCGGGGCTTGGGGGTAGGAGACTTTGGCCCCGTGTCCTGCCTGCACCCCTTCCCTTCCAGCAGCTCCCAGGGTAGGCACTCTCAGAGAGCTTCCAGAAAGATGGAAACTCTTCCTTGGGAGCCAGGATACCTAAATTTAAATTCCTACCCAGCCATGAATTCACTGTGTGACCTTGTGCAAGTCTCTTTCCCTCTCTGGGCCTCAGTTTCCCCATCTGCACTCTGAGTTAAACTCAAGTGTTTTCAAATGAAATCTCATACTGAAACCCAATATGAAAAACAGATGAAATTGAGCGTGTTCTGGTTGGAGTTGGCAGGGCAGGGACTGGAGTGTACACGAGAGCCCTGGCTTTTCCAGCTCCTGTCCATTCTCACCACCAACTAGTAGTCCCTGAGGCATCTTCCTAGAACCCTAAGGCTCCCAGAAGGCTTTTGAAGTTACAGGACTAGATATTTTTTCAAGTGTTTTGTTGTGAAAATGTTCAAGCTTATAGCAAAGTTGAAGGACATGTGCAGTAGATACTTTTATACCCACCCTATGCATTTGACCGCTAGTATTTTACTGTACTTGCTATCTCAAAGAAGAGTACCTCCCAGCTCTTAAAATTCCACAGCTGTGAATTGGTGCTGCCGGGGTCAGCTGCTGTAACAAATAGACCCTGGCCTTTAGGGGCTTAACTCAAAAGACATTCATTTCTCACATAACAGCTCAAAGTGTGTGTTGCTGATTGGCAAGTGGGCAGTTTTTCCTTCAGCAGTGATTTAGGAACCCAGGTTCAGTCCATCTTTTGGTCCTGCCCTGTCTTAGAAGAGTCAATCCTCTGTCTTGGGGCAAAAGGAAAAGCAGTGCAAAAGGCATAGCCCCTTCCCACATCACACTTGCTCACATTTTGTTAAAAAGAGCTACTCATATACCCATGACTGGAAACGTAGTCCCCAGCTGGGCACTGCTTTCCAGGGTCTGTTCCACCCATGGAAGGGGACACAGATTTCAGTGGTGTTTGTTCTCTCCACCAGTCCCAGTATGGCTGGAAGGACCCCCAATCATCTCAAATCATCTGAGCCATACCCCTCTCTCTATGAGACCCCATGCCCGATCAGAGGGGGCCTAACCAGCTCTCCAGAGGAGTTTAACTTAATTCCTCAAACATGTATTGAGCTCTTACTGTATACTTGGGCTCTGTGCCAAGCCTTGAGCATACAGAGATGAACAAGATGAGGCCCCTGTCCTCAGAGACCTTCCAGTAAATGGAGCAAACAAGACTTTCCTCTTGAGCCCTCCCTTTCTTTCTTTTTTCTTTTTTTTTTTACATGGGCAGGCACTGGGAATCGAACCCGGGTCCTCGGGCATGGCAGGCAAGCATTCTTACCTGCTGAGCCACTGTGGCCCGCCCAGAGCCCTCCCTTTCTTCAGAGACAACCCATGAGATTTTCCACTTTGCAATGGTACGTGAATCTGACATCGGAACATTGGAGGAAGGATCCGATTTGATCACTCTTTATTGGTCATCTTCCGTGGTAAGATCATTTAATCCTTTCCTCGCTCTTTTATATGCATTTTCTCCATTTTTTGAGGGGATACCAATACTCAGAGTGGTGAAGTGACTTGCCTAAATTCACACAGCTAATGGTGGAGCTGGGATTTGAACCTAAATATCACTTCCTGGTTCCTCACTCTTTTCTGCCCCATTGGGAGCATAGAAGCTGATCTTCCTGACATAAGCTATATCTTATCACATACATCTCCTCATTTCACATGCATCTCTTCATTTCCTCCTTCCTACAGCCCCATGAGGTTGGCACTGTTATTCTTCCCATTTTAGAGAAGGTGAAACTAAGGCTCAGAGAGGTGACGTGACTTACCCAAAATGCCCAGCCAGTTTGCTTCCATATTCTGGTCCATTTGACAGCGCTGGGGGCATAGCTTAATGTCACCATGTTTTTTGTGGCTGAGCATAAAGGCAGTGGATGGTTCATTGTTGCAGTGATGGTTTAAAAGGCAACGAGATGCTTCCTCCATTAACGATGGCATGTATGCACTTTAAGGCAAGGGGATGGCGTCTCTGAGCAGTAACGGTTTACAAAATGGCTGTGGGACAGCCACGCGGGTCCCCTCCCTGCTGGATCCCAGCTGGAAAGGGGTGCTGGGGCAAGGGCGGGGGTGCCTTCCTGGAACTCTTTGGGTCTGAGCAAGGGGATGGGGCCGCAGTAGGGAGACCAGAGCCGTGGGGCAGGAAGCAGGGATGGGCATATTGACGACAAAGGGCCCAATCAATGCTATCTCCCCAGGCCATGCCTGGCCAGACATTGATTTCTGCCGCTGTTGTTAACTCCCTGTTTATGTAACGCCTGAACTTTGCACAACTGAACCGTTTAATGTGCAGAAGAGGGCCTGTTGCCATGAAAACCAGGCTGCACATGACAGCCGGGATGCGGCGGTATCCCTGTTTCATTGGCCTGTGCTGAATGTATTTTAACCTTGATAAGTCAATAACTTTTTGTACAAAAGGAGATCTGCCAGGCGGGCCTGGGAGGGCCGGCTGGCCTTTCCAGGCCAGAGGGGAGGCGGGCTGGGGTTAATCCCCTGGAAATCTCCCTGCCATTCAGAGCCTTGGAGAACCGGACCCAGCTGGTCCGGGAAGGGGGGCAGAGAACTTTGGGGGCGGGGGGGGGGGGGGAGGTTGCAGGGGCCACCTCTACCTGCAGTCACTGTTTCCCTCCAGCAATGTCAGAAACCCTCTCTCATGGAGAGACCAACCAGGGTTCATAACCTGGCCCCACCCACTCAGAAGCTCTGTGTGACCTTGAGCAAGGCCACTGACCCCAGTTTCCGTGTCCATATCTGTAGCACTGGATTTCTCCTTGCGGGCTTGTTGCCGGGCTGGCAGGTCACGTCTGTGAAGCACCAGGGGTCGTGCCTGCCCCCACGGTGTGTCCTCAAAGGTGGATGTGGCTGTTCCTGTCGCTGATGTATTATATAATAATAACTTTTAATTAGATTTGTACAGCCCGTGATGCTTAGGGAAATGTTCACACACCCATTTTCTCATCTAGTCCTTTAGATCGGCAGGGCTGGGGCAGACAGCCCTGATTGTCAGATAAGGAAACTGAGGCCCAGGGAGGTGAGCTGACTTGTCTGGGAGTCCGCTGGTTAAAGGAACTTCCAGCCCAGAGCCCTCTCAAACTCCATTCACAGGAGTAGTTCCCGGGCTGCTAGTTCTCCCAACATCCAACCCCAGAACAGTGGCAGACATCACTGATTCATGGCAGCACAGCACTCCTTCCCTTCTGAGCCTTGGATGAGGCCTCAGAATCCTTCTCAACACGGAGCTGGTGTCGGAGATGAGACCCAGATGGAATTTTGTACCCTGAAAGTGCTCTGAGTTCAAGTCCTATCTCTGGCCCAAATTTACTGTGTGACCTTGGGCAAATGCCCTCCCTTCTCTGGGCCTCTTGCTCTTCAGTGGTGAAACAAGAAGGACAGTTACAGGTTCCTGCATTCTCTGAGGGGCCTCCCAGGTGAAAGGGACCTCCACCACCCCCTGGCTCCTTTCCACTTCCTACAAGTGCTCAGAGAGTAGCTGGCAGTAATAAGTGCTGGGAGGGGACAAACAAAGAGAGGTGCTCTGGGGAGAATGATTTCAGATGGGATAGTCAGAGAGGGCTTCCTTGAGGTGCTGATATGTGAGCTGAGACCTGAAGCATGAGACTGAGCAGGCTGTGCAATGAGGTGGGAAATAGCCTGATATATTCCAGCAAGCCAGAGGAGGTCAAAGTGGCTGGGGCAGAGTGAGGTGAGGTATGATCTGGGAGCTTGGCCAGAGCCCAGCCCTGAGGTCACTTGGGCCTTTTCTGCACAGTACCGTTTCCTTGCCCCCTCCCCTGGGGCCTGCCCCAGAGAGCTGCTTCGGGTACTTGGTGGGAGGGGGAAGCTGGGTGAATAACAAGGTTACACGTGCGCCTTCTTTCCCCTTTACTCCGGGAGGAAAATAAAGAGCTCTTTCTTTTCTGCTTATTAATAGCTCTGATTAAATTATCTCTGAAAAACCTGCGTGGTATGCACCAATGGGGGCTCAGCTCCCTCCAGGCTCTGGCCTAGATTATGGCAATGAGGGCAGGTGAGGCAATGGAGGGTTGGGAGGGAGGCGGGGCAGGCCTGCTCCTCCACCCCCACCCCCACCCCGCCTCCAGGATAAAGGCTGAGTCTCTGCCTCCCTCCGCTAGCCTCAGCTCTGCCCTTGGGACACTGGGCCTTTGCACTAGTGCTGTCCTATGCTAGGAGCACTCTCCCCTTGGCTACTTCCTACTCATTTTTCACAGGATAGCTGATCAGACTTTCCATCAGCACCAGCCGGGCCTGGGGCAGGTCAGGCTACTGCTCTGGTCTTCTCCATTACCCTAGATGATAACCGTTAGCTGCCTGGTCTGTACCACCCGTGAAACTTGAGTTCCACGAGGCCAGGGATTGTGTCTGGGTCACCGCTGAATCCCCAGGAAATGCTGAATGAACAAATCAATAAGCAGCGGTAAAGGGGAGATGGAGAGGCCTTTAATGAGCGAGGGTCCAAGTGAAGGTATGATGGACCTGAGAGGGTGGGGGCAAAAGTTCCTGTCTCCAGGACCCCTGAGGAATGCCTATGTGGCAATTAATCCTATTTCATTGATGGGGGAAACTGAGGCACAGAGAAGCTAAGTCTCACAGGTAGTAACCTGTAGAGTCAGATTCAAACAGTCTGCCTTCAGCCCCACCTCCTCCCCCTGCTTCCCCTTATAAATAAAACAAAACAACAACCTGGGTCTTGTTCCTCTTTTGATTCAGTGATTAATTCAGGAAACATTTATTGAGCACTGACTGTGTGTTAGCTCCTGGGCCATGGATAAGGTGGTCCAAACACAGCCCCTGCCCTTACAGAGCCCTCAGGCTGGTGGGAAAGACTGACAAACGGACCATTATAATACAGAGTGGGTGTGGCTGTGACTGTGAAGGGGGAAGTTTCCTGCCTGGGGGGGGGGGGGTGGTGTTCAGGGAAGGCTTCCCAGAGGAGGGGGCATCCTAGCTGAAATCTGAAGGAGAAAGAGAGAGACTTGGAGGGAGAGTGTTGCAGGTGGGTAAAGGCTTGGAAATGGCACGAAGGAGGATGTGCAGGTATTTCTTGGATCCCCAGCTGGTGCCAGCGTTCAGGGACTGGCCTGCCTGGTGACCCTGTGGCCTGTGGTGCATCCATCCCGACACTGTTTCTGCTCATGTAATATAGAGTTTTTGGACCCGGCTGAAACGGGTGACTGGATGGGGGCTGGGAGTTCAGGGGGTGGGCACATGGGGAGCAAAAGTGAAGGCCCGAGGTTGGACATCTCATGGGGTGTTCATTTGCCTGGAGGCTGTGTGAGAGGCACCTGGTCACACACAGTTAATTAGTGGCAGGTGCAATAATCAAGGTCAGGGGCCCAGCCTTGGGACTGGCTGGGTCCTGACATGACTTTGAGAAAATCAAGTGGCCTCTCTGAGCCTCAGCTTTCTCTGCTGTGAAATGGGGATAATGATCATACATACTTCAAAACGTTGCCGGGAAGGTAAAACACAACAGAAATACTGCTATAAATAGCATGGAGCAGGTACATAGAAGCCATTCAAGTCATGGTAATCTACAAATGGGGAAAAAAAAACAATTTTGGAAAGGCTAGTGGTGTGACCTGATGTCCCCTTCTCCCCACTTCCCGCTGTCTTTTCCCAGGCTTTTGGTTGGGCTGTCCTTCATTCTGCCCGCCTGTCCATGAGCGGGCCCACCCAGCACCTCACCCGACTCATCCCCACACAACCCCCCTTCCCCACAACCAGCCGGATGATCTGCTCAGCTCTGGTGGCTGGCCTGGGAGTGAAAACAGCTGGCAGGCGGATCATGTTTCCAGGTAAATCCCCACCTCCAACTCCCAGGGGTTCAGCAGGGGAGAAATAGAGCAGGACAGAGGTGGGGAGCTATTGGGAGCTGCACTGGTGGCCTGAAACAGGGCCAGTCCTGCCCTAGATAAGGCAGCAGGTGGCCTATTTGGCTGGCCTTGGAGCCCCCCTCTCCCACGTGCCTCTCCCAGTCTCTGAGCGAGGGATGGGTTAGCTTCTGGAACTAGGCTACAGCTGGCTATAATCAATCAGCCCATTCTCCTGGATATTCTTGGAGACTCATCAGGGTTTCCAAAGCCCTCTGCCTCTTGCTGACCACAGCTGGCATTTACTGAGCACTTAGTGTGTTCTGAGCTCTTTACAGGAATTAACTCACATAGAGCCCTGAAAGTAAATGGCCAAGGCCTATGGCTAGCAAGGGCAGGGAATGGAATCCTGCAGAGGACACAGCTTGAGGTAGGGGATGGCTTCTGCTTTGCACTTCTGTGGAGAGCCTGAAGTCCTTCCCTAGAAAGCAGCTTTAGACTTTCTTTGTGACAGAAACATGGCAACCGAGGGAACTGCCCCTCCCAGGACTCCATTTCCCCAGCTGTAAGATAGATCTGCTAAATGGCCCATCCATGACTATCAGGCAGACCAAACGAAGCTTTTTTTAAGGAAAACCTATGAACCTATGAAGCTTTTTTTAAGGAAAAGGCAAGATGCAGTATAGTTTGATGCATCAAATTTGGACACCAGTTCTATGTGATTCTGAGCCTTGGTTTCCCCATCTGTTAAATGGAAGAGAATACTGGTGCCTGCCTCCCGTGGACGAGGTAGGGGTCCATGAAGTGATATTTGCAAAGTGCTTAGCATGGTGCCGGGTATATAGTTAGTGCTCCACAGATCTCAGTTGTGATACCCAAAACCTATACGTGCCAAAAATATGCCTTGGGGCAAATATTCAGAACACCTCGGTTTGCTCTGTAAGTATGTGTGTATGTGCGTGTGTGGGGGGTAGGGTTAGTATAATAATGGTACCTATCATATCAGTTTTTTATCATCTGTAAAACAGGGGTGATAAAAATATCTACCTCACAGGTTTAGGTTTAAGGTTTAGGTAAAGTACAGTGCTTGATACATCCTACAAGTATTAGCTACCATTATGATTTTTGTTATTATTTTAAACTATTTCCCCATATGGTTGTTTCTAAGGTTAAATGACACAGTGTAGATAATGCACCCCAAGTAGGTGCTCAATAAGCGATACTGGTTTTACATCTCCGCTTCCCCCGACAAGGGGACTACAAGTACCAGCATGCCTTGCGCCCCTAATAGAGGCCCCTCCGCCCAGCTCCGGCGCGCTGTATCCCGGGAGTTGCAGTCCTCGCCTCGTCTCAGCGTGGGGGAGAAGGTTGGAGAGCCGCCCTGCCGGTCTTTGAATTTTGCCGCGAAAAGCGCGCGTGGCGGCCCCTGGCCCCGCCCCCCGCGGGACGCGGCGCCGCGTCACCCTGGTAACCGCCTCTAGGCAGCCGCTGATTGGGCTGGGCCACGGGGGGC
Organism: Tamandua tetradactyla; assembly: GCF_023851605.1. Classification (NCBI taxonomy): domain Eukaryota; kingdom Metazoa; phylum Chordata; class Mammalia; order Pilosa; family Myrmecophagidae; genus Tamandua; species Tamandua tetradactyla. Next base: position 21,731,365 of record NC_135331.1, on the reverse strand, counting down.
GGGCAGGCGGCGAGACGCCGCGGCTGCTGCCGGCGCTCGCGCCTGTCAGTCGGGCGGGAGCCGAGCAGCAGGCAGGACTGTCGGACCGGCCAGGGAACGCTAAGAGCGGGGGCCCGCAGCCTGCGGGGCGCAGCGCGCGGCGCCCGGGCCCGAGCTTGAGCCCAGGCGAGGCAAGGCAAGGCGAGGCGTCGCCGCGCGCTAGGCGGCAAGAGGCTGCAGCCCCGGGATCCCCCGCGCACCGCCGGGGGCTATGGGCGCGTGAGAGCCCGGCGCGCACCGCCCCTGCTGCAGCTGGCGAGCTCGCACGCCGGGTGCACGGACCCCCGGGCCGTCCCAGCGCCCGCCCCGCGCCACTCGGACCTGTTATTTCTTGGCGCCGAGGCCCCCAGGGCTGCATCGGAGCCTTCTTCGCCCGCTGCCGCCGTTGGCCGGCTTCCCCTCCCCCCACACCCAGGGCTCGGAGAAGGAGGGGCCGGTGCGTTCTCGCCGCCGCTCTTTGCAACCTGCGGGGGCCGGTGCATCCCCGGCAAGGAGCCGGGGCCTCTGCGGGCGTCTGCATCGTACAGAGGGGAAGACCCTCCTCCCGCCGGCGAACCGGGGGGCTGCGAGCCTCTGGAGGCGAGCGAGAAGAAGCAACAAAGACAGGCTGCAGCTGGGGCCGGCGAGAGGGGCCGCGGTTGCTGGGCTTGCGGCGCGAGCGGAGAGGGCGCCCGGGGGAGCGGCGCCGGCCGACCTGCAGCCCTGAACGGGGCCCCGAAGGGAGGCGCAGCGCCGCCCGCCGGACGCCACGAGCGCAGGTCCCTGCGTGGATGTGCTGCCGGAGCGCTCCCGCGGCCCCGGTCCGGGGCGGGCGCGACCGGCGCTGAGCGGAGACACCCCCCGCCTTCGGACGGCGCGGGCCGGCGCCGGGATCATCTTCGCCGATAACGCCGTTTCCCACCGGGAGAGAGGCATCGGCCCCCGAGGGGGGCTTCCTCAGGCAGCCTCCGACGCCCCTGCGTGGCTGCGACCCACTGAGCGGAGCGGAGCGGCCGCTGAGACCGGGTGCCCTTCGACGGCCTGGCGATCACGGTGAGTTCCTTGGGGCGGGGTTCGGAGCAAAAGCTGGGGACAATTCCTGGCGTTGGGGCAACCCAGATTGGACATAAAAGGGGCCTTGAATTGAATTGTAGGGGTTCCTGAAGCAGTGGTGCGCCTCTCCCCCCCCCCAAGTTGTTCGGACGGGCCTACTGGCCCGAGTGGAGGTGGGGGCTCTGCAGTGCCCTTGGGGGGAGGATGCCAGAGAGGAAAGGTCACCCCACCCCTAAAGCCATCAGATAAAGGTAACGGCTTCATCATCCTGAAAATCCCCCCCCCCACCCCCGGAAATCCCGCGTCTTGGAAGGGCCGGGTGCGGGGGACGGTGGGTGTATCCAGCGTGGGACTTCGTGCGGGATCTCTCGACTCTCCTCCGGGATCTTCAGGGCACATCATCAGCTCAGAGGGGAATGCAGGGTTCCGGCTGGGCAGGTAGCTGCCTTTTAGGATTGTGCTTTCTGGGGCTAGACCATAAGCTTTTGCTCCCAGCCGGTGTTCCTACAAGTAACTCGCCGGATCGTCGGGTTCCCAAGTGCGACCGCGACGTGACGTCACTGCCTGCCTCTGACGTCACCGGAGTTGCCGTGGCGACGCGCCTCGGCTTGACCCGGGGCCGCAGGGGGCAGGGCCGGATGCCTTTGGGTAACGGAGGGACGAGGGAGACTTTCCTTAACCTCGTACTGCAGTCCTCTGACCTAAATCCCCAGCGCCCGGTGAGGTGGGGGAGGGAGGCAGTACCAGCTGTCCTTGCTGACGCCCCTCCCCCCCAAGGACAGGTGTTCCGAGCTCTGTCCTCATAGCTTGCCATTGCCTAGGGCTTAGGACTCCAGCAGCAACTTTCTGCTGTCAAAAGGGATGCTAAAGAGGAGACCCCTAGAACCTCACCATTCACCCCAGCCAGCAGGCTGAAGTTCCCAGGATCCCCAGAGAGATGTGGGACCCCAGCCTTAAAACACGCTGCTTCTGCCCAGGGAAACATGGGCATCCCATCTCCAGCCAGGGGTGGCTCACTGCCTCCCAAGTCTAGGGCATCCTCCAGCCCCTCAACTCCAAACTGAAGGTCCTTGGGCAAGCCCCAACTCGGGTGACCAGGTCCACTCTCCCTTTGGTGTTTAAGAAATGATTTGGATGGACACAGTGTAGTGCCCGTTAAGTGAATGGGGGACAAGGTGGCTAACACGCCCATCAGTGCCAAGGTCTAAAGAAAGGGTGTTTCTCCTAGGGGCCAGATTTGATGGGGGGGGCACAGTGAGGGGTGTCACCAGCTCTGTCTTCCCCGTGACACCCCAGAATTAGCCCTGTTTCCTGTGAAGGTCTGGAGAACCCACAGCCGGCACATAACTGCTGGCTCTGTGATTTTTCTTCTGAGTAGTTCATTCCAGCAATTACCACCAGTGTTGGATGTGGGTGAAACTGCCACGATCACGTTTCTAAGAAAAGGTTAGAAAACTGTGTCATTGCTCCAGCAGTGTGAAGAGGCTGGGGGGATGGAGGGCAGAGAGGAAGACATGTGGGGTGGTAATGAAAAGCCAGGCCCCAGTCTCTGCAGCAGGCATTTTTCCTGTTCTCGCAGGCTCTCTCGCTAGATTAACAGGTCAATAAATATTGGTGGAGCTGCTTTTGGGGGCTTGGCAGGGAGATATTTCCAGCTGAAATGGTGCCATTAAACAGCCTTCCAAGGACAGGAGCAACGGCATATCGGCATATCAGAGGAGAACTGGGAGAGGTGGGCAGAAGGGCTGTTTGCACTGCCTCTTGGAGCGTCCCAGTTTAGAAACAAACTCGGAGTGTGCGCCAGAGATCCGCAAACACAGGCAGTTGGGAGGCCCTCTGTCAAGTATTTATATTTCCACAGCCAAAGCAGAGGGAAAGGCTGTCAGAATTGGGCAATTCCTTCTGTTCCCTCCGTTTGGCTCCCTGGGCTTGGAAATCGGTGCCAGGCAGTGAGCAGGAGGGAGTGCCAGCTTTTCCCAGCGTCTCCCTGTGCTCCCGGCATTTCACAGGATCTTAGTAACTCTTTGGAGCTGGGGCTCTGTGCTGTGGCCTGCTTCACAGATAAGGAAACTGAGGCTCAGACTGAGGAAGTGACCCCCTAAGGATGTTCTGCCAGGTAGCTGCATTGGATTGGCCCTGAGTTCCCCTGGCTCCAGAGAGTAGAGGGGAAGTCCCCCACTTGTTGGCCAGGACCCCCTGCAAGAGTCAGGGGCTACTGGTTGGGGGGAGGGGAGTCTGACCCCACCCAGATACCTTGTTCCCACTAAAACCCAGGCTTGAAACCTGGCTCCTCATTAGCTACAGGACAGGGTTGAGTAGAGTGGCAACTTCAGCTCTGGCCTTGAGGTTAGCCCAGTCCTTTCACTCCCTGGTGCCCTTTCTCCAGCACTGGAGGAAGCTGGAAGCTGTGGCATGGAATCCACTTGCCTGGGAGAGTTGAGAGAGCCGGCCCGAGGTTTCTTGTCATCTGCCCTTCTAGGGGGTGGAGTGAAGGCTGCCCGCAGCCCTCCAAGGGACCCTCTTGGTGGGCACTCAGCTGGCAGGGCAGTCTGGTGGGAAGGCAGGGGTGTATATATAAGGCTCCTGACTCAGCCCGAGGGTTGGGAAGGGCCCTCCCTATGTGAGGGATGTCACATGGGAATCTCCCAAAGGACCAAATAGGGGTCTGCCAGACTGAGGAGTTCAGGCAGTAGGAGCAGCCACACTGGGCACCAGCGATGTCTAGCCCTTGTACCCAGAGTGTGCTGAATGGGGTGAGGGGTGGCCCTTGGGTGGTGTGTCCTGGCGGCCTAGGTGGATGAGGGAGGTTTCAGCAGGGGAGAGTTTCCAGGGAGGGCTCCCTTCCCTTGATGGGAATGGCACCCTATCCTGAACTTCTCCTTCAGTCAAGATGGGGGGCCCTTCGCAGTTCTCTGAGCAGTCTCCTCTCTCAAGGTTACCCTGCCCCCCCCAATAATCCTTCTTGTTTATTTAATTCCATGTAAGCTCACCCATCCCCAATCCCTTCTGAGCCCCACAGTTGGCTGTGGACTTGGGCTGGACTGTTTGACCCCCCTTTCACAGATGAACAGCTGAGGCTTCCTTGCAGTGGACACTGCTCATGGCTCTGGAGGGGGTGGGCCTGGCTGTGTGATCTCGGGTGAGTAGCCTCACCTCTCTGAGCCTCAGATTCTCCTCTTGAGAAGCACCCACTGCCTAAGTGAGGATCCAGGGACGCTTACATGGGGTGGGGCAGTCAGTTAAGCCCTGGACAGCGCCGTTGGCCTCCTCCTCAGACAGGACCCCCAGCGGTCTTCCCTCCCAGTCCCTCTTGGCGTCAAAGGTCTCAGGCCTCCTAGGGTGGGACCCCTGCCCCACCCTGCCCTACCCCTTTTGGGTGCCACTTTTGCCTGCAGGGTTCCGGGGCACTCTAGGACACTTGGTGAGTGCGCGTGGCTCCCATCAGGGCTTCTGGGGGGAGGGCAGGAACCCCCTGCCCCTATCTCCTTCCTGCCCTCCGGTCCCTCAAAAAACAAAACAAAACAAAACAAAACAAAAAAACCGGAGGTAGCGAGCCGCGGCTCGTATTCATGAAGCGTAATTCAATCAGGCGGCGACTCCACTGGGCTCGGGCGAGGAGGGGGAGGCGCGCACAAAAGGGCTGCTTTATTACCTCCTGCGGGCCGGGAATTGCGGCTCTCTCCCCCCGGCCGCGGCCGGAGCCGCCTTTATTGTGTTAGCCCATTTGCGTGTCAAGAGCTATTGTGCGCTTTATCTGCCTGTGCGGGTGGGGGGCTGCGCCACCGGCCCGGTCACCTCCTCGGGTGCCGCCCGTCGCCCTGATTGGTTGCTAAGTGATTTGCATCCAAGGTAATCACTTTTATCTCAGAAGGATGTCGACTATAATTATAAGCTACTGACATCTTTTGAAATCTGCCTAATGACTATTTTAGTCGGCCGGGGGTGGGGAGGGGGATGGTGGAGGCTGGGGGAGGGGGAGGGAATGGATTCCTTCCACCTGGATCTTGATTGGCTTATGGAGAAAGGAGTGCCTACTGGACGCCTTAAAAGAAAGAAAAAGCAAAAAACAACAAACAAAAAAAGACGCGCTGGCAGGAAAGGGGAGTTTGCATTCCGGTGGGCATATTAGCACCATGTCAGAGGTGGAGAGATGGACAGGGGGTCCCGGGGAAGTGGCTACCTGCCCAGAGTTGTGCAGCCAATAAGCGGTTGGAATCTGGGGTGTCTCTGTACCCCAAACTTCTGCACCAGTCACCCTGGTGGAGAGCAGACAGAAATAACATGACAGTGTTAGCACTCACGGTTCCTGGGTAGAGGCTGTCTATCTAGGTGCCTTCCTTCCAGGGTTTATGTCATAATCCCAAGAAAGGCAGGTGAAGGATGCGCTGTTGCCCAGGGCCACCCAGCCAGGACCTGGTAGAAGTGGGGTGTCGGTGGCCAGAAGTGTGTGTGTGTGTGTGTGTGTGTGTGTGTGTGTGTGTGTGTGTGTGTGTGTGTTAGGGGTGGGGTGGGGGAAACGGTTGCCACTGAGAAGAGAGTGAAAGGGCAGGCCTGGGTTCCAGCTACCCACCCCCACCCCTCACCCCAAACACTGAATCTCAGCTGGGGCAGGATGCCCTGCCTGTCGCGGTCAGGTGGCAAAGCTCTGAGGAGTCTGACAGGCCTGCAGCCTCAAAGGAGTATAAGATGAGTCTGCCTAGTTGTACTCTACAGCTGGTACTCAAGGTTGTCTTCAAGTTAGTTTTCACATTCTGGACAGAACAGCAGTAGAGACGCTGAAGAGAACAGCAGTAGAGACGCTGAAGAGGGACAAACTGTGGCTAGGCAGGGAGAAATCCGGGAGGGCTTCCAGACAGAGGGGTTTTTTTTTTTTGGCTCTGGGCCTGAGGTCCGAGTGGGTCTGCTCAGCAGGTATTGCTGGCAGAGAGTTTTTGGGAATCCAGGCATGACCAGGAAGAGCAGGGGGAGCCTATTAAAGGGTGAAGGTGAAAAAAAGGGTGGTGTGGGCCTTGAAAGCTGAGCTAAGAACCCAAGTTGGTCTGGAGAAAGGGCAGCGGGAAGCCAGTGAAGCGCATGGTGTAATATAATCTTGGTGTTGTTGAGGTCCGTGCAGCACCCTCTGCAGGGGTTTGGGATTTGCACCCCAGCTCCTGCACTCACTGTACCCCTCTGGGCCTTGGTTTGCGCATTTGTTGGAGGGGGTAAAGGCAGTTCTCTCACTGACTTGTGGATGGGACAAGTTTGGGTTTGCAGGGTGCCTGGGTAAGTTCTGCATACGTTTAGGAAGGCGGGGTTAGCTGGGTGAGCTACCCCACAGCAAGCCAGAATTCCAGCCACAGCAGCTGTTTGGGGCCCTGGGAGCCCCTGCCATTGTGCAGAGGGCACAGGGGACAAAGGCCCGGGAGGTCAGGGGGTAAGACTGAGGCTCCCAGGGTCGGACAGAGACTTAATGATGCAGAACTTAATGTCCTAGTGTCTGTGGGAGGGTGTCTCTTTGGAGCAGTAGTAGGTGAAGAGGTCTCGGTACCAGCTGCTGGCTCCAGGATCTGCTGCCAAGGCAGGGGCGGCCACCCACAGATTCCAGGCCTGAGCTTGGCATCAAGGGAGGCAGAGGGGCAGGCCACCCGGCCTGTAGTCGCCAGACCTGAATTTGGAACTTGGCCCTGTCCCTCAACATCTGCGTGACTTCAGTCTCCTCATCTGGCAGATGGGTTGAGGGGTCTACCTTAGAGGCAGCTCTGAGACTTGGCCGTTACCAATGGCAAGTGGACAGGAAACGGGATCTGCTATTTTTGCTCCTTCATTATCCGTTCATTCAGAGAGATTCACTGTTTCATGCCAAGCTCCCTGTCAGGCGCTGAGGATGCAAAGATGAACAAGCCCCAGTTGCCTTGCAAGGTGGTGGGAGAGGCCTCGGATTCACCATCATAGTCCAGCACATTAATTGCCACAATAGAGGGATTCCCAGCATGTAAGCCTTGTGCCAGAAATGGGGGGTGGGGGGTGACACCCAGCAGTGAACAAGACAGACACGATCCCTGCCCTCTGGGGCCTCCCAGCTCACACGCACACTAGGAAGTCAGAGGTTTCCACAAATAGTTTCCACTATTACTTCTGGCAGGAGTAGCCAAGGAGGGCTCCCTGGAGAAGGAGGCCCTTCTGATCACTGGCTTTTTAAACACTTGCGTATTATGGGAATCATGGGATACTGTTGTGCACATCTTCTGTGTGCCAAACGAAGCTTCCTGCTTTGGCATTTTGCTTACTCATTTAATCCTCCTATCACCCCATAAAGGGTGTTTTTATCCCTCTTGGGTAGATGAGGAAACTGAGGCTCAGCGATGTGAACTGACCATCCCTGGATCACACAGGTTATCCACAAAACTTTTGCCTCTTCTCTGCCTGTGAGGGGGCTGGGCTGGTTGTCACAGGCAGATTCTTGGGCTGTAACTGAGGGGACTCACTTCTGGGTCATTTGTCCCCATCATAAGCTGCATGAACTTGAGCAAGTCATTCTCCACCCTCACCTCGCCAGCCTCCCTCTCCCAACCTCAGCCCCACCTCCATAAAATGTCAAGGACAGCAGATCCATGGCAGGCCCGCCTTGCCTTACACTGTGGTGCTCTGGGCAGACGTTGCTAGTCAATTGCTGCCCTCTTCCCCTTCTGAGTGCAGACCTGACCTTGGGTTCTTTCCATGGCTCTAGGCAGGCAGTGTCAATCAATCAGTGGGACCTCTGAGCTGAAATCCAGTTGCCTGCCTGGCCCCAGATCACTCATCTTATTGGCCTATCTCTGTGTGGTTCAGACACAGGTGCTTCTGGGAGGACTGGGTGCTAGGGGACCAGAGTGAGAGGTTCTGGAAGTTTTTCTGTGCATTCTTTCAGCCATGAGAACTGTTCACATATGAGGGTCTATTGTCCTCCTCCATCCCCCAGAGAGGCTGTCCCATCAGTGCAGTCTAGTGCATGTGTCAATTCAGAGCTCTTACAGTCTGGCTGATAATGACACTGAGCATCTGTTGAGCTCTTCCTGTTTGCTTGGTCCTTTGCTGGAACCCTCTCATTCATCAATCAACAGAGCACCTGCAGCATGCCTCTTAGCACCTTTTAGAAGGATTCTTAGCCCATTTTAGAGGTGAGGAAACAGGCTCAGAGAGGTTAAACAGCAGGGTACACTTGGTGCATGGCTAAGCTGGCATTCAAACCCTGACCTCTGTAAATCCATAGCCTGGGGTGGGGGTGGGGGAGGCAGGCACACTGGGCGGCCTTCCTGGAGGAGGTGTCATTGGTACTGAGGCTTTCAGGCTGGTGGACTTACGACAGGCAGAGCCAGGAATGGGAGCCTGCTAGGCAGAAGGAACAGCATGGGAAGCAGCTCAGAGGCAGACAGGCAGGAGGCGTATTTAGGTCGAGGAACAAGCATGTGGCTGGAATGTGGGGGGAGCCAGGGCCCGGCCTTGGCATTTGGACTTTGCCCTCCCACAGTAGAGAGCTTTAGTGACTATTCAGGCAGAGAAATGACCTGGTAAGTTTATTTATTCAGCATCTCTGGTGGCCTGGGGTGAGGCCAGCTGATGCTTGTGGCTACCTCTAGGTACTAGAAGCTTTAGCCTGGCACACCATAGGTAGGCATCCAAGAAGTATCAGTTGGATGAATAAAGGAACAAATGCCCTATACCAAGGGGTGGGTTCACGTGGGCCAGAAGAGCTGGTCCTGCATGCCAAGGCAGTCAATGTGAGCGTATCTGTGTGTGGGGTCCCAGCTCACCCACTAAGCCTTGGTTTTCTGATCTGTAGAATGGGAATCTTGCAAATGCTGGGGTCCACATGAGTCTTGAGTGAGATGCAGAGTTCCTGGGCTGAAACACTCCTGACTTCCCTGTGGGCCCAGCTGCAAGGAGGAGAGCAGCCAGAGTCCCTCCCTCCAGGAAACCAAGCTGTATGCCTGGGGTGGGGACCAGGCGGGTACCGAGGGCGGGGCTCCAGCACCCCCCAGCCCTGCCGCCCATCTGTCCGCTCCTCTCTGGCCACTCCTGTAGGGCCTGTAGGGCAACGTGGGCCCAGCGCTTCGGGGAAGGATGAAAGATGAAGGTTCGTGACC